>NC_092629.1:62040331-62357886 GCF_039555335.1 Amphiura filiformis | reverse complement strand
TGAAAATATTGTATCCAAATCTTAATAATGATAAAATTGGATACTTTTTGCCCAATATTTATTGGTCTCCCTATGAGTTTTAAAATATTTTAAAACTCATAGCTCGGCCAATAAATATAAATACAGTTGGTCATGTGTGTGTACACCATTATGGTTGAGTGCCCCCTCCCCCACTCCAACCCAGAGAGAAAGGAGAGAGGTCAAGGGGAAGTACAAATTTGACTAACTGGGAATAAAAGTTAAAATTCCATTATTCAATCCAAAAAAGGGGGGCCCAAAGCGTGCATTTTCAAGGTGTTTTTATATGCTACGATAATCAACCTCAATGTAAACATGTATTAGGGAGTCATATTTAGGTTCAAATTTGTTTAAGGGGTCAAATCTGAAATATTATGTTTTGATGAGTCCAAGTGTGTGAAAATATTGTATCCAAATCTTAATAATGATAAAATTGGATACTTTTTGCTCAATATTTATTGGTCTCCCTATGAGTTTTAAAATATTTTAAAACTCATAGCTCAGCCAATAAATATAAATACAGTTGGTTATGTGTGTGTACACCATTATGGTTGAGTGTCCCCTGCCTCCCCCACCCCAACCCAGAGAGAAAGGAGAGAGGGAATAAAAGTTAAAATTCCATTATTCAATCCAAAAAATGGGGGCCAAAAGCGTGCATTTTCAAGGTGTTTTTATATGCTACGATAATCAACCTCAAAGACTTTGTACTAAGACTAATTTTACAGTCTATACATGCATCAGAATTTTGGATTTTTTGTAAAGGAGCTTCATATTTTCCTTATAACCAATTTTAGATAAAGAGTGAAATTAAGCGTGATATAATACGCAGATTTAGGGTTTCTCTACCGGAAGTCAATTTGTGCCGAAATTCCTTCCCACAATGCAATAAGCGTTTTGCATAACAATAGATACAGTTCAGAGGTTAATCAATATTCTTTGTTATGCAATACGCATATTGCATTGTGGGAAGGAATTTCGCACAAATTGACTTCCGAGAGAAACCCTAAATCCATATATGACTATACATGATTTTGTGACAGTTATTGTCAGAAAACATGCAAAATTAGGGCTTTTGGTCTTTTAACAAAATATGTATTGAACATGAATGTTAGTATTAAACTTTATTCACAAGTTATGTCAAACTAAAGTATGATTGAGCTATGTTTCCTGGCAAAACAAAACAAAAGAACAATATTTTTCATTATTAAATAAACATAGTTAGATCTGCTTTTTGTGAAATTTGGAGTATGAGACCCAAACAACATACCTAATTGTCTAGATGAAAACCACCAAGCATCCTTTTGAAGAGGTGTAGGTTCGAATCCTTGCTAATGCCATAACCAGACAGTGATTTAGCCCCATCCATAAGTGGTCTTCCCATAAACATAAGACGTTGGTAGCTAGGTGTAAGACCGGCTTTGGTCTGGATCATGTTCTTAATCTCATTAATGGTGGTTGAAGATCTGACATCCAGTAGGATTGTGGCATCTTCAAGTGTCTTCACAGAAATCTGAAAAACTGATGATAAATGCAAAAGAAATGTCAGTTTTTTTAAATAAAGCAAGAAAACACTGTCTTAGATTGATTACTCATTTGCCCCCCTTTAGTCCCTCCAATTTTAAGGCAAAAATGCCAAAATCACACAAATTTTCACTTTTTGCGACAATTTTGTGCAAAAATTGGTGATTTCCCCCTCCCCCCAAAATTCACTTTACCCCCCCCCCCCATGTCCCCACGAAACAAAATTCCTGGTGCCACCACTCAGTCCAGAACTTTATTACAAAATCATGAATTCTTACACGAAAGATGCTGAACTCAGTATTTTGAATGATGATAGTATTTGAACAAACATTGTACATATATTAAAAACTGGACTTTGACCAAAATAAATTGAGGGGGCAATTTTTATATGCAATCTCATAATGCCCCTTTAATACAACGTTCAGAAAGATACAAAAAGTGTTTGATATCTCATGGGATTTCTTGTCCTTGGGGAGAAGAAAAAAAGAAAGAAAGATTTTTAGAAATGTGTACCTTTCCCTCGACTTCTTCATTGATGCTATTTTAAAGAAGTTGAACATGAAAAAGTTTAATTGGGTGGGGGTGTTAGGGTTTTTAAAAGACAAAAATTATGATCCATGTAAATTGCTAAAATAATTTCCATAAATTTAATTCAGAGTGTGTCAGCTAATTGTATGATGGTCACAATATGCATCAAATACAGAACAAAGTTTGTGTAAACATTAATTTTTAAAACTCAAAATCTGTTAATGTCCCTTTAATTTGAGATACAGAAAAATATTAGCCGTACAGATCCAAGCATTTGTCCCATACAGACCAACAACCTAAGCCAACAAACAAACAAACACTTTCACAGTATTATAGTGCTCTAGTATGTCATAATTACTCATGCAATAATAATTGCAGTATATGGCAGTGTGTGTCACATGTTGCAAATTCAGTGTGCATGTCTTAAAGTAGTGCTATTGGGCTATTCCAGAAATTAAAGGTACTCCCCTTTAAAAGAAGACATGGGATTCCCCAAAATTTTCACAATTTTTTGGAATTTTCCAACAAAAATGATCATTGTTTTCAAAATCCTAAAGAAGACATGGGAGTTCCCAAGAAAAAGACCACCTTTTTTAGGCTTGGGAATTCCTAAAAATGTTGGCAAAAATTTGCCCGTCGTCTTTAGGGTCACTGGGAATTCCTAATATTTTTAAGCATTTTTTTTTATATTAAAATGGGAATTCTCATTTTTTTGGTTAAAATTGTGGTGTGGGAATTCCCAAACAATTATAGCAAAATGTCTTCTTTAGAGGGGGTGCCATTAATTTCTGGAATAGCCCATTTGAAAGCTGCACAAATAAGAGCAAACAAATAGTGTTTAAAGGTATTATCATTGATTTGCCTAACATTCATTGAAATTCAGATTATTTCATAATGAAGCAAAGAAATGGCAAATAGCTCCCCATTAGAACTGGCTCAGGTTCCTCTGATTGCGACACCCGATAACGAGAGCGAAGCGTGAGAAGCGAGCGTGAGCACGCCAGAACGAGTGGTGGTTTAGGAGTTGGATTGTCATGTGCATGGTACAGTACTGAGCACGTAACTAGTGCTACTCCCCATCTGCAATAGCTGCCAGGGCTCATATTTTTTGCCGTAATTTAGACGTACAATATCAGATTGTCAAATGTATATAGGTTGCCTATACGTAACAACTAGGGTGGCAAGTTAGCTTAATTGTTTTTGCCCATTTTAGGGAACAACCCAAAAGTTTGATGAAGCCCTATAAACGAAAGTCCTTTTGTTAGAAGGCTTAAACCCCTCCCCCTCCCCTCTAACGTAAGTGACAAATATCGAAAATTCCAACCCGTATTCATATAGGATACAGGGGCCGTCGCTATGGTGCATGGGGTTGTGGAGGGGTGTGACAATGCTAGGATGTTGATCACGTTTATGAAAGAAACAAATATTGCATTCTATTTTAAAATATTTTTCTTCATTATCTTTTTTGGCACGGAAAAAAAGGACTTGCAGGATTTTCAAATAAAAAAGAATGTGGTATCAAACACAAACATTTTCGATATCATTTGCCAAATGTCGGGTTATATAAAGGGTATATAAAGGGTAAAAAAACGTTTTCATATTAAACATTTAAAAACATTTTTTGATAATCTCCTGCAAATATTCTAACATAATGGTCTTACAAATGTTTTACAATAACATCTTAAAATATATTAAAATATTTTATCATATTGATTAAATGTGACCAAATGCCGGGAAATAAACTGACCTATGTCAATTCAGTTCGTAGAGATGATATACCACTTGTGTGAATCGTGACCTGGCTAAACTTTACTATACCCTACCACATTTGGCCGTCGCCGAAGCTACCCTAGTTTTAGCCCTGCTACACCGACGGCGCGAAACTCAATGATATGATTACATTGAATGATGTATGGATTAACTCAGTGCAATAAATAAATCACTTAATTCAGCAAATTAAATAAACGAACGAGAGAGATTCAAAACAACATTGTAGTATAAATTTAATTAATAATGCCACTATACAATGAAGAAGAGGAACATTAGTAAATTTTAAATTTAATTAATTGCTTTGCTTCCCATAATCAGCCAGGAATCATAAATCTGCATAATGATCGGTTTCCATTCATTAATTATCTTATTTAAAGAAGAGATAAATAATTATTAATTAACTTAAAACATTAAATAAAAACATTAACTTTAAACAATACTCTGTCATTAATTACCGTATAATATGTAAATTATGATGCACACGAGGAAGGTTACCGTTGTTGCAGGGCTACAGCGACTTCGCCGTTTGATAATTAATCAATTAATTAACGTTCTTAAACAATCAACTTTTATCAATATTCAGTCATTAATGTTATCATGGTTATGCCCATGAGGAAGGTTATCGTTGTTGCAGGGCTACAGCGACATCGCCGTTGATAATTAATGAATTAATTAACAAACAAACAAACAAACAAACAAACTTTATAAATATTCACCCATTAATGCGATGCCTATGAGGAAGGTTATCGTTGTTGCAGGGCTACAGCGACATCGCCGTGTGAACTTTGAACGACAATTTCTCAACAACCCTACTACCGATTTCCATGATTTTTGTACCAAATTTCTTCTTTTTAAAAGACCTTGCTAAGTACAGGCCTAAATGATAAATATTATCATGATTTCACGTTGTTCATATAAAAGCGCCCCTACCACTCACAAGCTTTACGTTATTACATTGACCGCATTCTTACGTTCACTACAAATCTGAATAAAGATGGACGATAACAGTTCTGTTTCATTCACAATGTTTTGTTGAACTTGTAAAAGAAATGTCTTATGATGCTTATTTTTTCACCTAATTAGTCGGGACTGTATGACCATTTTCTTCTTAATTAACTTTTCAGTGGTCACGGTCCTGTTTTTATTTATAACAACTGCAAAGTATGAAATCACATAAACCAGTGTATACGTCGTTCATAAAAGGCCCCAACTAGTGATAACCAGGTGCAAAAGTTCTGTTTCTTCTTAATTAACTTTTCAGTGGTCACGGTCCTGTTTTTATTTATAATATCTGGAAATTATGAAATCACATAAACCAGTGTTACGTCGTTCATAAAATGCCCCAACCAGTGACAACCAGGTGCAAACTAAGTTATGTGCATTATGCGCTTACCAATGACAACTTAACTTAATATTTCCTCTTGTCAACAAACAAGCAACTCCCCATTTCACATGTGCATCATATCATTCGCGGCGTCGCTGTAGCACAGCAACAGCGATACCTTCCTCCTCTTCATTACATTTAGTTGATCAAGTCATTACAAAATACGCAAAAAGTCTAGCTTTGCGCCGTCGCTGTAGCACAGCAACAACGTAAAAAGGTCTAGCTTTGCGCCGTCGCTGTAGCATGGCAACAGCGATACCTTCCCGCCGTCGGTGTAGCCCAGTAAAAGGTATAGCCGGCGCCGTCGCTGTAGCATGGCAACAGCGACACCTTCGCGCCGTCGGTGTAGCGCCTGTAAAAGGTCTAGCTTCGCGCCGTCGCTGTAGCACGGCAACAGCGATACATACCTCCCTACATTCATTTGGTGACATGACCAAATAAGGTACACCTCAGTGCCACCGGTGTTAGCATACTGAAAATAGGTATACCTTCGCGTCCTCGATTTATCCCCTCGAAAAGTCTAGCTTTGCGCCGTCGCTGTAGCACAGCAACAACGATACCTTCACGACGTCGGTGTAGCCCATTGAAAAGGTATAGCCGGCGCCGTCGCTGTAGCACGGCAACAGCGATACCTTCGCTACCCGTCGGTGTAGTCCTGTAAAAGGTCTCAGCTTTGCGCCGTCGCTGTAGCACAGCAACAACGATAACCGCGCCGTCGGTGTAGCCCAGTAAAAGGTATAGCTTTGCGCCGTCGCTGTAGCACGGCAACAGCGATACCTTCCCGCCGTCGGTGTAGCCCAGTAAAAGGTATAGCCGGCGCCGTCGCTGTAGCACGGCAACAGCGATACCTTCGCGCCCGTCGGTGTAGCCCGTAAAAGGTATAGCCGGCGCCGTCGCTGTAGCACGGCAACAGCGATACATACCTCCCCTACATTCATTTGGTGACATGACCAAATAAGGTACACCTCAGTGCCACCGGTGTTAGCATCTGAAAATAGGTATACCTTCGCGTCCTCGATTTATCCCCTCGAAAAGTCTAGCTTTGCGCCGTCGCTGTAGCACAGCAACAACGACACCTTCGCGCCGTCGGTGTAGCCCATTGAAAAGGTATAGCTTCGCGCCGTCGCTGTAGCACAGCAACAGCGATACCTTCGGCGCCGTCGGTGTAGTCCTGTAAAAGGTCTAGCTTTGCGCCCGTCGCTGTAACACGGCAACAACGATACCTTCCTCCACCACACTCATTTGCTAATATGACAACTTTAACAATTAGGCCTACATAAGGTGCACCTTACACGCCCGTCGGTGTAGGCCCCTCATAAAAGGTCTAGCTTACGCCGTCGCTGTAGCACGGCAACAGCGATACATTTATTGACGTCGCTGTAGCACAGCAACAACGATACCTTCATTTACCATCACATCATTATTCAATATATGATACTTAACGTATTTACTCCATGAAATAAATGCTACTCATTCTTAATCAAACCACTCATTAACAATTAACATTCCTCTTATCAATATAACTTTAATCACTATTAACAATCATTGTTAATTACTTACAACAACCCTCTTATCCCTCACACTCATTATTGTTTTGTCATAATTATTAATTAACTACCATCGCCCTCTAATCCATCATAATAATTAGAATTATATAATCATTCATAATCAATTACAATCGGCCTCTTATACGTCACACTAATTATAATTATATCATGCTTATTAACATCATCTTTTGATGCGGTCATCATTTTTACTTGAGTACATTAAAATCTATTACGCATAATTAATACTTCTAAGCCATTATATAATGCAATATAGTTATTTCATTATGCTTAAATTAAATTCAAATGACATTACTATTATCTAGAAGTAACCACAATAATTTAATCGTACTATCACCTATTACCTTGATGAATGCAAACTTCATTTAGTCAAACGCCGACATACTTTATTAAAAACCTGACTCATATAATACCTCTAACTTAATTTAAATCTATCCCATTAATAAGTAATTCGCGCCGACGTCGGTGTAGTTTTACAAAAAAAGGTGCAGCTTCGCGGCGCCGTCGATGTGGTAGGGTATTCTAAAGGTACTCCCGTGACCTTTTTCAGTCGCAATTCCCAGATATCAGAAGTTTCCTGATATAACCCGACATTTTAATGTTATTAAAACGGTTTTTTTACCAAAACCCCAATATATAACATGTTTAAATCGTTTTAAAAACGTTTTGTGTTTGCTTGGACAGTTGCTTTAAAAATGAACTTATGACGTTGCAGGTTGCGAGTACTGCACTCCATTTGATTTGAAATCATTTTGAAGAAACCACTGTAAAATGTCAATATCGTACTTCGGAAAATACTAAAATTTGAAAATGATATATTAAATCCTTAAAAAAGATCAAATTTGACCGATGTTTTAACTACTTTTTTCACAAACGTAATCGGACTTTCTGACCCCCTCCCCCTAACGATAGGACTTTCGTTTATAGGGCTTCATCGAACTTTTGGGTTGTTCCCTTAGCAATAGCATTGCAATTAATTTTTTGCATGCTTCAAGTGCATTTCCCCCCGGGATTTGCCCCAGCAAAGTCATTTTGGTAGCAGAACAATGTGACAATTCTCTCGAAATGCAACAGGGATGTGCGGACAGCAGTTTGAAACTAGGGGTCTTTCGGTGAGAGCCGAGACACCAAAACTAGGGGGTCTTTTGGTGAGAAGGCTCACAAAAAGGGGGTCTTTCTGTGAGACTGGGGAAAATTTTACCAAAATTGGGAGTCTTTCCTTGAGAATGGGGAATATTTTGTGTCCAAATATAAAAGTTGATACAAACATTTTAAAGAAGTCATCAAATTTTGAAATATAAAAAAAATATGAATAAAAATAATGAAAAAATGGAGTAATTTGGTGAGAGATTATCAGAAATTTGTCCAAAATCTAAGGGGTTCTTTTGGTGACAGAAAAAAAAAAAAGGGGTCATTGGGTGAGAGTGAGTTCAGTCTAACAAAAAAGGGGTCATTGGGTGAGAGGGAGTTGAAAAATGGGGGTCAATTTGGCCGCACATCCCCGTCCCCTATTTTTAGTGAGTGCCCTCCCTGGGCAATAGGGCATCTATTGCAGATGGCCTGCTTACAGTAATCCTATAATAAAAATTGGTGAAATGAAAATACTCTTACCTCCATACCATGAGCTAGTTGTAGAAGACTGACTTTCAGGTACGTACTTATCCCCGATATTCTGTGCCGTCAAATTAGTTTGTAGCACCCCCACAGTTGTGTAATGCTCAATCGAACATATCGGGCATTTGATGCGTGACCCAGATTGAAGCTGTTGAAGACATGGCGTGCACACTGTATGACTACATGGTAGCATCTTGGGTACATTCTGTCGTGAATTAAAGATCTCCTTACACACTGGACAGCTGACGTCTGCTTCTCGGATACTTGCTTGTCCCGACATTTTTTCACAATTTTGCAAAACTGTTTGTATTTTGAAAAGTTAGCTCTCAGATTGTTACTTTAGAAAAGTGTTTCAGAATTTTTAGCAAGCAATTCTGCTTTGTACATGTAATTCTCAAATCTTACAGATGTAGTACTGTAAGATTTCTGTTTGAAGTTGATATCTAGCTCTGGTTGGAGAAGAAAAATATTTTTTTTTTAAGTGTCAGCTTCAAAATCTGTGTTGTTTTTGTGTGAGCTGAAAACGAACTGAAGAGACACTTTACAATGATAATGCATTTCATGTAACTTGGATTTTCCCCATGTAGGTTGATGTGATGATAGAGGGACTTACCCAAGTGCATGTATAGTCTAATGGTGCAAGCACTGTAGCCATTACTTTGGATGGCTATAGAGATATTGCACAATAGCTGCACAGTCTGGCTATGGACACAATGAAGTGGAAACATGTTGTTGCAATGCCTATGACACTTGTTCAACCTTTTTGATTTTTTTAAAGCAATTTTATAAACAAGGTTTTGTGTCCAAATATTTGTTGATTGTTATATACACTACATTGGGATATTCCAATGTTGTGAATTTTTCTCAATTTTGCAGTTCTGATGAAGTTTTGTGGTTTAACATTTTTATAATTTTATTCATTATGTTAAGCACGGTTTTCAATTCACATTTAACAGCAACGGAGACATTAAACCTCACTAAACATTTCCCATTTAGACAGTACTTTCTTTTTCTATAAAACATTTTGTTTACAAGCAATCTGAAATCTCCAGTATCCTATGAAATCAATCTATAATTTTCCTAAAATTTGCCATTTTCATATCTAATGTACAAATTTGACATTAAATATGTGTGATTTTAGGCATTATGTTTACCATACATACATCCTGATGACTCAAAAAATGTAAAACAAAAAATTGCATTTAGGTTTACCTACAGGAAGCAAACTTGGGGTTTTCATAAGCTTTTATAGCTTAAGAAAGACCTACAGCAAGACCTACAGCTGAACTTTGAGCGCATGTGTAATATACTTGAAAGTGGACATTTTTGTGCCATTCATTTTTCACACTTAACAAAATGCTTAAGGGTAGATGAGGTATTGTTGGTCGAAGCAACCTAAAATTGATTTTCATTATCTAGATCAATATATTATTGAAAATTAACACATTGATGTTTTGCAAAAGTTCATTCTACAAATCGTATACTTTGTAAACTTGCTTAATTTATTCAGTGTTTTTAATGAGTTATGTATGTTTTACAAAAGTGTTGTTGTTTCAGCCCTCTTCACAACATAACTCAAGAACCGCAGCACATATAAAAGTATATCTGTGATATTTTAATCATTCTACACACTCGCTATGAATTGAGCAATGCAGTTTTTGCCAAAGCTCACTACCATTTGTAAGATGCTGTGAACTACTAAATCACAACAGTTTAAAATAATTAATAACCTTAAGGGATCTAAAATGAGCGTTTATTGGGTTTCGACAGTATTTTTTGTGGGACATGAGAGCTCCTCAGACCTATCGAATTGCATTCTGAATACGAAGCATGTCTTTCTGATACCAAATAATTTTCATTTTTGAAAATCACAATATAATACAAATTTTATGACAAATTATAAAAATTTGATATTTTTCAAATTTTGATATATAACAGTCCTCGAAGTAAATTATATAAATCTAATGATATACTCTTAAAGTGTATGTAGCAGGAGAAAAAAAGTCGACGGTCAATTGAAAATTTTGACCTTTCATATTGAAGATATGGATTTTTTCCCAAAAGACCTAATTTTTTTTTTTGGTGTTTTGGGGAAAAAAATCCATATCTTCAATACGAAAAGGTCAACATTTTCAATTGATCGTCGGCTTTTCATCCCACCTACATACACTTTAAGTATAAATCATCAGATTTATAAAGTTTACTTCAACTTCAAAATACTGGGCTGATATTCATAAAACCACGCTAGGCCTAGTTGACAGCTAAAATTGACTTTAGCAAGCTGCTAAGCCTAGCTGATTGCTAATTCTTATTCATAAAACCCAGTTAGAGTTAGCAACATTCTAAAATTTTGCCAAAACTTAGAGTTGATCTGGGGCAGCGCTAAGTCACTAGTTGACAACTAGTCTTAATGATTTTGAACTAAGTTTGACATGATTTATTGTTTTAATTTCATATTAACTGTTGTCAATTATGAGAAATAATGTTCTCAGAATATTCTGTTTCTGAGGTCTTCAGTGTGTTTTACACATAAGAAACTGTCTTAAAAACACACAACAAATTTAGGGTGAATGAATTAGGGGTTCATTCATATATTTTCATGACTAAACGATTGTTTATGCCCGAGGGCTTTAGCCCGAGGGCATAAACAACTTTTAGTCATGAAAATATATGAATGAACACCGTTCATACATACGCAACATTTTGCGTGCTGTTATTTTCCTCCACAATTAAAAAATATCGTCATTTTAGACTAAAAACTACCAATATCTTATCCTTTTTAAAAGTTTTCCATCGCTAATTGTAAGAAAACGTTTACTTGCTCAGTCCACCGTGTTTGGACGCGCGCGAACATCGCGTACATCATTCACGCTTTGCGTAAATAGCTCATGAGCTTACGCCACGATATCCTACTCATGAGCGTCCGTCGGTTCTGGCGCGGCTTGTTTACGACCAGAAAGCAGGGCATAAACGTTGTTTATGCCCGCCTATCGACCAATCACGCATGCTGTTATATAGCGTGTATGTATGAATAAACATTGAACTAAGCCAGTATTGTTTAACCAAATTTGCACAAGAAAAATGATTATGATATAGTTAAGTGGATGCATGTTGTTTTCTATTTGATGAAGCAATATAGTATGTATAGTATGTTTTTACAACAAACCAAGGACTTAACATGTATATGAACTTTACTTGTTCAGAGTATCTTTTTTAATTTAATTTGCCGTAACAACCTTGTAGGCCTATAATAGCTTACAAAATACACATGTAATTTTATTAACGAAATCTCAATGAAGACCATCAGCAATGAGTCATTACATTTTGATCATTTTGACTGTGGTTCAGAGCTCAAGTATAATAGACATGTATTATATAAGCCTATTGTATTAGATGTTACACAACTGTTGAAGGCCATATCACCCAAAACACCCAAATAAGTTATCAGCTAAATATTTCTAGTTGATAGCTAGTTAGCAAAGTGTTTAGCAAGGTTTTATGAATAAGAAATTAGTTGATTGCTACGTAGCTATCAACTAGTGGATTTAGCATCTTGCTAAGCACTAGTTGGTTGCTAATTTAGCAAGGCTTTATGAATATCGGCCCTGGTAAATATCAAAAATATCAATTTTTAATGATTTGCCATAAAATGTGTATTAAATTGCAAATTTCAAAAATCAAAATTATTTGATATCAGAATGACATTCTTCGTATTCAGAATGCAATTCGATATGTCTGATGTGCTCTAATGTCCCAAAATAAATACTGTCCAAACGTTCATACCCCAGCCCTGTTAAGGTCCCAAAACACATTCTAGTTCTTGTGAAATGTTCCAATTGTTTTTAAATGTGCAAGTTAGCTTCATTTACCTGTACACAAAGGGTATTTTAATATATTGTTATTTCCGTGATAGCTGCTTGGAACATGAAAACATGAAAATGAATGGTTGGAAAATGTGCACTTTGACAGTGTTAAAATCAGTGTCGGACAGAATTAATTCCCTCTATTTAATATACATGTATCAAAAGCCTTTACTTTAGCAGGCATTTATAAATTTCACAAGTTCTATGTTTATTAAATTGCCAATTCCAAATAGCCTGTTACCATGCAAAACCTGAGTTGCAAGATATTGAAATTGTGAACCTTGTGAATAATTATGTGAAATTAAATGCAAAATAAATTAGTTTACAATATGTCAAAATAAATGCTGTCATGTAGGACTCAAAAGGCTGGTGAAATTTGCCTGATGTGCATGTTTCTGGGACTTCCCCGATGCTAGATTAATCATATGCATTCATGAGTGGCTTGCTTTCCTGGTATATTGCATGAGAATAGTATCTCTGTCTGCCGCCACTTATCTCTTACCCTTATGTCTGTGCAGTGTTTGCATGGGTCTTCCCCAATATCATTGCAATAGTGTTCTTTCAGGTGGTTTCAAATACAAATGCAAATTTTGGTTTTCCCCAGTTTTAGATATGTGTTGATCACACATAGTATATGTTTTATCTTGACAGAAAACACTACTGTGTAGGGAGTTGTTCCAACAGATTGTCACTCCAGGGTAAGTCAAGAAACTTGAATTTATAGCTGATATTCTCTTATGTTGCAAAATATTTCATGGTTTTTTATACCAAAAGTCAAAATTTTCTGCAGAATTTAATCCAAATTGTCTTAGTTTTGACAAATTGTCCACCAAATTTTGGTGAAGTATCCAAAATTTTGCTAGATTGAGGCAAAATTGGGATATTTTCCACAAAAATTTGGAAAATTTTGAAAAAAGAACCCATGCACCATATACCAAAATTGGTAGGGGTCATTGATCAGTATACCAAAAGGAATGAAATAGTACCCATGTTTGCGGCATGTCCCTGTCTGGTCATTTGTACTGAGTACCCCCTGGCCAGGGGCACTTGACTTTGAAAGTGACAGGGATGTGTGGACACCATTTCAAAACTAGTGGTCTTTATTGTGAGAGACTTGCCTCCAAACAGGGAGGCCAATTATAATTATAGACAGAGATAAAAAGAATTTATCGCGTCTGATGTCACTGTCAATTACGATCCTTGATTGGTTAATCAGCGCGTAAAAGGAAGACCGATCTATCTGGTGCTGATCGGAGAAAAGGAATAGCAGCAAATGGCGAAAAATTACGTACTTTTACAAGGCAAAAAGCAGCTTTTCTAGGCATTGTGGACATGGTGCCTTCGGTTATGAAAGTTTCCTACTATAAAGACCTAACTTTTGAGATGGTTTGCAATTAACAATAAGGCGCCCGGTTATAAATCCGTGTTCAGCAAGTCATCATCACGACACTTGTAAACAAACCGTGCTCGAGGTTGATTGACAGATGACGTCAGACGCGATAAATTCTCTTTATCTTTGTCTTTCATTATAGTGAGAAGGCCACAAAAAGGAGTCTGTCCATGAGAATGAGGAAAATATAAAAAATGGGGTCTTTCCATAAGATTGGGAAAAGAAATCATTAGACTGGATGCAAATATTCGGTCAAAATATAAAAATCATCCAAATTTGATAATCTTTCTAAAAATTCTTGAAAAATAATGACATTTTGGGAATTTTAGATAACAAATGGGGTCATTCAGTGAGAGATTATCAGAAACTTGTTCAAAATTTTTGAAAAAAGAGTGTGTTTTGGTGACAGTAAGTTCAGTAAAACAAAAAATATCATTTGGTGAAAGGGGTTGAAAAATGGGGTCATTGTGGCTGCACATCCCTGTGACCCATTTTGGCATGCCTCAACCCCCCGGTATATGACCTGTTCTCACAAAGCAGGAACATGTTGGCTGACCTCCTTTTGAAGGACTTTAGAAACATGTAACATACAAATTAGTCATGTTTTTGAAATTGCAGTTTCTTTTTGATTTATATTTCGAAGAAGATACCATGCTTGTGCAAAAAATACACAAAAATTGTAGTTTTCACAGGCAAGTTTAGGAAAAATCAGAAAAAAGAATGCATGAATTGTAATTAAACTTCTTACAAGTCACAGCCTAAACTTGCCTGTTTGTAGGAAATAGGCCTATATAAATAAATAAATGTATAAACAAACATGTATCATTGTAATAATTGTAATTGAATTTGTTACGGTACTGCACAAATGGAGAAAGTTGTTTTTTAACATTGTTATAATTGTAATTGAATTTGTTACTGCACAAATGGAGGAAGTTGTTTTTTAACCTCTTGGAAAGGGGGGGGGGTCAAAAAGTTTTGTATGTCTAAAGAGAGGGTGTCCAAACAGTTTCAGGTTCTCTGGAGGGGGTCAAAAAGTTTTGACTCTAAAATTTCCAAGTGCCTAGTCCCCCCACCAAAGTATCTATGACCACTCCTTTACGGGACCCAACTTCAACTTGGTGACCACTCCTTTACGGGACCCAACTTCAACTTGCAAATTGCACTGCCACTATTTTTGATCACTTTTTCAGATTAAAGATGTCTTCAAAAGGAAAGAAAAAGAAGAAATCACAACAGGGGAAAGACTCATCAGATGATGATGCGTGGACTACTGTCACAAAAAAGGGCAGACGTACTGGAAAACATGATACACGTTCTAGTAGAGACAGTAGGACACTTGATTATCAAAGTAATGTAAGTATAATGAAGTTGCATTTAGTCACTGTCAAAATCATCATCAGTTTTGCTGGACCATGAACCAGCAGGGCATAGCCAGCTTTCTTGGTCGGGGGGGGGGGGGGGGTTCGGGAATAATTTTTGGGGAAAAGACAAAACAAATTTGGTTGCATCATTTACATATACTGGGCGTTATTTTTTATTTCAAGACTCAGAGAATGTACATATAAAGTCTTTGAGCTTCCAAAAAGGCTTTATTTGGACACACAAATTTTGTATTTTACACTATTTTGGCCCATGATCTGGTTGAAAAGAGCTTTGGGACACACTGTAATATTTTGTATTTTGCACTATTTTGGCCCATGATTGGGATGAATTTTGGTGAAAAACAGGCTTCTTGTCCCTTTTCTTTTCATTTGCCTTCCCAATTTTTTCTCCCACCCCCTCCCACTGGCTATGCTGTTATAAACCAACCATTATTAGTTGATGTTACTCACATCACAGTTGCACTCTAATTTCACTCTTTTATTTTTCGGAATAGAATCCCTACTCATTTATTTTTGATCCTGTAACTATTCGTTTTGATGAGATCATTGTCTATTTTGATGAGGTGTATTATCACCCTGAACCGACAATCTTATCAAAATGAATAGTTTCCATTTTGTTTTAACAAATAACTATTTAAATTGAAATAATCTCCATTTCATTATTTGACAAGATTATCCATTTCATTTTGAAAAGATTCTATTAAACCCCCCTCGGAGAAGATAAACTAATCAAAAGATTATTTTTATTTAACAAGAATCTATTCATTTTATATTAATAGAGATAATCTGTGTGGCCAAGTGAGACTTGCTATAGCCAAATTTGAACCAAAATTTAAAACAGAAAAGTGACCCAAAGTTATACCAAGTTGGGGAATTTTTTTTATAAATTGTGCTAAAAGACTATCAGAATGTATACTTTTTTTTAATTTAAAAAAAAAAAACATCCTGAAACTAAATTATCATGAAATTTAGGGCCACAAGTAAACGAAAATGGCTGTAAATGAATCTAAACTAAATGACTGAAAATGCACTCCCGAATCTGCTCCATATTCCTGTACCCTCATTCCACAAAGCAGCCATCGGGTGCAAAAACCACCCTAGTTATGTACATATTTTGTTTATCAGTTTACTTTGTTTAACACAGGACTTTCTAGGTGACTACAAGACATCCAGGAGCAAGTATGCCGGGTTACAAAATGGTGGATCAACGTGTTACATGAATTCATTGTTACAGCAGCTCTACCATACACCTGGCATATCTCAGGTACAAGTTTGTTTCTTCTTTGTTTTTGTGTTTGTTTGATTCTGTGTTTGTTTTTATTTATTGTTTGTATTTGATTGATTTTTTGTTTGATTCTCTGTTTTGTTTGATTGATTGCAATTGACTATTCCAGATGAAATCCATACACCCTCTATGGAAGACAGGATCTTAATATTCCACACAGGGAGTGTGAATTTCAAATGGAGTTACCTAAATGGGTGACACGATTTGAAACATACACCCTGTGTGTGTTAAGGGGGTGATGGACTTCAGATAAAATAGCCCAATATACAAACACGTTTGTTGAGTTCGGCTGTCTACCCCTTTGTGCATAATTATGTAATGATGCACCAATTATGTGTCAAAACTCGCTTCTTTCAAATACATATAGACCTGCCAAAATTGCTGAACCCCTCCCTACAAGGTATAAATAATAAGGCCAAGAAAAGATGTTTAATTGTCCTCGCACTCTCTGTGAAAGAGAGGCTCATTCAGTCAGATGCTTTTATAGCCAAAACATAAGTAAAAAAGGCTTAAATGCTGTGAATTCGAATATTTCTCTACTGTATCCCTTAATTCATGTTTTAAAACAGTTTTGAAGTGTGAAGAAATTATTTTAAAAACTTTCCAGGATGTAAAAGATTTTTGAAATTTCCCACCAAAATTATGGTTGGTATTCTTTTGTACAGGAACAAATTTTTTTTCCAGATTTTCAGGATTAGGGTCGGCCGGCGGAGGACAAGCTAACAGCTTTTTCAGGCATGAGAATTTTAGGTATAAACCTGAATTCAGTTTTTACCAAAATTTATACTTTTTATTTATTTTCAAGCCATATTGAGGTGTTTTTGCTCAATTTCACTTTTTAATGTTTTTCTATCAGTTTCAATTTTTTCCATGAAAGTTCTCTGCTTTTTATTTTTTACCTAATTAGATAACTTCCTTGTGTACTCTTCTTTCTTTCAAAAACAGGATGTATCATTGGCCTCACCTGACTCATATGGCAGAAGGAACATCTTCTATCAGATACAGCAAGTATTCAGGTCTCTGGATGATGGCAGATTGCCTCATATGGAAGGCTTCTGGAGAACTTTCAAGTTCTGGGAGAGTCAATCAACACCTATGAACAGCAAGATGCGTATGAGTTCTTTG
Source organism: Amphiura filiformis (assembly GCF_039555335.1). Lineage (NCBI taxonomy): Eukaryota > Metazoa > Echinodermata > Ophiuroidea > Amphilepidida > Amphiuridae > Amphiura > Amphiura filiformis. The sequence continues at coordinate 62,340,441 of NC_092629.1, read as the reverse complement.
TGGATCTTATCAATCAGTTGGATGATAATTTGACGGTAAGTGTGGGAATGCAATAAGTACTAGTATGCCTAGTATTACTGTTAAAGACTGAAGTATGGGAAGAGTCAATCAAAACATATGAACAGCAAGATGCGTATGAGTTCTTTGTGGATCTTATCAGTCAGTTTGATAATCATTTGACGGTAAGTGTGGAAATGCAATAAGTACTAGTATGCCTAGAATATCACTTGCTATGGTACAATAGCTATGCCACCAAACATGGGCAAATGAAAGCAACATTGCAGGTGCTACATGTGATGGATTATTCCAGTTGAAATTCATACACCCTATGGAAGACATGACCTTAGTCTTGTACATGGAGAGTGTGAATTTCAGATGGGGTTACCTGAATGGATAACTCCATATGAAATCTAATAAAACTCACTGTGTGGGAGATTCAAGTAATGTCTTCCATAAGGGGGTGTATGGATTTCACCTGGAATAGCAAATTGTTATTCAGCAACTAGTATACAAATATTGACTGCTATGAGGGGGCACAGTTAAAATTATAGGCCGAGTGATGTCAAAACCATGACTATGCCCGAAGCGAAGCTGAGGGCATAGTCATGGTTTTGACATCACCGAGGGCCTATAATTTTAAACTGTGCCCCTAATATTAAGCAGTCAATATTTGTTTTATATACCGAAAAATAATCATTCTTCTCATTTGATTGGTTAAAAGATTTCCTGACTGACAAGGCCTACAAGCTTTTAACTGCATAGGCCTTAGGCTTAAATGCACACACAGTGCATGCAAGAGCAAGGGTGCAGAATTTGGACCGATATCTACCGATTTCATATCTAAAACAACTCTACCGTTTCTGTGCTAACATCACACACTGCCGAGTCTCCAGGTCATAGTAATTTGTCTAAAAAGTGACATTTGGCAAGTATAAATCCTTGATATGTAACAAATTGTAAACAATCACTGCACTCACTACGGCGGCCGGTGAAAGATCGTCGTCTGCAAGGAGAGGTCAAATTCATTGCGAACTGTGACCGCTAGTCTCTTTTACAACACTGTAATCAACGCCGACCATATAGTGGGTGCATAATGTATACTGAACGACCTGTGTATTCGGGTTGCGACTATTCAATTATTTATCGGGCACAGTTGAATCTATGCCCGGGCATAGTTGCTTATGACGTCATCTTGAGACAAAAAAGGGGGCACAGCTATTTTAATGACTCCACTTTTAACCAATCAGATGAGAGGAATCTATATATGAGGTATATAATATATAACATTTCTGCCTATTTCTATGCTACAGGAGACTTGCCAACATGAAGTGTTCAAACCAAGATTCCAAGGGGTGTATTCAGATGTCAAGGATTGTGAAGACTGCCCTCACAGGTATGTTTGAGTATTTTACATGAGGTCCCAGGTTCAATTCCTGGCAGTGGCAACTTGCTGGGGTATGGCTCAGGGAAAATGTGTGAATTTAATTGGCAACACACTGTAGATTAAATTCAGATTTCCACTCTCCCTGTAGTGCATGAACCATGAGAGTACTCTGTCCTAAGAAGGGGATGTTAAGGTAATACACTATTTTAAAGTGTGGCGATTTGGTAGTTCGCAACATCTTGCGAATGGTAGTGAGCTTTGGCAAAAATTGCAGTGCTCATTTCCTTGCGAGTGTGTAGAAGAATTCAAATATCACAGAAATACTTTTGTAGGTCCTGTGGTTCTTGAGTTATGTTGTAAAGAGGGCTGAAACAACAACACTTTTGTAAAATGTACATAACTCATTAACAACAATAAATTAAGCAAGTTTTCAAAGTATATGATTTGTAGAATGAACTTTTGCAAAACATCAAAGTGTTATTTTTAATAATATATTGATTTAGACAATAAAAAGCGATTTTTTGACTGCTTCGACCAACAATACCGCATCTACCCTTAAGCTGTGGGTCACATGTCACACCTATACATGTATATTGCAGTCAGTTTCAAAAAGAGTAGGGCAGACCCTGCCTGTTCCATCCATCCCGTATACATACAGAGTCCTTTATGGAAAACAATACTTCAGCAATGAGTAATGGCTACAATCTATAAAGATGCCTCTTGATAGTGAGCTTGTCACCTGTTTATATATGTTTTTAGCATGTGTATATTTCATTTGTGGCTTAACAGTGGATGCAATTTTTTTAGTATGTGTAATGTAAGTTGTAGTTTAAGATGTAATTTTTAAAGTCTGTTTGTACAGCACCTTGATCTCTTTGATAAGGCGCTTCATAAATGCTGTCTAATAAAAATAATAAAATAAGATATTATATTAAAAAATATTCTGCAAAAGTTTTTAATCTTAACCTACTATCTTTGAGTCACCATTTTCTTGCCAAATTTGTGAAGTTTCAAGAAAGTTAAAGCATAATTTGATTATACTTCCAAAAACTATAACCTTAAAATTAATTAATTATTAATAATAATTTTGTCCATCATTTTGACAAGAAGTTGTCATATTTTGAAGACCAACCACACCAATTGCATTTAGGGATTCAATCATGTTGCTTACAATTTCAGGTTTGAATCCCAGGAGCCATTTGTAGCTGTGAGTTTGACAGTGAAACCAGAGAGGTCATTGCAGGATGCATTACAACAGTTTGTGCAGGGTGTGAGACTGCAAGGAGACAATGCCTACCTATGTGAAACGTGTGGAATCAAGGTAAAAAATTTTAAGAAAGTTTCATTTGAATTCAAACTGTAAATTTGCTGAAATATGTTTGAAACATGTACTTTTAAAGGTCCAGAAATATGTCACTCTGTGCATTAAAGGTCCAGAAATATGTCACTCTGTGCATAATGACTTTAGTTTTAAGATATCTGTGTTTGGGTCAACGTTTTAGCCAGCCACCCGTTCTCCTGTCATTTTGGACAGGCATTTTGCTCCTGGGACAGGCAAGATGCTTCTGATAGGTGCTAAATTAAAGATAATGCACCACTAGTGCACCACTAGTACACCACTTATTTAAGAACCAGGGTGGATTTAAGAGGGGGGGGGGGGGGCACCCATCGCGCGCCCCCTAAATTTTGCAGAGAGGCGTCTGACTTTGTGTATTTTTGCAGAACAGCGCCTGACTTTGTGTATTTTTGCAGAGCGGCGCCTGACTTTGTGTGGGCGTAGCCCGGCACCCCCTATTGAAAATTCCTGGATCCGCTTGTGAGAACAGAAATCATTTATATAAGTATCAACAACATGTTGTTTTTTACTTTTTATCTATCTTGATACAGAGAAATGCTACAAAGACCATGTGTATCAAGACTTTACCACCAGTACTGGTGATACATCTGAAGAGAATTAAGATGGACTGGGAGACTGGCAGAGCTAGCAAATTCAATGACTACTTCAAGGTAAGGTCCCAGGTTCAAATCCTACATGGTTAGTACTGATGATACATCCTGCCATCCTGTCAAATTCTGCAATTCAGTACAAAGTAATATGTGACATGATCTGGTCCATGGGGCCAAAGGCAGTAAATTTGAAATTGAGATAAAGGCAAAAATAAGGATTAAAAAAATCACAAAACCTTGTAACTTAAGAGCCAAGTATGCTAGATCTTTGGTGGTTTCAGTAAATGATAGCCTAATGTTACTGAAAGGTAATAATTACTGTATCTCAAATTTCAAAAATACCTCCTTTGGCCCCCATGGAGCAGATTGTGTCGCATATATTTGAAGAGTATAAAAAAAGATTGGTAAAACACAGAAAGCTGTAGAAATTTCTTGTATTTGAACCATTTCAGTTTCCACAACTTTTGGACATGGAACCATACACACTCAACAGTGTTGAGAACCGATCAAGACATACACACAGAGATGAAACACGACACAAAGGCATCAAACGTGGTGCTTCAACGGATGAAAATTACTACCAGCTGGTTGGTGTGGTAGTACACACAGGACAGGCTTCGTCTGGACATTACTACTCTCTGATCATGGATAGGCAGTAAGTTGTTTAACCTTAATGCAGTGGGTCAAGGGTCATGTCATAGGTCAAGTGTGATCCCCAGCATATCTCTGAAAGTATGTGCCAGTTAAGCAGTATGGTAGTACACATGGAACACGGTAATTTTGGACGTTTCGATTCATTTACAATGAATAGATGCAAAAAAAAAAAAAAAAAAACAGTAGGTTGAAATTCATGTCACAAGTCAACTCTGATCTTCTGCTCTGAAGGAAGCCTCCTGTAACAGTTGACATGATAACAGGGTGTTAGCCAGCCTCCCATCCACACCTCATTTTGGACAGGCAATTTGCTTATGGGACAGGCAAAATTAATGCGTTAGAGAGATGCTAAATTCTAAAAATAATACTTTTTGAAGTAGTTCATTACAAATAAATTGTACACTTTTCAAGTGCAGTGCCACCCTCTGATGAAGAGGACTTCTTTATATGGATGTGTTATCCGGCCACAAGATCTTCATATAATTGAAGACCGAATTAAAAAGACTAGTTTGCATCTGACGTCAGTGCAAGGGCGTGGCGTGATTGGTTGCTGATCTGCGCAGTACGTCATTTTTGGTCTGGTTGACAGGATGTCATACGCAAACTAGCCTTTTTAATTCGGTCTTCAATTATAGGAAATTGTTTTTAATGCTTTGACACCATAATTTAAATTTTTAACAAGCATGGATAGCATTTTTATATTCAAGTGACCCCTTCCCTCCCCCACTGGGGGTTTGTCCCAATTTTGGAACTTTCAGACATTCAATGCAGTATTTATCCAGATTATCCTCTCAATGCTTGGGTCCCATCATAGCTGGATAAAAGAGGTTGGACTATTATTGGTACTGTCTCCTAAAGTAAAGAATCCATCGCAAGTAACAATTTGGTGGGTTTTTGTTTGTTTTTAGCGGTGATGAGAAAAACAACCCAGACTGGGGCAAATGGTACAAATTCAACGATAGCTCAGTAAGTCCATATGACTTGACTGATCAAGGACTGGAGGAGGAATGCTTTGGTGGGAGTTACAAGACAACTTGGCGTGATTATCGTACTTATTCTAGTTACAGTAAGTAAACAGAGATTGGTAAAGATAGATACCTTAATAAGGGTCAATCATCGCATGAAATCCCAAGTGTATTTATGTAGTTACACCCTTTTTTCCTTTCTTTTTTGGAATTACAAGGGACTACAATGTATTTATTACTCTAAACTAAACAATTAGCCAGAAATTACACAAGATGGCATCATATTAGTAGCACTATCTGCTGAAAGCACAACCCATTCTTTTTTTTATCTTTCTAGCCCGTGAGGGTCTTTATTAAAGTGACACAAAAAACAACAATATACAAAACATGTATATTAACAAAAACACACACAAAAATTACATCAGCCAGCAATGACTTTTACATAATATATGACAAAACTTTTCTATAATTTGTATTACCAATACATTGGTTCCCATTTCTTGACATGAACACCATATTTATCTTTACTGAAGGCAATATTTTTCTCAACTTTTTCCATAAAGTATAACCATGCCTTGAAATCAGAGAAATTCAGTTTTAATTCTTGAACTCTACACTTGTAAATGTATCTTTTTGCAAAAAGTATAATCATATTTATGAAAACCATATTTATATCATCTTTATAGCATCCAAGACAAATGTCAAAATATGTTAGCTGCACATTGATATTTATATCTTTCAGCCATTTCATAATATTGTCCCAAAATCTTGATACACTGTGACAATCCCACATTAAATGTCTCATTGTTTCCTTAGCTTTCTTACAAAATGAGCATCTGTCACTTTCAATTTTTCCAATTTTAAACAAGAATTCATTTGTTGGAAGAATCCTATGGATGAACCTAAATTGAAAATAGTGATCTTTAGTTTCAATTGTACACCTGTATGGCATTGAAAACACCTGCTTCCAATCAACATCCATCATGCCCCTCTCACAATTAAATTCAATCTCCCATTTATGCTTAGCTGTTGGGATGATTGTGCTTTGCTGACACAGCAATTGATATGCAAATGAGCAAACCATTTTGGCAGCTCTGAGTTGGTTAATCAACTGTATCTCATGGTCCAACATGCTAGTAGGGGTCAACTGATGTTTATAATGTTTGGAGACTGCATTAATTACACTGAAATACTTTAAAAAGTTACACTTAATACTGTACTTTGCTTGAAATTCTTCATATGTCATAAAATGATTTTCAAAAATTAAGTCTCCAACAAAGTTCACACCTTTTTCACACCATGATTTATAATAAATTGTTTCTCTGTTTATCTTAACATGAGAATTATGCCATAAAATATCATCATTATTTTCAGCACAGATATTTCTCAAATTAAACCATGACTTCATAACCTCACACAAAAAGGAGTTATGAATATTCTTATACTTGAAATCATTGACTGACCTTGGTTTACAATACCAAACCCATTCACCACCAACTTTGGAAAGTTCCTTGTAGAAAAGGCTTTTCCATTTTCCTTTATTATCATCATCTAAATATCTCTTTACCCATGTCACTTTTAAGGCATTACAAAAATGAGAAATATTTGTCATTTTTAAACCTCCATTTTCTTTGTTACAGTACATTACATCTCTCTTAACCTTATCTGGTTTACTATTCCAAATTTGAAAATAATTTGCTCCACTTGTTTCATGTATTTTGAGGAGGGGGTAGGTAAAACAGAAAATAAATAAGTTAATTGTGAAAGAGCCAGTGATTTGACAATTGTAATTCTGCCTATTGGGGTCAGGTCCCTCTGGGACCAGATGTCCAAAACAGTTTTTAACTTCTTTAATTGAGGATCAAAATTGAGCTCAAACAGCTTAGTCTTATCCAAAGAGACATTTATCCCAAGAAATTTAACTGGGCCCTTTGACCACTGATAATTTTCCTCTGGGATTGGATTATCAACATTATCTTTTAAAGAGCCAATTTTGAGAAAAGTGGATTTGTCGATATTTAACTTCAAACCAGAAACTGTACCAAAATTTTGTATGATATCAACTGCATTCAAAATTGATTATCTGGATCCATCTAAAATAAGTGTGGTATCATCTGCAAATTGAGTGATTTTAACATGGTTATCATTAATTACAATACCTTTCACCTTTTTATTTTTACGAATAGAGATACCCATAAGTTCTGCACATAATATGAAAATATAACAACTTAAAGGGCAGCCTTGACGCACGCCGCGAGATAATTGAAAAAAAATTTGACATATAACCATTATTTACAACACAGCTACGAGGGGCGGTCAATAAGTTCGTAGAACAAGGTACTTGAAAGAGTACTAGCCAAATTCTTTCTATCTCTCTCTTTAGCATGGTCATTACAAACCTTAATGCACCCGTCGCAAATTTTCTTGAAACCTTCTATGTCAACAAAATGGAAGTCTTCCGAAAGCTACTTAAGCCACTCTTCGGTGAAGGCTGACCAGCATTGATCACCAGCAAACCTGATATTATGAAGGTAGGACTTAAAATTCTAAAATAGGTTTCACTAAGTGGAGGTCATGCCTGAACCACAATATGGTTACTTTAATTAACTGACCCCTCTGTCGTGAATGGCAGCTTGACAAACTAAGAATAGCGTACAGGACACAATCCGAGAACAGCCACATTCCTACCATCAACCTTCTTCACATGATGGTTTGCCTCAATTTTGCTATCGAAATTGTATGATATATGCCTATGATTGTACTTTCATTTGGCAAATGATCTGTCATCAAGACTATCCCTGGATCTCAGAAACAGCGATGAAGACCTTGTACTACGGTAACCGAGTGATGATCTTCTTAGAGGTGTGAGATGCAGGTGCTTCCACTAAATTCACTCATAATTCCAGTGATTAATGTATGTCTTATTACCTTTAGCCACATATAGATTAAACTTGCCTTGGTCCTCGTTCTAAGTATATAGAAGGTGTGGACATGAATATGGCAACTGGTATCAATTTTGTGCATAAAGATTCCGGGTTCCCATCTAGAAGACACCCTGGAATACCCAAATGTTAATGGATTAATATTGAAAACACATTCATCAGAGTTGTCATATTTTGTGGCTACCTCATCTTTCTTATTTGGCTCTTTATTCATTATCAATGCCACTGTACCAGCGCCAGTATATCATTAGTGGTGACGTCAGCAAGTCTTTTGGACCTTGGATGATCTTCAAGGACGCTCATTCCATTCTTGAACTCTAAGAACCATTTCGTTGCTGTTGAATACCAAGGACTTCATTACCATTTACAACAACTCTACATTGTTAAAGTTTATTTGAGTTTTCACCACCGTCGGGAGTAATTTCCATGATGACCATCTATTCACTTCTGGTAGTACCTGTGAATTCATGGAGGTAGGCTTCCTCTGAAGAGTGTCCTACCCATATACAGTGATGCAAAAATATAAAATCTTTGCAGTAATGTTTTGAAGGAACAAGCTTTCAAATGAGACCAAATTCAATACCGTGCGACAAAGTAGCATACCGAGTTCTACGAACTTTTTGACCGGCCCTCGTACTTATTTCTGTATAAAATACTTTGACCCATTTTTTCAGATCTCTTCCAAAACCAAATAATTCGAGACTCTTCTGCACAAAATCCCATTCAAGTTTGTCATATGCTTTTTCAAAGTCGATAAAGAAAAGGGTACCCGGTACATTATACTCTTCTGTATACTCAATGATATCAAGTACTAGCCAAGCATTTTCACCAATATATCTATTGGCCAAAAAACCTGTTTGATCACATGATATAATAGAATTCAAATTCTTTTTTCATTCGATTGGCAATCACTTTGGCAGCTATTTTGTAGTCAACATTCAAAAGGGAGATCGGCCTCCAGTTTTTAAAAAATCTTCATCTTTCCTTCTTTGGGAATCAATGTAATAACACCTCTCGTTGACTCACTGACAAACAACCTTTATTGAAGGAATAATTAAAAGATTTCACCAAAATAGGCCCAATTTGGTTCCAGAAAATTTTGAAGAATTCTACAGGATAGCCATCAGACCCTGGACTTTTGCCATTTGGCATAGATTTTACAGCATTGAGACACTCACCAATTGTCATAATTCCCTCACATGAGTTGGCCTGTTCATTTGACACCTTGGGAATATCATTTAAAGTAATGCCAAGTTTATTGAGAATACTTTTACTATCCTGATTATCAATTGTACTAGTATAAAGTGCAGAGTAGAAATCAACTTCTTCATCCAAAATTGCAGCACTACCAGTAATAACATTACCATGCTTATCATTTAACTTACAAACACTCTTCTTTGTGAAGTGCCGCTTTTCTAAATTTAAGAAGTATTTGGAATTCTTTTCACCTTCTTCGACCCACCTGGCTCTACTGCGTATCATGGCCCCTTTGGCCCTATAATTATACATAGACTCCAATTCCCTTTGTTTAACTTCAATAGATGCCAGTACATCTGGGTTAGAATTTTGTGCATACAACATTTCCAAATTTGTAATTTCATTCTCAAGAGATTTTTGCAAGTTATTTCGCTCTTTAGCTTTTTTAACAGAATATTTTATAGTATTACCTCTTACAACACATTTTATAGTCTCCCATAAAATACCAGGATCGGCTTCACTATTCTCCTTTACAATATTGTCAATGTCTGCTTTTACCATGTTTACATAATTAATATCATTCAATAACGAAACATTTAATTTCCAGTACCCTTTACCTGGCTTTTCATAATTGTCATTAAACACAGTAGATATTAATGAGTGATCTGTTCGATAACCATGGGCAGGGACAGGCGAAATTTTCCTTTCTCCGCGCAATTTCATTTTCTCCGCGAAATTCATGTTTTTCCGTGCAATTCACTATGAAATGTGAACAAAAATGGTGTTTTGTTTGTCTGTATTGAAATATCAGCCTTGTTTGAAGAGTACGCGTCATGTAACGATAGATTAACAAAAACATGAATGTAACCATTTACTAATTTGTCTCGTACCAGTGTTGCTTACTTTCGGCGTGGGGGTACTTCTCTAATTCTGTGGGATGTACGTATATTAGTAGGGGAAATATGATTTGAAAGTGTTTTGTTTTTTCTTTCTTTTTTTTTTTTTTTTTACTTTGAAGCATGTAAAACATATGAAATGGTCAAATGGTGTGAAAAACTCCAGATAGAGGGCGCTTTTTAAAATGGCCGCCAAAATGCCTAAATTGGTCAAAAATTGCCACAAATTTTGTGATTTAGATATCATAATGTTAAACATACATAATACTCTGCATGACACGGTATATAATTTCATATTTTGATATGCTTTTTTTTTCTTCCTGTGTTTTATATGTATGTTTTATGTATAAAAGTTCCGCGCAATCTCCGCGCAATTAGCTGATTATTTCCGCGCAATTTGCTATATTTTTCCGCGCAATTTGCTATTTTTTTTCGCGCAAATCGCCTGTCCCTGACCATGGGAAATAGTACAATTCTCGACACATGCTTTTAGTGTCTTTGTAATTATGAAATAATCCAAACGGCAAAGTATTGGTGGGTCACCATTAGATTTCCATGTAAAACATTTTGTATTTGGATTCATATCATGCCAAATATCAATAAGGCATCTTTTTTCCATAAATTTCAATACCTCCGATCTTGCCTTAAAATTTGTTTGCTTTCTACCACCTTTTTTGTCAAGAGCCAAATTAAAAACAAAATTAAAATCGCCACCGTAAATTATTCGATCACATTGGAAATGGTTTAGATTAATATCAATTTCACGAAAAAATTGAGGGCAATCATCATTCGAACATATATATTAACACATGTAAATATTTTATCTGCAATTTTAACATCAACAATAATATACCGTCCATCATTATCAATAACACTGTGTTCAATTGAGTAAGCAAAATTACTGTGAAACAAAATACCGGTACCTTTACTGTTCAGTAGTACCATGGCTCCACAAGGCTTTTGAGCCCCATTCATTGGTCCAACACTTAATATCATTTAAAGTGCTATGGGTTTCTTGAAGAAAATACATTGAGAATTTTTATCTCTTAACCATAAAAAGAGTTCATGTCTTTTATTTCGGTCTCGTAGACCTTTGACATTTAAAGAACATATTTTAAAGTCAGTCATTAGTAAAGTTCTTTATGGTATAATTTTTACAAAAATATCTATTGCTGGCTGCCACATTGAAGAAATTAAAAGACATTGAAATTTGTACATTAACTTCCATTTGTAGGCTATGGAAATGAAATAATTGCCTACATAGGGTAGACCAAGTTTTAAGCAAAAAACCATAGTCATAATTGTGGTTCTGTCAGATGGTAAAAATAAAAAACACATGTCCATAGAGTTCCTATGCCACCGAAAAAAACACTAAATGAATGAATGCAGCAGTTTGCCATTTCTAAAGTTTATTTTTTAGATCTCACTTGATTTTATCTTTCTGCTTGTTCCATCCGGTTCAACAATACGAAGGACTGCTGGGAAATTCACAAACACTTGCCTGTTCTTATTTTCTTGTAGTAGTTCACAACCCATTCTTTCCAAGTTCACATTTAAGGTGGGTCGGATGGTAGGAGCCATATTTTCCAGTTTTTCCCATTTAAGTAAAAAAACTGCAGTGTACTTCTTAATATCAATATGTTGATCTTATAGGAAAGCAGTCAAGGAAACCAATGATCATATTTGTATTTCTATAGGTCCTGTGGCTCTTGAGTTAAGGCCAGAATGCTGGAAAAACCTGAAACAAAGTTTTGGGTGTTTCTCCCCTCTCGACAAATATCACATTGGACATGGGGCAGAAATGACACATACCCCTTATATAGCGTTGGGATCCCCTCTGTACGACCCCTCCAATTTGCCTTATTATGAGGGGTTGTGTATTGTTAAAGTTCATAGCCATGCAGCTCCATAACCACCAAGTATGAATATCAATCTTATATAAATAAAAGCTATCTCTTGCTGAGAGTGCATTAGACGCATCAACATCTCAGTACAAATGCATTTTTCTGTATAATTTTACTCGCAGCAAGTGATACGCAAGAAATTAACCTATTTCATACACAAGAAAAAAATTCCATAGTTTTTGCTATTTTTAAAACAATAATTGTCACTAAAATTTTGGAAAATACTAGCAAATGTAAATGCATCAACCCGCAAGAAAAATATATGTCTGACAGCACTGGTTCTTGTATCTAAGAGTGTATGAATGTTGTTTGTTTCAGTACCTGGTGGTTATAGTGCAGTGCAGAGATCACACAGTGGCTATATGTTGTTCTATGAGAAAGTAGATACAAGTGATTCAGGAATAGATAGTCACATTAAAACAGCTCAGAAACAACAAACAACCAAAAGGTAAGGCTAAAACAAAAATTCCCTTTAAAAGGGATAAATTTTTCAAGTTCAATTCCCTCTAAAGATTCTTCTACCTGTATATACTACCCCTAATTCCTGAAAAATACTGCACTAATTTATAGGGAATAAAAACTTATTATCCTATTGTGCCAAATAGAACTAACTGGCAATAACAGATACATTGGACATAATGATGTTCATTAATCATGTTACAGAAAATAAAGGGATTGTTTTTAGCCGCTGCTGTGCATCAATCGCCTCATAACACAGGTGACATCATTATTTTAAGTAGAACCAATAAGATTGCAGGAACTTTCTTCAAGTGTTCAAGCTATTGATATAGTCTTAAAACTTGTGCTAGTCTTATATTTGTCGTTGTTAATGTCTAGCAATTGCCAACTTTCCTTTTGTGTTTTGGTTGATTTTTTTAAAGGATGTACACAAACAGCAGTGCCCATTCAGACCATTCCCAAATGGAAACAACTGAATCTCCTGAAAGTGACATTGCAAATGCTGACACCAAGAACCACACAAAAGGCAAGGTGTCAACCACAGATGACACAAAAGACAAAACCAAGTCCTCATCACATGACAAGAAAAGCAAGCAAACGGCACATCAACAGTTAAGGAGTAACACATCGGCTGAACTGGGAGAAAATAAGCCAACAGTTTCTGATTCAAAAGGTGACCCCAGTAGCACAGACCACTCAAAAAGTGACAAGATGTATACAGATGAGATGCAAAACTTATCTCACCAGTGGAAGGATAAGCCAATTCCCATAGACCACACAAAAAGCAATTCAATCTATGCTTCACATGATGTGCTAAATGAGCAGGTGTCGTCACATCACCAGTTAAATAGTAAAACATCATCAGGCCTCATGTCAACAGCTTTGAAATCAAAAGATGATCTTAGTATGAAAGACCACTCAAAAAGTGAGGTGATGTACATTGATGAAACACAAAACTCATCTCATCGGTTGGAGGGTAAGCCAGGTGCCATAGACCACACACGAAGCAGCTCAAAACACACTTCAGATGATGCAGCAAGCAAGCCGCTATCATCGGGGTACCAGTTAAGAAGCAAAACATCGGCTGACATTCAAGGTGATAAGAGTAAGAAAGACCACTCAAAGTGTGAGATGATGCATGCAGATGAGACTCTTCAGGGTAAAGATAAGTCTAGTACTGCAGACCATCTCAAAAGCACATCAAAATACTCATCACACAGTGAGACAAGCAAGCAGAAATCATCACATCATCAATTCAGAAGCACCATATCTGTTGATCTTGAAAAAAATCAAAGCTTCTTGATTCCAAAGTTGATCCAAGTAGTACAGACCGGTCAAAGAAGAAGACGATTGGCACAAAGGAGATGAAAAATACATCTATCCAGTTGAAAATTAAGCACCCACCTTCAGATCACCAGACAAGACACCAGACTAGAAGTGTAACATCAGCCAAGCTTGAAGACAAGGTATACCCAGGACATGCTCAACAGATAAGAAGAAATGAAGAGCTGTATGTGGATGGGACACCGGTTGATTTACCACCGGCGATTCAAGAAGCTCTTCGCTCTGAGAATATGCATATGGAACGTTTCAAAAGTGTAATTATCCACAGCTTTGATTTTATCAAGGCACTGAGGTCCCATGAAATCGTAAGTAGCAGTTTCATATGTGAATTTCCTTTTTTTCTACCTTTGTAAGCTAGGTTAAAAGATATCAACTTATGATTAGGGACAAACACATGTTAAAGGCACATGATAATCAGTGGCACAAAAGATGCACATCCAATGAATTGTGGCACAGTCTGACTTACATGTCGCCAGTGTCGGGGAAAATTGCTTTAGTTAGTACCAAAACATTGATTATTTTAATAATGTTATCATTAGAAATATTTTTAATAATTAATTTGTAAGATTACAGCTTTTTTTTAAATTTTTTTATTTTAATCAAACATTTAAATAGTAGTTTGTAATCACAAAAACAAACCAAGTTCGGCTGTGCCAAAATTTTCCCAAACTGTCCCATAATGCATAAGGGATTTAATGCGGATTGCTTATTAGCAGACACATCTTGATAGCCTAGGGTTTTGAAGCTTTATAGCAATACACAGCAGCTAATGGACAATGTCCATTGGACATACATCTTTGTGTTGCTGAGCCCTAGGCTATGTAGATGCACTCATTCATACAGCAGCTATGGACATACATCTTTGTTCTGCTAAGCCCTGGGTCTAGATGCACTCATTCATACGGCATCTAATCTATGTACATACGCCTTTGTGCCGCTGAGCCCTAGGCTATGTAGATACACTCATTTAAAAAGATAACAACTGTTAATGACCATAATATTGTTATTTTTATTTACAAAATGATGAATATTAGAGAGATTTTCAGTGCATTTTAAATGCGATAAATGAGGTAATAGAAACAGCTGCACAAAATGTCTGACAATTGTCAACTTTACTTGAGATTGCAAATTTGTTGAAACAAGAAAACTTCATGTTGAGTTACTCACAAAAGGATATACAAGTGAAATGGTAAGCAAATCTGACAATATGACTTCATTTTATTTTTCTCCAAAAGATGTCAACTCTTACATGTAGATAATGAAGATAATGATAGTGGTCCAAATGTATCACTGATCAAAAAAATATTGTCCCCATTTTATCTTTCAGATCCCAAAGTTTATTGGTATATATGAGACACACAAAGAGAAGATTATTTTGAGCATAGAACATGCCATAAAGCTGCTTCCACAAAACTTTGCCTTTGCCAAAACAAGGTATGTGGTCGCATGTCATAAGTTGGGTATGCAAAAAGGGTGGAGGGATTACACTTTTCTGAAAATTGCGATACAAATTTGATTGGCTTTCCGTAACCCCATATACTACAGCAGTGGTTGATACCTCATTTTAAGCCTAATATTATACTCTTTCAGTCTACTGAAGCATATAATTATACATTATTCAGTAAAAAAATCACATCAGTTGAAATGAAAAATGCCAGGGGTGGAGGAGCAGGCGGAAATGGAGCAGGCGGATGCGGGAGTGTGCAATAGGGCCTATGTGAAGGGTTCATTATTATGTTAAGAAATGAGGTACATTCTAGCGGTACCTCTTTTCTTATCATAAATAACGTACCGCTTGTCTTGAGTCACTGACATTCCAGTGTAGTAACTGGATTCCTTACCCCTATAATATACATAAACTTTTGTTACCAATGTGATATTATTTTTTGAGAAAAATGCAAAAATGTTCACAAATTTATCAAGGGGTGTAGTACCACCTTAAAGGGTTATATGTTCCTTTTTTTTCATTTTTAATGAAACCCTAGTTGAATTTCAGTATTTTTAGCAATATGCTAATGTACATTTCTCTTCTTGATATTCATTTCCTCAACAATAGAATAACCATCTCGCTAATTACTCGTAAAAAGGTCATTGACCTCCACAATGTAATTAACATACGTACAATTATTTTAAATAGTTCATTTCAAGCATTTATGTATTGAGAACATTCTTGCATAAAATAAAAATTTTACAGTCATTTTTGTAATTGAGGTCCGATTTGAGAAATATGCATTTGAAAATTGAGATTTACATAGACGCCTGTGTATTAATTAATTAGTAATTAAGCATTATCTCAAAAATTAAGCATGTGCTAAGGTTAAAAGTGGTGTTAATTGTTAGAGGTTGTCAATATATACAACATATCAAAAAATTCATTTTTGTCATTTTTGACCATGTAATGGAAATTGTACCAAACTTATGACATGCGACATGCGATATACAAATAAAGACATAGACCATGGTAATGTAGACCAAATAATACTCAAACATGCATATCTGCAGTTGGATATAGTGGACTTCAAGTGGTGTACGCTCGCTCTCGAACATTTGCCGGTGGCTACAAGTATGAGTGTGTGTTTATGTTTGTAAATGCCATGAGTCTAGGACACATATGAGAAATCCCTGTGTAAAAAGTGTTCACATGAACTGGAGATGTGCACATTTCCCTGTGACATTTTGTGGATGGTGTTACTTCACAATACACTACATTATAGGCAAAATATTAAATTCTCGATCATGAGAGGATGTACCTTCTGTGCAGTGCTGTAAAAATAAAGAAAACATACATTAATGGGCCCATAAAAGCAAAGAAAAGACACCTCAGGGGGCCCGTAAAAAAGACGGCCCGTGCGTTCATTTTACCCAGGGCCCGAAATGGCTCTCGGCAGCACTGTTTCTGCGTACTGTTGCGCACACACTCATACTTGTAGCCACTGGCATTATGCATGTTACGTGGAATAACATGATCGCATGACCGAACCTCAACCTTGCCTAGCGATGACCCAATTGGAAGTGTGATTGGTCAAAGCTGTGCTTGCTCTGTAAGCGTGTGTCTTTGTGTGGTACGCTCAATGTAAATATCTAAATGTACCCAAGTTGGCTCTCATGATCGAGAATTAAATACTTTGCCCATAATCTCTGCTGGTTTTTCCTTTTTCCCCTTCTTCTTCAAAGTTCTGGCAGAGATATACTTGATCAGTGGCTTTCCTACATCCAGAATCTGTTGAAGTACAGCACAGATGTGAGTAAATACGCCATAAAGTTCCTTGGAAACCAAGCTAACTATCAATACATTCTGTAAGTAAACCAAACAAGGGGGGTCTTACTAGAAGAATTAGGCTGTCTCTATTAGATGCCTGACTGAATATGGCCGGAGTAAAACCAAATGCATGCTACCACTGGGGTGCTGGCATGCATGCTGAAAATTGAAGCGCTGCTATCTTACATGACCCGGAGACAGACAGGGTATGCAATGGCAGGGTATTGGCGGCTTGTACAGCTTAACTAAGAGATTCATGCTTCCCATATTATTTTCCTCTGACTCTACCAAGTTTACATGTGACTCGTGGAAGGAAAAATTGTGTACTTACAAATTATTTTGTCATTTTAACTTGGTGTTTGTTTGGGATCTGTGTGATCATTCCAATTATTGCTAAGCACTATATTTTTTGACAACAATAATGATCATGTGATTTAGTGCCTTGCCAAAAAATGCCCAATGTATTAAGTCCCCATGTGTAACAATACAGCATGGCAGATTTGTCATAGTATTATGCCTGGAGCTCAGACCTCATGTAAACTCTTTGAAGTGAACACAGTATCTATGGTAATTAATATTTATCACCTACATACGTCAATGCTTAATTTAGACAAAATATCTCAACTGTATCATGATATCAATAAGAAAGAAAGGGGAAATGAAATTTTGTTAAAAACTAGTTTGATTGGAAAAAAAGGAAGATTTTCTTGCCTAAGAAATGACATTTTTATGTTGTCACTATATGTGGTGTGATCAAGCAAAATCAGTCTGAAGTCAAGCATGCACAATTTTAAATTTTCTACATGATTGTATAAGGCATTTGCAAAGCTACATTTTTTAGAAAACCCCATTGAAATTGAACATTTAGTTCCGAAGATATGAACAGTTGGAACTATTTCCAAAACAAAAGACACAGCAAAAGAAATTATTTCCTTTGTTTGGCTGTATCTGAAAATCAATAATTCAGACTTCCGACTGATTTTGAAGTTGTTCACATCACTTATGTTATTAAAGGATTATATAGGTAAATCTGTGCATTTGTACATGATTAATAAAATTGCTACATTGACACAGGTTAGTCAGATGACACATTTTTTTCATATCAACATACCTTGTTTAAACAGCGGCAAAAGTGACCACTTTTGTGTGACATTTTGTATTTGATCAAAGCTTTTGATTGCAAAAACATATCCATGTTAAATGTACCCTGTAACTCTGATTTCTCAAATTGGTGAGCTTTTCATATTTTTTCTTCAATTACATATGAAATGAACAAGGCAAAAACTTTTTATTAATTTATATGAAACCAACAAAGGAGAAAACTTTGTTTTGCTCAGAATTGACATCAAAGAGGTTACCATATTCATTGGTTTCCTGCAACATGCTCTTTATTATTTTCCAAATGGTCTTGGAGGTTATTGGAAAAGGGTTAAAGCAATAATGTGCGATTTCCATAAAGAACAGATTCTTATTTGTTTTCCATAAAATGTTTGTTTTCACTGATCACATTGTCCCCTTAATTTTGGGCCAACAAATGAGATAAAACAAAGAATAAGACATATCAGGAATAGCGATAAACACACAGGTTATACGTCAATGATTCAATGATACACATGCACAAGATGTGTCGGCCAGTCGGTGAACACAGTGAATAAAACCGGAGATCTCCAGATTCATTATAAAACTTAAATTTTACTGTAATTAGAGCACTTCAGGTTTTATCTTTCATGTGGTATTTTAATACACCATTGGGGATTATAATCATGCAAAAAGTAGAAATTTAAGAAAAATTTAGGGCATCGCTGTGGAGCAAATCACACATTATGGCTTTAAAGATCATTGGACCTTGACCATTGCCCGAACAGCATTAACAGGTTATGCTCATATGATTGTCCTAATATCAAAATGACAATCCTAACCCTAATAACCCTAACCATAACTTTATTAGCATATCTGGGACTGTTGTATGAGGCCCTTAACAAAATACAGTGTACCCCAAACCATGAAGTTTAGTGGGTTTTATCACTTCATATTGTGATTCTTTCCATTGAATTTTTGGTCAGGTCAGAAGTAGTACAAACATTCTTTTTTAAACACCTAACATTCATTTCTTTTTCAGATATTACCTTGTAGAACACCACAGTACCACCACCCGCAAGCTGTACTCTGAAGTCGTACTTAGTATCCTGCAGAGTTTCATCGACCACACATATTTCAGGAAGTCTTCTCCTCTGGACAAAGCTCTTGATCACATACTCTCCCTTCTTGATAAAGAGGTTCCCACTCACTCTCAGACCAGCGCAGAGTATTTTGACATGCTAACACAGTACATGCAAGATTCCAAAGAGGTATGTAAAATGATAAAGTGAGACTGCATTTTCATGCATGTTGTCCTGACATAACTATTTTAGGAGTGGTTTAGCAAAACAACTTTTGACATTTTACTTGTGTAAAGTCAAAATCATCATAACCATAAACTGAAAAGTTTTGAGGTTTTTTTGTTAGGGTTAGGGTTAAGGTTAGGGTTAGCATTAGCATTAGTGTAGGGTTTGGGTTAAGTTAGGATTAGAGACTTAGAGACTGAATAGTGAAACTTGAATTACTGGGTAGTAGCAAACTGATCTATAGTGTACATATTATATTCATTACATAGATCAAATATGATCTCCTTTATTCTAGAAGTTATTATTGTTTATGCCTGAATATTTCCAGAGTATCAGTCACATGCTAAAGAAGGGCGCATTCCAGAGTTTGATGATGTTACTAATTGGTCCTGCAGATCTAGATATAGCAAAGGTAAGATAAAGTGAAGGTTTAGTCAGGAGTTAGAATTGACAGCAAATGGTTATGTCATTTTAAAGGCAATATCTGTGATTTGCTAAACCAGAATACTCTAAAATTCATCAAAATTCAGAGTTTGCCTACTTGTACACTAATCATGCATGTCCTCACTAGAGCTGATTGTGAGGGCATAAATGTCATGGTTAGTGTACAAGTAAGTCATACAACTCACATTGCTACATATACCATCGGGCATCTGATTGGTGGTGGCATGTAAAATACACCATTCTCTAATAAAAGCTCCCCCTCTTGTAAGCACCCCACCATTTATTTCAATGAAGCGGTTCCATAAATACTCTCAAAACACCATACAGTATCCATGATTTCAAAAAGTGATTACAGATTTTACGATGTCAATGTGTGACAGTATCCATGATTTCAAAAAGTGATCACCGATTTTACGATGTCAATGTGTGAGCGACCATTGTTATTGACAGTCTTTACAGAAATTTTGTATTGTTTGTGGAGCACTGCAGGACTGTATTAGTGATGTATTTATGTTACCCAGGGCTTTATTAGAGGATATACAGTAGTCATTATTGAGGCCTAAAAAATTGTTGGATTGGCGTAACATAAAAAAAAAAAAAAAAAAAATAGGGTTGGTCGGTCAGCATTTAAAGCTGTCAATTGCATTTGATAAAGGCCTAGGAACTTTTTCTCTTAAAGTTAAATTTAAATTAAATTTTTTTTGCAAAAAAGAAAGAAAGTCATTGCCATTGTTCATTTTACAGACTGCTGGCCAATTGAAGTGGATGCCTGATGAGGCTAGACATGTTGCACCTATCATTCATTCCATGCTAGCCAAGATGATTACAAGCTGTGATGTCTCACCTCTACGTAAGTAGTGTAAACGCATCCCAAAAAGAAAGTATCCAGTTTGATTTTGGTCCATAAATCAAAGATGGGGTCTTAAATCAAGACCTACCATAAGTATGTTACAGATGAATTTATTCTGCATAGTTTGATACCTCATTTGTCCAAATCGATGCAGAATTGATGACACAATGAATTTTTGAATGCAATCACCTCAATTTTAAAAGTTGCAGTAAATTTCTATTGATTTGGTCCTGCTACTCAACATGTGTAGCGATAGATCAAGAGCATGCGCCGCAGATGTCTGGCAGTCATTGATGCAGCAGAAGGACATACCAGATATTGACTGTTAATTGTGAAGGGTAAAACATTGAGGAAGGAGTAAAAAAAGTATCTGTATTACATAAAACACATGAAGTGAAGTCAAACAGTCTTAGACCATCTCTGTTATTGTGTACCTTTATGAAGAATCTTGAGAAGCAGGAAAACCACATCAATAGGGATTATTGCAACTTTTAAAATTGGGGTGATTGCATTTAAAAGATCACCGTGTCATCAATTCTGCATTGATTTGGACAAATGAGGTATCAAACTGCGCGGAATAAATTCATCTGTAACATACTTTTGGTACGTCTTGATTTAAGACCCCATCTTTGATTTATGGACCAAAATCAAGCTGGACACTTTCTTTTTGGGATGCGTTTATTTGTTTCCTATAGGATACAGTTTTTTTGTATAACAAGAGACTCCTAACATTGTATATTGATATAGAATGGCCTGCACGCAGTTGGGCGCAGCACTTACACTAGTTGTGTGTTGTGTAATGTGTGGCTAGCGCTCACTAATGTGAATCTGCCCAAGCGTAATGAGACTCATAATGAGACTCATACTCATATAGAATGGCGTGCATACAGTTGGGCGCACTTACGCTAGTTGCGTGTTGTGTAATGCAAGGGGTGTATGAAATGCCACGTACTGCTAAAATTATACAGTACAAAATCAATGTTGATATGTTTATCTTTCAGGACCACTTGATATGAAGTACAAACCCTATCCAATCAAACAGAAGCCTCCATTGAATATGCCTGATGATATGAACATGATACTGAGTGGAATCCAGTGCTTCACTTACATCAAAGAGGTATATGGGCCCATATGCCTCCAAGTAAAAACCCATAATTATGAACATTTTCACATTTTTTTGCCCCCCTCATAAAAAATCCCTGTCACTGCCACTGTATGGGTAAAGGGGTGTATCTGTTATTGGGGTGCATTTTATAATCAGGGAAACACACATGAGAAAACACTATGCAACTTGGGACACATGGGAATAGCATATGTTCATGCTTGATGCAGATGGATTGCAGTCGTTAATTACTTGACTGCGCAACAACTTGGTGGTACCTAATTAACATATTCAGATAGATGGGATCTTCTTATCATTAAGTTGGGATATATTATGTTTTCAAGCTGTGGCTCCCAGTGTTTACATATAGGTGTGTGGTGAGGTGCTAACCATATTGGATTGTCACACATTTGGGACCAAAGAAGTGTACCTGTGGTACATGTACCTGTAGTATTTTTACAGTGACTTCCCAAAATCAAATTCTAGTCTGCATCATAAACATGAGCTTTTCTTAGTTAATGCGCATAATTGGCAATCTATCTAAGTTTGCCAAGTGTTTGGCATCCATAGACTAATACAGACTATTTTCCCAGTACATTGTATGCTGTGAATTCTCACATATTCACGAGGGCCGATCGTTTGGTCATGCTGTGCCTAACAATATGTGATATTACATGCCTTTGTGTTTCAAGCAAAATAAAAATACCATAAAAATATCCGGTACATGCATAGCAGTTTTTGCCTGTTGCACTTCATGGAACGATCAGCTCTCATCAGTGGCAGCGCCACAGGGGAGCATGAAGGGGGCAACTCCCCTGTCAGATCTCTTGCTCCCCCCTGTTTCCCCCAGTAAAATTTTGCCCCCTCATGACCCCCCAAAAAAAAATTCCTGACGCTGCCACTGCTCGGCTCTCATTGTCGGGTGATGCTGAGACTTTGACTGTTTGGAGTTCATATGTATCTCTTTAGTCCATGGGCATGGTGGCAACATAATTCACAAGGGCACATTATTTTTCTCTTCAGACCATTATAACAAGGGATACACAAACATGGATGGATGCCACACTCTCCTTGTCTAACCTCCTTGGTTTTCTCCTTCTCTTTCTTCACAGTCAATCTCATGTGTATGTGAATACCCAGACACCAAAACTGACATCATTGACATGTTGATGAACTGCTGCTATTGTAATCATGACATCTCTATCTCAGTATTGACAGCAATATTTGTAAGTATAAATTTTACATGTGTCGAGGGGGCAGTGTTATTTGTATGCGAGTATCCAGACATCAAAACTGACAACATTGACATGCTGATGAACTGCTGCTATTGTAATCATGACATCTCTATCTCAGTATTGACAGCAATATTTGTAAGTATAAATGTTACTGTGATAAGTGGTGTTTGTCTGCAAACCAGGACACACACAAGAATTTTCACATTTTAAAATCGTGGACCTACCTGCAAACAAACAGTCCTCTCTGCTCAAGGTATGCAGTAGGTCACAATTGCATGCCCAATATTAATGTGCATTAAAAGTGCTGATTGCAGTTGGTAGCCATATTTCATATTGTGTTTCATAAGCACCCCTACACACACAAAAATCTGCAATTTTGTTCCTTGTTATGTTGATTAAACATAGTTTCAGAGGTCCTTGTTTTGATTTCAATACACAAGGTGTGTGTACTGTGTAACAGGTATAATTGAAGACCAAATTAAAAAGACTAGTTTCAGGCTGAAAAATATTATAGATTATTGAAATAGTATAAAAATGCTCCCAATGTTTGGGTGATGGGCCATCATGTAAGATAGAAACACAGTATGATAAATATGACCACCCACCTTAAATGTAATGTGTGGTAATTAAATTGTGTGTGTGTTTTGTTTTTTTGGTGCGATAACATAAACCCTAAATCACAAAAACTATTGTCAAATTGGTGTAGAGTAGGTTAGATATGAAAAGTTTTTAGGAAAATTATAGATTGATTTACATAGGATATTTGGTGGTTTCATAATGCTGGTAAGCAAATGTATAAGAAAAAACCTTCTGAAAACAAAATGTATAAGAAATAAACCTGGATTCTGGATTTCTGAAATAAAAAAACAATTATAAAAAAAAGAGTAAAATTGCTCCCAAAACAAAATGTGTGGAGTCTACGGGAAACCAACCTTTTTAGCGTAACTTTACAACTTGTTACCTGCAGGCCAACATGGAGACATGCCCTGAGAGGGACTTACAACAATTACAACATGTTCTACTAGAGATACTGCTGATAGAAGATCCACTGCCAGGAGTCAGACTGGAAATGGCTATCCATGAACTCAACAGTATGTACATTTGTTTCCTATGTTTGTCTGTCTGTCTGTCTGTGTGTAGGCACTTGCATCATGTCTTAGAACTATAGCTACAAGAGATCTCTGTATTAGAAGAAAGAGCAAAAAGTCAGCAGTATGTATACTTTGTCTTTCATGTATCTGGCCTCTATGAACACTTGCAACATGGCCTATCAGAAATATTGCAAGGGTGATCCTTGATCTGAAGGGACAGAAACTTGATGTAGACAAAGAACTCAACAGTGTGCATGTAAACTTTTTTTTGTATATATATATCTGTCTGTTTATGACAATCTGTCTTATTTCCCATCTTATATTTTGCTCAAAAAAGTTTGACTGGGGGAAAAGCCCAAGATTGTGGTGGTCCCCCTTGATGTCACCACTGACCACTTTCTCTTTCTTGCTCTTGCTTTTTCTCCCCTTCCCTAGTTTTATCTCTCAATTCTGTGTGCAATATTGTTCAGGTGTTGATATGTTTTGTTTATAAATTCACAGAATTGATGTGCAAGTTTCAGTGGTCTGACAAGAAGCGATTCACAAGTTTTGTAGATTTTGTGAGTCTTGTGATTGATCAATGTCCTCAACTGAAGCACAAAGCTCAAGATTGGAAACAAACTGTCAAGTCACTGCAGTCACAGGTTAGTTTCTTGTAATTCATCTTTCTCTTACATTTTTCCAACTGATGGCACCATTGTGCAGCAGTAAAGGCTTGGTCTTATAATCATGATTTAACATGTGGTCATGGGTTGATTGAGTCCCTGTCGCACCAATGTGTCATGCAAGGTGCTAAACCTCACTTGCTTCACCCCACTCAGCTGTAATGGGGAGCTGTTAGGGATAATTACAATCTAAGTGCTGAGAGGAGTTGCACTACTGTTGCCCCCTTGTTACAGCGAAATGATTATGATGTAGCAGCTAATTAAATTGTTTAACTGTGCTGGTACCATACAGTGAAGTGCAAGTTAAATGGCCAATATTTATTTGTTTTATCTACAATCAAGTGCAAATTTCCCTGGGACACTTGTTCATATTTCGCGCCCTCTGTTCAATAAAACCGGTCATATGAAGTTCACCATATGAAATTTTATTTGTATAGTTTCCAACCTATTTCGAATCCCCTCCCTCCCCCACCAACCAATGTTGGAGCAACAACATAGTCCATTTAAAAAATGAGGCATTTGGTGTATAACATTGAATAAGGGGAGCAGGGAGGGTCATTGAACTATAGATGTGTCCCAGCAAATTTGCACTTGATTGTAGTTCTGAGTAAGATCATACCTAACCTACCAATGAAATTGCAAGTTAATTAGCCAATATTTATTTGATTTAACTGGTTGATCTAGTTCTGAGTAAGATCATACTAACCTACCAATGAAATTGCATGAGCAAAGTCATTTTGTGCTTTATTGGTCTTATATCTGTATTAAATTAATTGCATTGATTATATATTTATGAGTGTGTTCATATGTAAACACCAGCAAACAAGGACACACATGAGAAATCTCTTGGCAACATTGGACACTCAGTTCCTGGATGGGTTTAAAACAGCTTAACCCTAACCCTCCAAGTTGCTTGGTACCCCGGGTTTCAACCCCAGGACCTCTCGCGTGCCAACCGTTGCATCAACGACCGGTAGCCACGGTTGTTTCACTGGCACAGCCAAAAATATTGTGCGTATATATGACTGGGAGATTGCATTATCCCATCACGTGGGATGGATGCATGCACAGCAGTTTTGCTTTGTTAAGATTTGGCAGGTGTAGGGTTAATAATACAATGTACAATGTACAATGTCCACCATAGCAGAATTGCAGGCCAGGATGAGTCCACACTGCAATTGGTAACATCGCCCTCTGTTAACAGAATAAAACAAGACAGATGGTTTACAGGTATACTATGCTTTATAATTATGTCATGATCAACATGATATGTGTAATGTAGGGGTGTGTACATTGATATGCATGTATAAGAATGTTCATTTTTCTGCATCCTTTAATCTTAATTGGGAAAAAAGAGTAACTGTCTGGTCGTTTGCTTTTCATCTTTCTTTAATTTCAGTATGTATCTGATGAGGCACTTTCCAGAGCTATGGCTATGCTTACCATCTCTGAAGATGCTGACAGTCTGCGTAAGGATGGACCCAAGAACTTGCATACAACGCATGGAACAAATAGAACAAAATCAGCCAACCCAAACAAAGCTGGATCCTTCTACTCAGGGTACACATAAGGTCTTTCTTCCCCTTGATCAGAGGTTAATATAATGGGAATTATATAAAGAATATAATAGAGTGTATATATATTAAATACAGTAATACAGATAAGAGAATCACACATTATACATAAGCATTTATACAGTACACTAGCCACAACATCAACACAACATGTGGCACAATCTGGTCCATGGAGGCCAAAGGCAGCAAATTGGAAATTGAGATAAGGTGACGGGGAAAAAAAAGTTCTACAGGCAGGCGGAACTTCCAAGTAGGGTCATGTTGTTTTGGGTTTTTTGCAAATTATCCCCAAAATCAGTAAATATTTTGCAATTGGGGAAATACCAATATTTTCGAAATTCAGGGTCTGCATTTATTTGTACAGGAAAGTTTCCCAATATTTGTAAAATCTGGGTTTGTCGGGCCCGTATAACAGGTGTTTTTCTTTTTTTGTCGCCTAAAGGCAAAGTTTGAATTAAAAAACAATAAAATACATACTAAAATAGATATTGAAAATAGATATCACTTTAGAATAACCAAGTAAACTACTCAAATAAAGAAAGCCTGCACTTGTCCCCAAATTGATTGCAAAATTGAGATAATTACCATAGGAAAATTGCCGAAAAACCCCTTGTGCCCCCAATCAGACCTGATCCCCCCATCATGGTCGGTGCTACCCCAATAAGATACCATGCTACGCAATTGATAGTAACTCACTTTAAAAAAAAAAAAAACCTCCTTTGGCCCCCATGGACCATATCGTGTCACATATACAGTAATAGTGAAAGGCCAAACAAAATTGTGATGAACAGCATGTGTGTGGTTGATGTATGTGATGTGTTTCACAGTATTGTAATTAGGGGCTGTGCAATAATCATGTGTACACCTGGGTACTCTCAAAATGATCTGCTAAAAATCGCTTTCCCCCTTTTGGCCCTACCACAAATCTTCCCCCTCCCCCATTTGGCTGTACCTAAAAATCTTCCCCCCTCACCCCCTTACACAAACCAGAATTTAGGGAGCAGAAAATTTGCACACTTGGACATCTTCCCAGCATATTTCCAAATCATTTTAGCATGTAATATCGAAACGGTGCCCATGCAAACTGTCTGCATCAAAAATCACTTGCTCTTCCCCCCACTTGGCCTGGCCTGCTAAAAAAAATCTTTGCTCTCCACTATAAATCACCACCCCAGGGGTACACATAATTAATACACCAACCCTTATGACATGGAAGTCAGAGGTCAAATCTTTCTGATCATAGATTGCAGCACTATTACCTTATGTAAACAGGCAGGTTGGGGCAACATGTACTTATGTTTCTTCACCATCATGCACAAGCAGTGCACACATAATTGTCTATTGTTGACTCCAATTTTTGCACCAAATAATTCTAGTTTATCCATAAGGCCCATCATGGCCAGATGGCCTAATTTGTACCAATGGTCATGATTAGCGGGTGCATCATGCCCCCCCCCACTGGCTATGCCACTGTCAAACAAATCATGTACGGCATTGTGTGCCTTTGCATTTTCATGAAAGATATCAAGACTGAACTTTCAATAATGGAATCAATGAAAAGGATTGCACACAGGGTTCAAATTTGGCTGTATCGCATAGCATTTTGCTCCATATTTTGAAGTAACTGCTACCCAATTTTGCATTTGTATAGGATTTTTTACAGTGCTTTAGTATGGAAGTATCCTGATTATGATGAATTAGCCAGAAACTGCTACACGAAATTTTAGAATGAATTTGAACACTGATTGCACAGTATTAAAAACATGTTTTATGAATTATAATATATTGGTGACAGTTAATGAGGTGAATTGGGTAATAAACATATATTTGAGTATATTTTAGCTGCAGCTGAAAATTACGGAGGTAAATATTTTTGTATTGAGATCAAGAGTTTAAATTCTACTTTGTATATTTTAGACTAATTTGAAATGATAATCATGCTCTAGAATTTACAACAACAATTGGCTGTTCTTTAAGAGAATAAACGATATATGTGGGGCTGATGTATGTGGGGCTTATGTTATCATCCAGATAGTTGTTTCTTTCTTTCTTTGTATCTTTGTTTGTTTGTTTGTTTGGCTGTCCGGCAGGGGCGTAGCCAGCTTTTTTGGTCAGAGGGGGCAAAATAAAATTTTTGGGGCACAGAGGAAAAAAATTACAATTGCATCATATAATACATAGAGACAAAAAGTTTTATTGGGACGGTGTGCGCGCGTAGCGCGCAAAAAATTGGTATTTTACACTATTTATGCCCATTATCAGGATGGAAAGGGCTTAAACCTTGCATTATCTTGCTGCGTAAGCCTGAAAAAAATTGTGTATTTTCGGGCTGAATTTTGGTAGAAAAGGGCTCCTGGCCCCTTTTCTTTTCCTTTGCCCTCCTGATTTGCCCTTTTATTTTTTGTCAGAGGGGCACTTTTTTTCTTTCATTTTTTGTCAGGGGGGGCACTCTGCCCCCCCTGCCCCCCGCTGGCTACGCTACTGCTGTCCGGGCGGAAGCAAATTCATTAATCCACTGTGCAGCTCCAATGCCATGGCCGATCAACTTCATTATTATATTTTCAGGGTTATTAGGAGTTAAGAAAACCTAATAATGATAATATTGGATGGCTTATTTCGCATGATACCATAACATATCGGATTTGTCATACAAAAATCGAACTCGCCGTTGGCTCGTCCGATATTTTTATGACTCGTCCGATATGTTATGGTATCATGCTCAGCCATCCAATATTATATCAAACTTGGTACAGTGAATTAGATATGGTGACTGGCCTGATGAGCTGAATAGGTTTGTGTCATTTTATTTGCATATCTATGAATATCAATGAGTTCATTTGCATATTTCGCCTACATTTCCATTAATCCACTCTCCAGCTTAAACACAATCACCGACCAACTTCAAACTTGGTCTGGTGATAGTATTCATTATATTTTCCAACCTCTGTTGTGCAGGCCACCTTAATTACGAACTGCGTAGTTCTAGTTTTGGGAAAATTTGTTTAGAATTTAGAATAGTGTTTGGATTGAAAATGGTTGGCTCATATGGAAACCATAGACAGGGGGCATGTACCCCCTAATTTTTTCCATGGGGAACATCCTGCTTAAAAATCCTAATAGAAGGCAAAAATAAGGTAAAATTACACAATTTTCCACATAGGCCCAGCAAAAACTAAAAGTTTGCTTTCATTTTGGGCACAAATATTCTGAAATTCTTTGAATGTCTCACTAAAACTAGCACAAAATGTGCTTGTCCGCCAGTGTTCGAAATAGGGCCGGTCAGCCGGCCATTGGCCTGTAACTTTTCTGACTGGCATCTAGTTGCCGGCCTGGCTGGCCGGTAACTTTTTAAGGTCAAGCCCGGCTGGCTTGTAACCTTTTGAGGCATATTTCGAACACTGTTGTCCACCCCCTAAAGTTAAATGCTTCTGCCACCAGCACCACTGTGGAAATTAGATTATTGAATTTGGTTGGAATTCCAAAATCTTTCTCAAGTAGGATATGGATTTCAAATGGTATTCTTATTTCTTCTACAATTATACACCTATTAGTACGCACATAGATTTATAACCGCATGTCTTGCAACACATTTATGTATATCAATAGTGATGTATCTGTGGTATATGTTTAACTCAGGTTCAAACTGGTTCAGCCTTGAATCATTTTCATTATCAACAATATTGCAAAACAACTGATAATATGACTGTAATCATTATTATATCATGATAAATGCATGATAAAATGACTGGTTTAGTCCATGCAGCATCTGGGTATTTCTCATAATAATCATGTTTTGGGCTTGCCTTGTTTGCTGATAAAATTATTTTTATATTGTGTTGACATGTAATCTTGTGCAAATATTGTGTGGGACACTTAATGGTATTTTGAAAATTAAATTTCTGTAATTTTTAGATGAAGTTGGAAATACATTATGTTTCGATTATTGATGTTATGTACTTGGTTACTCCCCCTCCCCCAGAATCAATGGTGGGCCGGACATTTAGGGCAATCACTTTTCACTATTTTCAGCATTCAACATAATTTGATATTAAAAGGGGAGCAAATGTCACAAGAATATGTTTCAATGTTGGGTTATGTAAAGTTTATTAATAATATTTTTTATTAAATATTTTATAATGTTGCCTATTGCAGCTAATGTTAATAAAATTTTGACAAACCAATATCGTTCAAATTGTTTTGCTCAAAATAGTTCAAGTAATAGTTTGGTAGGATATTTAATGTTTTGAAACATGTTTTAGGCTATTAAGTAAAAAAAAAAAAACATGTTTCACGTCCGGGTTTTCTAAAATAAGGAGGAAGAGGGCCTTTTTATTTTCTATTTTTTATCGCATATACAATAATGCCTGGAAAAAGGAGGTCTTTTTTATTTTTTGTTGTTCTAATGATCACAAAACCTTACAAAAGTGTTTATTGGATATCAGCAAAGCATCTCAGCAAGGTATCTCAATTTTCTACACATATTTTTTGAAAAGTTACAACTGAATTTCAAAAAAAAAATTAAAAATGTAAATGAAGAAACAGGAGGGGATGTGAAACATGTTAATTTTTGGCCCCCGCACATATGTGGGGCTTATGTTATCATCCAGATGGTTGCCTGTTTGCCTGCCTGGTTGTTTGTTTGGCTGGCTGTCCAGGCGGAAGCAAATTCATTAATCCACTCTGCAGCTTCAACGCAATAACCGATCAACTTCATTATTATGTCTTCAGAATCTTGTATCCTATACCTTTGTACATAACCTGGCTGTCCGATAAATTTGTGTATCGGTGTCCGATAAATTTGTGTATCGGTCTGTAACCTCAAAGTAACGAAAAAGTCAAAATGTTATGTCTCTTTTGGTGTGATTTTTTGACCAAAAATCACATTTTTGACCAAAAAATACATTTTTGACCAAAAATCATATTTTTGACCATAAATCACATTTTTACCAAAATCATATTTTTGAGCAGAAATCAAACTTGGCACAGTGATTAGATATGGTGGCCTGATGTACTGTATAGTTTTGTGTCATGTTATTTGCATATTTATTAATATTAATGAGCTTATTTGCATATTTTGCCTACATTTTCATTAATCCACTCTGCAGCTTAAACCAGAGAAGATGTAAAGAAAGGAGGGAGAACGGAATTATATCCTTGAGATAATCCCGTAGGTAATCCTGTCGCACCTATTCATAGTTTTCACTCCAGAATTGAAACCATATCCAATGTTTCTTTAGAGAATTCCTTGAAAGTATGACACATGTGTGTGTTAAGTACCTGATGTTGCTCTGAAGGGATACCACACGTGGATACTATAAGAAAGAAATGTAGTTTTGTAAAGATTCCAAAAAAATCCGCCCATTTTGGAACATATATTAATTATTTAGGAGAGTGTTTTAGGATTTTGTTAGAAAAGGGATGATTTTTGATCATCTATATTTTATTGTTTTATGTATTTTCCTGTCATTTCCTGCAAACCTAATAAAGATATTTTGATAATTGAAAATAGTCTGTATCATAAATCGTAGAGGTTGAAAATGTAACCAAGCGTGCAAAATTATTATTTGCCATGGAACTTCGGTCATATTTTATTTGAAATAAACTGGATGTTAGGATCTGCATGCATGGTATGCATAATATTGATGTCATACAGACACTGACCTTTCCCTAAAACTAGTAAGCAGCAACTTGTGTATCACACCCGTCATGGGTTCGAACCCTTTTGTTGTATTTTATTGTTAAACCTAAATAGTGTGATTGCTTTTGAATGAGCGGCAACACACATATTTTGTTTGAGGATAGCTGGATCTCCCTCCTTTCTTTACATCTTCTCTGCTTAAATGCAAGCCAATAACCAATCTACTTTAAACTTGGTACAGTGATTAGATATGGTAGCCTGATATGTGCTGTATAGTTTGCGTCATGTTATTGGCATATTTATGAATATTAATGAGCTGATTTGCATATGTTGGCTACAATTTCATTAATCCACTCTGCAGCTTAATTGCTAAGACCGATCAACTTGGTATAGGGATTGGATATGGTGGCCTGGTGTGCTGTATACATGTAGGTTTATGTCATGTTATTTGTGTATATATATATATATATATGAATAATTAATGAGCTTATTTGCATATTTTGCCTACATTTTCATTAAATCACTCTGCAGCTTAAATGCAATAACCGGTCAAACTTGCTATTGTGATAGTATACGGTGCCCTGATGTGCTGCATAGTTTTGTGTCATGTCATGTTATTAACAAGCCTTTGTTATTTACACACCTTTGTGTGGGGGCCACCTTAATTACAAACCATGTAGGCCTAATTCTAGTTTTATTTGGCCTTATAGCCCAGTGTTAGAATGTTCATTTTTTTATCAAAACATTTGTGAATTCATAGAAAAATGTTTCAAAAACTTAAAAAACTTTGTGTTTGTGTTTGCTGGGCATACAGGGGCGGATCCAAAATTTCTAAACAGAGGGGCCCGAGTATCTAAATTGGTAATCCCGAGTGGAATCCCATAACATGCTGAATTTGCATGGTTTCATTGTCAAAAAAGGGGCTGGACCCCCACCCCCTGGATCCACCCCTGATAGTACCACTCCTACTGAAATATGATCAGATTTAGGGATGGGCCTTAACCTGGATCTTAACCCTGGAATTATGGAAAAATTTGGGCCTCT
This sequence comes from Amphiura filiformis, assembly GCF_039555335.1. Taxonomy (NCBI): domain Eukaryota; kingdom Metazoa; phylum Echinodermata; class Ophiuroidea; order Amphilepidida; family Amphiuridae; genus Amphiura; species Amphiura filiformis. Next base: position 62,307,463 of record NC_092629.1, on the reverse strand, counting down.
AATTATAACTGCTTAATTGTTGGTATAAAGTATACATATTTAGAATGGCAAAGACTTGATAAATTTATCTGTGAGGTCAAATTTGGGCCAAAATGCTCAATTTGGCCCAAAATCTCCAAAAACGGGTTTTTTGGGCCACTTCGTTTTCGTTCAACATAACCAAATTTTTTTTTATTAATTTTTTTAAAAAGATAAAAATATCTAGGAACCTTTTTTTTAAATTTTTTTGAACGTTGACCAACTTTGAGAAATTTGCACCAAAAATGGACAAAAATGCTCAATTAAAAAAAAAATCTTAAAAAAGCCTGATTTTCGCTCAAACTTCAAATATTTTTGGTGAAGTTGGTTAAAAAAAATTAAAAAAAAAAAAAATGGGTCCTAGATATTTTTATCTAGTTTTTAAAAATTGATACATTTTTTCCCAAAAATTTGTTTGTTACGTTGAACGAAAAAAAAGTGGGCCAAAAAACCTGTTTTTTGTGATTTGGGGCCAAAATGAGTATTTTGGCCCAAATTTGACCTCACAGATGAATTTATCAAGTCTTTGCCATCTTAAATATGTATACTTTTATATAATACTTTAGACCAACAATTTAGCAGTTATGAGGCCCGAAAGTTTTCATAATTCCAGGGTTAAGACCAAAGTTTTCATAATTCCAGGGTTAAGACCAACCTTAAGGTGGTACTACACCCCTTGATAAATCTGTGATTATTTTTGCATTTTTCTCAAAAAATAATAACACACTGGTAACAAAGGTTTTCAGTGACTCAAGACAAGCGGTACGTTATTTATGATAAGAAAAGAGGTACCGCTAGAATTTACCTCATTTCTTAACATATATAATGAACCACTTGTCTTGAATCACTGAATTTCAGTGAAGTCATTGGATTCCTTGCCCCTATAATATACATAACTTTTTTTTACCAATGTGCAGTTATTTTTTGAGAGAAATGCAAAATTAGTCACAAAATTTATCAGGGGAAGCAGTACCACCTTATAGCCATATATATGTAACATTTCCATATTAAAACAGATTATTTCTTTTTCATAAAATGTTAGCTTTTACTGTCAGATATGTCCCTTTTTAATTTTGAGCCCAACAACTGAAATAAAGCAAAAAAAAAAAAAAGGAATTTACTACAGCGCAGGTGTCGCCAGCGTGTGTCACTCCATCGGTCGTGCTGCAGCATGGTCCTTTGATGTGTGTATGACTGTCCTGCATGCCATGTATGTATGAACATCGTGTACATGAGAAAACTACAGCACCTAAAGTCATGATTTTTGCAGATGCGCTTTCTTGGTGTGTTTCATATGATGTACTTGTTAAATCCATGAGATGTAATTCTTTTGTATGTATTTCATTTGTATTTTGATGTATTTTGTTTGACCCCTGGGCCAGACTGGAAATCAGTGTGGACCACTGAGTTTGTTCCCCAGGCAAAATAAGATCTAATAAAATAAAATAAAAATAAAATAAGAAAGCACATTACAATTGTGTAAAAAACAGAATTTTGAAAAATGTTGAGGTCCTCCTCAGCAAATGTTACAATATGGCTTATAGTGATAAAATAATGACGGATTCTGAACTAAAAATGTGATACTGACAGAGTGACTGTATTAATGTTATTAAAGACAAGCATAAACTGAGAAATGAATAATTGTGTACAGATGGATGATTTGTATGCTTCAACATGAAGTCTCAAGGTTGGAGATATTTTCTCAAAGTATCTGGAGCTATCTCAAGAGCCACTGAACCAACTAGGCTTGTTTGTACTCATTTTAATGCAGCTGATGTAAATGTAATGCAAATGTACAATTCTGAAATTTATGAATATTTAAAAGAAAATTTGGAATTTGTTGTCTGCAGTTGACACCCGCATGGACAATAACAACCCATTTGTCAACTTTTTGTCCCATTTTTAGTCATTTTAAGGACACTTTACTCTTTACCATCCCCATTTTATCCCTGAAAATTTCTGTGGGGCACTCTGTCCCCTTGGTTATGCCACTGTGCATGGAGAGAGTAAGTTCATGCCTGAATATGATTATGTTGTAGTGCAAATGACGAAAATCTATGCCTTAATCAGAACAATGCATTATGGTGTGAAAAATTTAAAAGGAAATGCCTTGATTTCTGTCATTTGTTCATCATAACAAAATCATGTCATAAAAACATAAACTTGGTATTATAAGCATGGGGGCTATAAATGTTTGAGAGGTTCACACATTCACGTATATATCGCCCCCTCATCAGCTGTATGTGCTCCATCGTAATGCCCCGATATATAAGATTTTTAGGCCTTTTTTCGTAGGCATTTACTTTCCCCCTTGTTCCCATCTGAAAAATTCTGGCTATGCCACTGCACCCCTACCACATCTCATATAGGGTCCACAATTCGGAGTAAGAATATTAGCATTTTTTTGTATTTGAACACCCCTTGAACAAACCCCATGATCCCAGAGTCCATGATCTGAGTGTTGATCATTTTTGGCAAATCTGGGTTGTATAAGCACAGTTTATATTCCACTGCCAAGTTTCATTTTTAGCTTAGGCCTATGACATCTTGTGGAGTGAGGTGTTGGGAGGTTTGTCACTCTTGTGTCGTCAAGGAAGGGAGTGCATGTGTGAGGGGAATCAACAAAACATGCACCTTTTTGATCACCAATGACGTGCTCGACTTCAAGAACCTTACATCACATTCACAGATATGGCAAACTATACTTTTTCTGCATCCTTATGACTAGAGGAATAATTTGGTAGTTTTAAAAATGATTGGAGCAATTTTCTAAACTTGTCTCATCTATGACCTTTTCCCACCAAAAACTACCTTTCCACCAAGTAGGCCTATATGTTAGTATACTTTTGTATGTTGTTCTCTGAAATGCATAGCGGTGAAAAAAATTCTGTTGCAATTAGTGAAAACCCACTTTGATTGGACTAAAATGCTTTCTGGTTCTCAACCCTTGATACCTTGTATGCCAACATGTTGACAAATGCCAATGTCTTACAACATTGATTTAAGAAATAAAGGGTAATGCTTTATCCTTTACACTCCAAATAATGTGTCGAGGCAGTAAAACGTAAATAATGGGCGGCGCAGCCGAACCCATTATTTAAACGCTTTTACTGCCGAGGACACATTATTTGATGCGGTAAAGGATAATGCTGCACCCTTTATTTCTATTCTATTACCATAAAATAGTGCGATTTAAAGAGAAAAATATCATTTTTGGCACAAATATTTTAAGTTGTTTACTTCAAGGTGGAGCGCAGACGCAGAAGTGACAACGCCAGTATCGCGGAAATATTGCACGCCAGTAACTGCGTGATGCTGTGCGTAGAATGTGTTACGGCGCTTGACCCATTATGTAGTAGATAAAGGAGAAACAGACCATTACCATAGATAATCGGTGTCTTGTTGAGAGAGCATAGTCGCCGAAGGCGAGACTCAAGGGGTCGAGCCTTCCGAGCGACTAACATGCTAACCATACCTCAACAAGACACCGATTATATATGGTGATGGTCTGTTTTGAACCGCTTATCTTACATATACGAAGAGCAAAAATAAACGAATTTGTTGTAAAAGTGTATTCATTTTCCAAAAACAAAATGGAAAAAACTGATGTATTATTTTGTAAAAGTTGTGGGTTTTTCCCAAAATAAAAACACCTCGAGATAGTGTAATATTCTTCCCATGTGTCCTGCGTGCGAGTCTATTTAATGACAAATGCAAGTGATTTTATCAAATCAATACAGCATTGATCTCAATTGACAATTGTATTTGAAGTAGTTTGGTAGGTTTATTCACTTGCTTTAATCCGCTGGAGTTTATTCACCCCGTGACCATTGTTATTCAAATGATTAATGAATAATGCAAATTATATATAGAGTTTTCAACGTTTTGACTACCATCTGTTTCAACACCATGAAATTTATATCTTGACTGTGAGTATAAGCAGATATTTGACAGACCTGGTAACGTTGTGTCCAATGGTGCTCCCCATTATGGGTAGGTCAGTTAGGCTTTGCACCCCCAGCCTCTTGACTTGTAATGAGTACCGCAGGTTAGTTTGGCTGGCTCCCCTGGTCGGGTAGTATCCCGGGGTTCTTGCCTAGCAGCTAATTTGCATGGACCGTTGAGCGCTTTTGGGTTGGGCAAGGATAAAGGCAGATTCCTTCTAAAAACCAATGGCAAGTTTATATACATGTACTGAGTTTACATTCAACGAAACGGGTTACTTTTATTTATGAATATTTACTTTGTTATGCTAATTAAAATTTAATTTGCATAAATCTAACTGAGCACCAGTGGTGTTATATGAATTACTGTTATACGGACTGCAGGAGCCCTCTATAATTTTCTCTTGCCATGTAACATTTGCATTTAAATCGAGCTGTACATGCATTTTTCCAAAATTCTATCTGAGACGAGTAACCAACTCAGATTCTACATGTATGTTGTGATCCTTTCCATAGTGTTTCTAGAATGTCCATGGTATTCCTTTTGTTTAGCTCGCTGCCCGAGACCGTTATCTTGAGCTATTGTGTTGATAACGGTCTCTGGGCAGCTAGCTACCTCCATTACTCTAGGTAATGGTCGAGGCAACGAACCTCAAACAAAAGGAATACAATGGATAATCTGTGAATAGAAAAGGGCTAGACGATATTGATATAATATTGATGGTTGAGCATGATACCATAACATATCGGATGAGTCATAAAAATATCGGACGAGCCAACGGCGAGTTCGATATTTGTATGACTAATCCGATATGTTATGGTATCATGCGCTAAATAAGCTATCCAATATTATCATTATTAGGTTTTCTTAACTCCTAATAACCCTGAAAACATAATAATGCAGAATAATGGGCTCTCACGTGACGCGTTTCAACAAATCACAGTGCGCGATTTTGAATAATGGGTCGTGGAGGTAATAGAATGATGAGTAGAGGGAAACATTTTTGTTATCCCATATCATTCCTGAACACAAGATACATCATATCATTAGCTTTCTATAAAAGGTTAAGATTCTGTGATCATTCCCAATAATGCAAGGCCAGCTTATAACAGATGGACTTTGGATTTACAGTATAGAGGTTATCCGTGTTCTATAAGCTGCATATCCTATCAGCGACTGTTTAGGACTTTCACAAGCAGTACCTGCATGTGCAACCATCACCGTTTCAAAATAGCCCGCCAAAGTCATGCAGGTAACTCAGAGGTCGTGCATTGAATTGTTTTGAATGAGGAATACTACTGGAACCCACGCCTTTTGTTAGAAGTCACTCATGAGTAAAGTGGATAACCACCATTGCCAGAAATGTTAAATGAATAATCAGAGAAGATGTAAAGATAGGAGGGAGAACGGAATTATATCCTTGAGATAATCCCGTAGGTAATCCTGTCGCACCTATTCATAGTCCTTTATTCTCAAGTAGTTACACATCTACTTGACAGTAGCCTTTGATGTGATGTGTGTTGCCGACTACGGTTGGTTAATTTTCACTCCAGAATTGAAACCATATCCAATGTTTCTATAGAGAATCCCTTGAAAGTATGACAGTATTTGTACAAAGCATTTGTATTTGAAAGTATTTGTACAAAGCGTTCTCACACAAGGAACTTGTGTCGTGTTTTCCATTGATATGAACTGCACATGTTGATTTTGATCAACATTTCTTTAATCCTCAATTTCAACAAACAAGGTCTTTGATAAAAACTACAGTACAGGCATATGGCTGCTGGTTTTAATTTTGACATATTGTTCAGAATTTAAAGGGGTAAGCTTACCTGGTGCGTTAATTCTTTCGAAGTCTGTGGTTTCAGTGATCAGGATATACGGCGGAGATCATAGAGGGAATATTATGTGCAGTAAATCTGATTCACTATGAACAGTACCAGTTGTGGTATATTACTCCCCATTCCAGAAAAGTACTATGTTCACTATTTTCTTGAAAAAAAGAGCCAAAAACATGCATTTTTGGCATGTTTTCTGACAATCGAGTCACAAAAATCAAAGACTTGAAACAAGTCCTGGCATTCAAAATCTTGAGTGAATGCTGTAATTTTGCTATAATTTTCATGTTTTTGTTTCACTTTAATTAAATGATTGGTTTTTAAGAATGAAACCTGTCCTTTTCTAAAAATTAGAATGCATAAACTGAAATTAGACTTTATACAAGTAGACTTGATTGTCACAGCATGTGAAAAATATCCTAAAAATGTAGGTTTTTAGCCCTTAATTCATCAATTTGACCAAATAGTGAAATTTAACTTTCGTTGAATGATTAGGATTGAGCTATGTTTCATTTGGCAGAAGTTGATAATATTTTTTAATCCAAAAAAATTAGTGCTGTATTTTTCTGGAATGGGCAATAATGTTGTGCTTCCTGTTTATTGTGTGTATGCAGTATGAACACCAAAAATAAAAGGTCCCAACGTCCCTATCACACCAACACAACAGATTCAAAAACTCAAACTTGTTCTCTTGTGTACTTTTATTTATTCTTAAGAAAAGTAATGTGACAACCCAACTCATTGGCTTACATCGTTAGCTTTATGAACAAATTGATTACTTTTTATACTATTTGCAATAACATCATGGTTGCTTTTTATCTGCAAGAAATGTGAATTTTGTTTTTAAAAAATGAACCAATGAAGTTCATTTAAAGGATCAACATTAAAATCTGAACAACTTATGAATACATTGAATGCAATATGTGACTACAGTACAAAAAGGATAATTTCAATATATCTGTACAATTCTCAGTACATCTCAATATGAGGCAAATACTTATGTTACAATATAACATCACTTACAAAGACACCGTAATCAGCTCTAAGCTGTGACCAGACCTAATTCCATGAAAAGTTATCCACAACTGCAATTTTGGGGAAAAACTTGCAGGAGTGGATTATAATATTATCAAGTTGGGCTCTAATCTCCAATTATAGTGGCACTGCATTGCTACCCTCCAGTTGGGCTAGCAATTTTCAACAAGAGAAAATTATATTGAACTTTTTGGGTGAATAAAGGTGAAAAATGGAATGCATGGCTTAAACATGTAACTATAATGTACTTTGTACAACTTGCAACACACAAACTCGGATAATTCTGTAAGCTTATTTTGCCAGCTCAGAGAGTCGTCTGAAAGCTAACAATGGTCAATAATAATTACCCTCTATCGACTTTATCCATTATTACCAGATAGTCATCTTAATTATTAGGATTAATACAAAATTCATATCTTTTTAGAACTGGTCACAGAGTAGAAACTTTCAAAAAGTTTACAATTTACAAATAATAATAATTTACAAATAATAATAAAACATAAGTTAACATCAAAGTAAAGACAACAAGTATGACAACACATAAATGTAAACAAGACGATTTATAAAAGTAAAACCTTAATGTACTTGATCGTTACTTACCAGTTGGGCTGCCCTTGGTATACGTCAAATTTACAAAAAATGTGCAAAATTGCGCATAATTAAATATTTTATCACATTGTGATCAAACTGGTTTCATTTCTGTGACAAGCATGGTAAATATATTTTTTCATGTTAGGTAAAAAAACTTTTACTCTTTCCAGCTTGGGTATTTTAAGAACTGACAATTTTACTTACTCCTAAATATACTTCAAATCCTTTTTCCCCCAGTTCTGATGTTATGTATAAAAAGCTTATATTTTGCTTTTCCATTGATATAGAAAAAGAGTAATAATGCTACACCAAATAAAGCTTACTCCTACATGTATTTAAATTCCTTTACCACAGAGAAGTTAACATTCCAGACTATAAGGCTTGTGTTTCATGCAAGTGTTTTTATAAGCAAATAAAATAATTCAGAAATTCTTTTCTGTAATATCTTTTACCCAACCCTATACTGTCCAAGTTTTAAAACTTTTAATGAAGTAGAAGTAGTATTCCATTTTTGGTCTATTCTCACTTCTGCTTTTGATGGCTAATACATAGGAACTTGCACCATGAACTTATATACAAAACAATGGCACAAGCACCAAACAACTCTTATATATTGGGCTATTCTAGTCAGTCCACACTACCCCTGTGGAAGATTTAGGAAACATCTTCTACAAGGATAGTATGAATTTCAAATGAAATTTTTTTTAGCACATTTACCAACTCTCTTTGAAACTCACCCTCCCTCTGGAAAGATTCAGGTTGAATCTTTATCAAGAGCATGTATGAAATTCAAGTGGAGCTGCCTAATGTGTTCATTACATTTAAAATTCATACTCCCCCTGTGGATTGAAAACATTTTCAAAATCTTCCACAGGGGAATGGATTTTAAATGGAATAGCCCAGTTTAATACAGCAAAAATGGAATTACTATAAAACTTTCTCAACTCAAATTTCTAGGTTTTTTCTCATTCAATCTCATTTTACCACTAGCATTTAGATGTCACAAAAAGTTCATAAAAACCTAACTTCGATCTCGGTTCTTGTTATAATTTTTCATTTGTTGTGCGAGCATCAAATTCCATTAATTTCTGGGCCAACATTTGCAGACATAGCAGCAACAGTACTCAAGAAATTACTAAAAATGTAAAACATACAAGCACATGCTCATTTAGAATAATTATATTACATTTCAGTCCTAATTTATCATTTTGAAATAGGCTAGAAACACTGTGCTATTAGAGAACAGTGGTCATCATATTACAGTATAAAAATATAGCTTTTTTCTTTCAATTTTAGAAACACTGTCCTTTAAGACTAGTTTGATCAATACATATACCCTGTTCCAACAAATGGGTGAATTCCTCAAGAAACTTTTTTCTAAATTAAAATACTTCCCAATAATAGAAACACTACGTCAGTTAAAATCCAGAAACACCCCCACCAACTATTCTAACACATACTACAAAGAAAAATATTACAATACAAAATTTAATTATTTTCAACTTTCAATTTTCTGTGCAAAAATATTTTTAATTAACTAAAATTATTATATTAATGCCCATTAAATCCATAAATATATTTCTTCCCTTATACATAGTCTACAGATATAATTTCTACAAACTTAACTAAATATAAATATCAATAATTCCTCACTATATTGTAATTTCAATTGATTTCAAAAACTAACATAAATTAATAATTACAAAAAAACAAACCCAATTTGGTCCGCCATACAAAAAGTTTTATCCCCAACTAAAAACCACAATTGACCTGTACCCTACTATTGCACAAGGTTTCTAGGAATTCCCCACTTAGGTCAATGTGTGTACACACTAGTTCCATTACGACAGTACTCAATTACACCTCTCCATGCACAGCCCACTTTTGGGATTCCCAGACCCACATTGTAACCCCTATCAAGCTATCTTTTCCCACCGATCCATGTTTTTTTGCTACCCCACCAATGCTCAAAAGGCATAAGTATATTTCTTAATAACAACAAGGTAGTAATTCTTAACAGTTTCCCAAAACACCTGGCTCAATATTATAACTTCTTACCAGAAATTGAAGACCTCAGAACTAAAAGGATGACAAGTCACAAAATCATGGCAAAACAAGTTTGTATTAGTCTCTGCTAAAAGGGAGCTGCATACAACCTCTGTGCAGATTTCACAGTGAAATAATATTGTAGAGCATTGAAACTGCATGAACAAAACCACATCCTTGCATTGCAACTACATGGACAATGGTCTCAAAATGCACTCAATGTGACTTAACAAAACCACATCCTTGCATTGCAACTACATGGACAATGGTCTCAAAATGCACTCAATTTGACTTGACCCCCTTTTAGTTCGGAGGTCTTCCATTTATTCTTCAATGTCCGGTATTCCAGACCCCCCCCCCCCAAACTCTCCTGAATTCATACAAATATTAAGTGAGCTGGGCTGTGCATCGCTATATACATACATTCATATAAAAAGTGCCATCTTCAATTTAAACAGCCTGCTGCTGTTCGTCTTCCGATGCGGATTCGTAACTATCCATAGGCGGGCATGTGCAGACAAGATTTTGATCGCCATATTTGTCGTCTATACGGCCTACGGATGGCCAGAACTTAGTACCTGGGCGGATGAAGGGCTGTAAAAACAGGCAAAGAGAAAAAATATTAACTGTTGGACATACATAGGTGGATATTAAACAGTTATTATGTGTTCCAGGGTTGAGGCTTTCCTAGTGATAACATATATGATGTACTAGTACAGCCAGATTCATCTCGGAATCATGGATGCAAGCTTTTTGGCCCCCAAAAGTCTGTATCATGCTACATAATCAATTCATACTCCATGTGGAATAAATCATGAACACTGAAAGGTCTCGCAAAGGGGCATAAACAGGTGGTTTCAGATACGGTCTTGTGTGTGGTCACCCTCAGAACCTCGCTTGGTTACCTATAAGGCATGTGTACAAGACTCCTATGACAGCCAACGTGTCAGCCTGTCTGCTAATCCAAGTGTGCCTCTCACCTTAATTATTCCCTAAAAGTGTTTCTAGTGATTATAACCCAAATCCAATAACCGGCCAAAAACAATGTTCATGCCCGGCTGCTTTTGGTATAAAAAAAAAAAACACAACAAAAACAGTAAATTCAAATTTTTAAGAATGTTGCATCTTTTATTTTATCATTATTTGATGAAATACAATTACCGAATGTTAGGGAATGTAAAAACTGCGTTCATACTCTCGTTATTTATGCCCTTGTAAACAATCAGTGTCCCTAATTCTATTAATGGGTCCTTAATTCACAAAAAGTATTTGACTTACTGCTGGGAATGCTCCTTGCTCCCGTGGATACGCTCTGTTCCAGTTACTGCTTGTCACATCAGCCAGTGTGTGTGGGGCATTCTTCAATGGACTGGCTTTGACCTCAATACGACCCTCCTCAATATCGGCAATCTCTTGACGAATAACTGATGGGTAAAAAAACACCATGCATAAGTTATTTCAGTGTTGCTACAAAGCCTACATGTGTACTTGTTGTAATTGTTGAACACTTTTTCCGGTTATTTTGCGACCCTCCCTCCTATTATCTATCATATCTGTCCACTTCAAACATTTGAACTTGAAGTAATGGCTTCATGAAGAAAGGCTCCATGAACCCAGGGAAGGATGCAGTAATTTGGTTTTGGCTGTTTCTCCTCCATCGTTCCATTGTTTAAAACTTCCATATGCATGGTATGTGTGATGAAGGTAAAACTGCAAGCCTATTTCTACCAATTCAATTAATCAATTTTGGAACATTAGGAAATTCAGTCATCTCAAATTTAAAATCGCCGGCATGCTGGATTGATCAAGTTGATCACCAATTACAAAAACAATCCAGCTAAGCTGTGAGCAAAAACCACTAATAGCTCACTAATTGATACTAGTAATTGCCCCTCTTGGTCAGATTCACAACTTGAATAATGTCTGCCATATTTTTATGATAAATAAAATATTCTGCAAAGTTAACTATTGCCTTGTATATCAGAGGGATCTGATCAGTGCCTCCAGAGTGATCTTTGGGGATTTGTGGTTGGGTATTCACAACAGGATTCTCACCTCTATTGACAAGGCAACAATTAATGTCTGTTTAGGTAGCCTGGCTAGAGTATACTTACCAATGAGGGCATCACAGAATCTATCCAGCTCTCCTCTATCCTCACTCTCTGTCGGCTCAATCATCAATGTATTAGCCACAGGCCATGACATAGTAGGCGAGTGAAATCCAAAATCTTGTAATCTCTTGGCTAAGTCCGCTGCCTCCACTCCAATCTTCTTGAATTCCCTTGAATCTAGGATGAATTCATGAGCGCAGAAACCTTCATCACCTTTGTATAGGATCTTGAAGTGGCCTTCAAGTCTCTTCATCATGTAGTTTGCATTGAGGATGGCAAACTCTGTTGCTTGCTCCAGACCTCTGGGTCCCATCATCTATGGGAAAAAATAATCAAATTCAATCAATCAGTTATCAAATCATCAGTTTTAAGATAGACATGTGTCAGTGTTATGGAACTATATCTGTGAAACAGTCAACAAATTCTTCTCATAATTGCATTCTAGCTTCACATAGCTCTCCTGAGTGTCATGAACACAACACTAAATAAGTTTGGCATCACTTGGTAATTAAGTTTATAACAACATCAGCTAGAACTATAAATATGTGCTCATTTAATTTAAAGCATCAACTTGCTGTTATTTTGCTAGGTAAATGTCATGAATTTATGTTATGTGGTTGATCAACACAACACCTTGGCAGCCGATGACGCTGGATGGTTAACTGCTTAAAGATCTGCAAATTCTTGAAGTAACTTTAAAGCGGCATGCTCTGATTTATCATGTTCTGTTTCCTGTCTTAGATGAGGACTACCATTAAAACAATGTTTCCAAATTTTGAGTTGTATTGTTCCAGCAGTTTTGATTTGAGAAGCCAAAACATGTAGAACAATGCAACATAGGATAGTACACAAACTTTTTTGTTCACACCATTTAAACAAAAAATATATCGGACATTTAATTTCACTGGGATAATGAGAAAAATATGAGCTTTCTTTCAATACCAAAATCTCAATTTTGATGTAGTAAAATGGTGAGGCTGTTGATCGGGTCAAGGACATTAACGGTGATGTTTGATCTTTAACCACTTACCAGCCTCACTTGCAAGGGTGTCAAATATTTGAGGGACAATCCCCCGACAGCTGTTATATTCAACAACACTTGCAAGGGTGTCAAATATTTGAGGGACAATCCCCCGACAGCTTACCTTGACGTAGGACCATGAGATGGGCAAAATAGAACTAGAACCCCAGGGAGCTGCGCTGATCACGATGTCAGTTTCTAAATCATCTGATGGAGCAACGATTGGATGACTTGGAAGGAATTTCTTGAGGTGAGATCTCCTGTAATGATAATCAATCAATCGATAAATAAAAACAAAACCACTGTCTATCAAATTTATTAACACTTATGAAATTTAGGCCCAGCAATCCATGTTGTGTTAATTGCACCTGTCACCACAATATACAGATTGAGATGGCAATATCTTCATCATCTCACCACTAAGTAAGAGTGAGTAGCACTTTGTGGCATTTTCAGCAACCTTATTCACTTGAATATTGAAGTTTTACATTTTCCAAATAGCAATACAAGCCAATTTCAAAGTGGGGAAGAGGTACTTCATAGCTGCATATAGCACTAGTTTCAGGCTCTGTTGCTTTTATATACTATCCAGAGAGGTTGCGTCAGGTGTGATGAGAGAATCGCACATGGAATTGGGATTTTGATAGTAGTTCCATATAGAAAAGCTGCTCTATCATGAGACTGCCATTTTGTTTTTTATTTCATGTCTTAATCGGTTGATCGCCTATAATTCTGGAAAAAGTACTCCTTCAGCTAGTTTTCAGAGAGCACCCTGCAAAGTTTCTGTAGCCCCTCCATAAATGCCATAATAAAGGAGGAGAACAAATTCTCCCCTGTAGTTCAATAATTGTAATACTCACACTCCAATAGGTCCCACACCAGGTCCTCCTCCTCCATGTGGAATACAGAAGGTCTTGTGCAAATTCAGATGAGACACATCAGATCCGATATCAGCCGGACGACACAAGCCTACTTGTGCGTTCATGTTGGCGCCATCCATGTACACCTGACCACCATGTTGGTGAACAATGTCACAGATCTCGCGTACGCTGGACTCAAAGATGCCGTTGGTTGATGGGTAAGTTATCATAATAGCTGCAAGGTTGTCCGCATTATCTATCGCCTGTAAATTGAGGGAAACATAAAAGTTGCTTTATGAACCAGTTCTAACAGTTTGACCGAGACTACAGACATTGGGAAGATTTATAGTCTGGTGATAAAAAAGGAATATTTGGCTGGACTCAAAAGTAACGTCCGCACAATGTTTTTTGATCTTTCTATATCTCCGAGACCTACTGGTTCAGAATCTGGCGGATACCACCCTGGCACCCTTGGGCATTTTGAAATAAATAACCCCAGGGTTATACAGGGGTCAAAAATTGAAAGTGTTCAAATATCACTTTAGTATATCAAATTATTCGTCTATGTCCCAGGATCACAAATATGCTACTTTCAGGTTTTTGGCTTAGGCACCAGACTATTTCACCATGTACAAATCATTTGTTATATTGTTATATATCACGGATACCAAGGCTCCCGCTGGACGTAAATTCTTTTGCGAACAACATCCGGTTGACCCAGTCAATGAAAATTTTTACGGCAGCAAGTCGTGTGGATAACTATAAGCTTTCGCTCAAACACGAGAGCAAAAATACAACTTTCTTAACTATCGTACAGTGCCAGCAAGTTTGCATTCACATAATTTGTTATTGACAATAATATTTACATAAATCTCATCAGGAAAATGGAAAGAAATAGTCAAATATTTGCATCAAACTGCGATGTAATGTAATAAAATACCAGCAATTAGGGGGCAATGTAAAATTGTATTCCCTGTTGCCCAACAGATCAACATGTACGGACGCACACAAAAATTTTGTGGGACGTGCATTTCCTGACCAGGTTTTATAATTGTGCGTCTGATCGGACGCAGAGATTTTGAAGGCTAGCGGGAGCCTTGACGTATACTAAACACATAAGTACACCCTCCTTTTTATCCATCATCTTACCAAGTTCTATATTAAGTTTAAGTGACACTCTGACAGCTTAAAGTAGTCCCAGTTCTTTTGCCACTTGGCACATCAAACATCTTGTTTTACAACTGGAACTTTCAGTACAAATGTTGCAATTCATAACCTATCAACTCATTTTTACAGCATGTATATGGAGGACACAAGTTGTCAAAGTAAGAAAGTGTCAATCCAGTAAAAATGTCCCTTATATCCCATCAAGCTCTATTCCTGGAGAAACTCTGCTAGCATTCTCCAAGTACATATTCAAATGTCCGTCTTAATATATTCTGCAGCATGTTCTTCAAAAGCATGTTCGAGGATGACATGCATACGCACCGAGACGCAAACCTGGAATAATGCACGATGGGATAGGATACCGGGCTACTATCTCACCTTTTGTTTCAAGTCTTTCATATCGATGCGGCCATTTTGATCAACTTTGACTGGCTTGACGATCATTCCCGCCATCTGTGCACTGGCGGGGTTTGTTCCATGAGCAGACGTTGGAATCAAGCACACCTAAAGGAAACCAAAAGGAGGGAAGAAAATGCGATGAAAAACTACTCTTTTGTTGTGAAAGTCATAAGCATTGTGGCAGGGACAGGGAGCATAATTGGATGATCGTGGCGTGACACGACACTTGTGTGAAAATCTTACCAAATCATCCAAGCGATGAAACAAGCTGAAATCTGAAACATTAACAACCAAGAGAAATTTTTGTTACCATTCCATATCATCGGTTTTAAGCAAACCATTTCTCAAAATCCTCAAAATCATGTGACAAAAAAGTTACACAGGACACTGCAATGTGACTGGAGATCCTACCAATCAAGACGAGCGTAAAAAAGCCATGCAGGTGATGTACACTGGTTCTCTGTCTCATACATACCTTGGACAAAACAGTAACCTGGATATTGCCCTACAACCCTAAATCTGAATCACATGACCAAATACTAAAAAAATAACAAATTTGAGGGGAATAGGACAACATCCTTGTTATTGCTTGTGCAAGTGACTTGGTGATGGAACTACAGCTACAGAGAACCAGTAAATATGTAGATGATGCATGGATAGCCAGCCGCCAAATTGATCTAGCAATACAAAACAACTTTCCTAAAATAAAAACACAGCCATGAGCCAATTCAAACCAATAGATGATGTATTCAGTCCAGGCTTGGCCACAACCATGCAATTTCTTAACATTCAGTATGCCAAATTGCATTTTTGCCCAACATGCCGTTGCAAGGAAAAAAAGGAAAAATAATTAAATATAGCAGCAGCAGAACATAATTATAAATAATACAAGATTAAATAACTCGACAAACACTTTGAATTGTGTTCAGCATTGCATGATAAACTGGTAAAGATGTTGCAGCAAGTGAAAGAATGGTAGAAATAATTAACTCAACAGCAACATCCGGAATGAAAAGATGTAAGTATTAAATGAAGTCAACAGCAACTGTAGATAGCAACTCATCACTTGTATATGATGCGATGTACCAACATAAACCAATAATGACAATAAACTAGCATTAAAATTCATCTGTGTTGGTACACATCATAATTTAGGATTTAAAACTTTTGAGATCTCAATACTAAGATCAGACATACCTCAAAATTGCATTCTTTGACCTTCATCGGGAGACTGGCAACCCAAGCTTAGGGTAAGTGACCTTTGGACACTTGACGCTAACACTGTTCAAGAGTATACAACAAAGTTGTGACATAAATTTGAGGTACATCTAATCTTGGGTTGATATCAAAAGTTTAAAATCCCAAAGTGTAATAACAATAACAATCATGAGCAAATTGCAAGACTTGGATGTGAAAACCAAGGACCGCTTCCATTCCGATTCAAATTATTTTCACATGGATATTGTGGCACAAGATTCCCAATGTAGGATGCATGGAGTAATTAGCGGGTGGGCCACTTTTAATCCTTGCAGAAAACCTCATGACACTACCATAAATGCACAAAGAATTTCAAGAAAATTAAAGTCTGAAATTTCACACAAATTATTGCCACATGGAAATGGCCACAGTGAAGCCACCTCTAACTTAAACCCCAATCAGCACTAACTGCCTTTCTCATAATGCCCCTGATTGGATAATATAATCATCTGAGTAACCAATCCCAGAAATTGTAAGCATTGTGTCCCCATGCCAGACCTAGATTCATGACTGAACCAATCAGTTTATGCAATGGTTATTGAGGATGAGACATTGTGGGTTTTGATCTTTGGTTGGTTCCTTGCAAAATATGCACTGTGTATATGAAAGTGCATCTAAATAAAATTGCAGAGGTTCTTATTTCAGCTGACACTGACCAGTTTGAGATAATGAAGGTTAAACAATATAAAATAACCTACAAGGTAGCAACTTTTGAAGTTGTAAGCAAGCTCTAAGCTGGTTTAAGCCTTTAAAGCTTCAAGCAGGGTTCAGCCATATGATGCAACAGCCCCCATACCAACCCTCTCATTGGCACTGGGTATGGAAACAAACAACATCCAGAGCAAAAAATATCATACATAGCTTCACATACTGGTCATTTTGTGAGCAGTTGAGCAAGACAATTTTAAAATGTCATTTTCCCACAAATCTTGCTAAAGTAGTACCCCACTAGTATGCTCTCTGACCCTCATTTGTTAATCCCTTTGCTCTGGCTCACATAAATGGCATACTACACAGTGGCACTCTGCTTGATAAAACTTGCTGACCATTGGACTAAAGGTTAACACACCGGGTACAAATTTTTTGCTGGTTCCCCTGATTTCTGCTTGCATTGTATAATGTGCTGAACACAGGCAGGCAGACAGACAGGTGTCCAGTTTCGCTGGTTCCCAGCACATCATGTGCATCATCAGATCGTTTTCAAGATAAACAAAGTTGATTGAACTCCTGCCGTGTAACCTATACATACACGCAAGTATGCACAATGCGCAACAAGAAAAACTGCAGGCAGAGCAATGCCCTTTACAATAGTGACAAGTAACCTGCTGAAATCATACCCACAATGCCTCACTTGGAGGGAGCAAATATTTGGATTACTGAAAGGTAAAATAATAGCTCATAATATTGGCATCACATCATGACACATACATCCACACTGCAATTGATTAAATTAGTATCATTTGGCAAATTAATAGGACACACTATGCATGAGTCCTATTCAAGCACCATATTGACTATTGGCTTGTTTACAATGTAGCTAGTGCAGTACATGCATGTAACATACACAAACAGCCTATTTATTTATGGCTGGTTCTATTTTGCTGTCAGTTAATGTGCTAAACAAGAAACTAAAAAGGTTTCATGGAAGAACCACTGAACCAATATGGGCATGGGCACTCATTTGAATGCATTGACATCTTAAGAACCACTGAACATATATTAGGCATGAAACTTGTACTCAATTAAATGTACTTTCATTTTTGTACTGCCCAATTACAAATACATGACGTATCGAATTGTGTCGATGTCAATGCAAGATCACAAAACTGCAAAAGTAAACATGTGAACGAACTTTGCGTTGAGTAGCGATATGTAGAGATAGATTCTAACTGACACCATTTATCATCCCATCCTGACAGATGCTGTGTATGCCGACATCCAGACAATTATGTCTGCTATGTCCATGTACATTCTTAACTGTCTTCAAGTCACACACGCATCAGACTCCTCAGTTTAACAGCCAGCTTTGTGGATGATGTGATATGTGATGTGACGCAACATCTTTGATATTAAACAGGGAAATGGGTTAGTATAAGAATACATGGTTGTGTAAGAGTGCAAAAAATGGTGCATTATATATTATAACCCTTTTCTAAGGAACAAGATATGTATGTCAATATTTTGAAATTTTGGTTTTTGGATCAGCCATGAGAATGAACTATTCTAAAGAAAACTTGCACACCCTGAAAATTGCCAAAAAGACCTAAAAAATGGGCTAAAAATAAAAATTTATTTAAAAAATTGGACAACAAAAAACCTGAACTTGGGTTTTAACCTGAAAATTATCATGCCTGTTGGATTCAATTAGAATTGAGTGAATTGATTTTTGCAAAAGATTGAAAGACATTGATACATAAGTTCTGATTATATAACATGATGTAGCAGGTTTGTTTTTCCAGATTTTTACAAGTCAGATCACTCAGATACAGACAGACAGACAGACAGAGGAACCATCTTTAAATGTTACAATAAATTCTAAATTTGAGCATCAAATTAAAATGGCAGCTATAGCATGTTAGTTCTTTGCACTCCTACAACCAAATGGCAGTGTCATGAGATACAAGTGAACCAAATATAACTCTGTTAATCATCCCAAGTGGTGCTTGGAAAGTTCAAGAAAACTCATCGAGGAATGTTGGGAGCGGTCCAGGCATCAACTCTCTGTTTAAGGAGGTTTATTTAGTAGGAGAGAGATGGGCTTAATATCACCTCAAGTTTGAACACACCAATATGTATAAAGAATTAATGCAAGAATTCTCTATGTTATGCAATACTATATCTTATTATTTTGCGATTTCCACCTGGGCTCTTTCCATGATGGTAGTGGTGTACCAACTTCCCCTGGCCCAAAATACCATGACAAAATTGACTCCCTTGGTCAGTTTTAGGATCCAATTATAAATTCTAATTTGGGCCCATTTAAGCATTAAATTGCAAATTCACCCCCCCCCCCCGCCAATTTTGCATGGTACACCACTGCACAAAGGGAAGGATGTTAATTTTATGTTTAATTAATAAAAAATTGTTAATTAACAAAAACAATTAGAACAGATTTTCCCTGTTTTTTTAATATAAACAATCATTAACAATAAACAGCTTGCAAAAGCTTGTATTTCAACTTTGTGAGAGCTTTTAACAGAGCGTAAACATTGTATCAAATACCATGACAGGCATACCACATTCTGTTATCACAAATTTTTTTTGAACTTTGCAGCATTTTTCAGTGCGGAATGTCTTCAAGATGTATGCGTGTAGCATGCAAACAGCATGATCATTTTTTGGAATATTTAGACTGTAAAGCACAAGATTTTTATGGCATGAAATTTTCACAAATTAATCAATTTCTTTGATTATAGGAATATGAAAACTTTGGGAATCCTTGCCGGTTGCAAAATTTGTAAATTTCTCATGCATGCAAATATTTTATGCTTTACAGTAGATGTAGCAGCTTCTATTCTACAAAAAAAAAACACCTTTGAAACATGGAATTCATAACATCAATAAAAAACATCATAAGAACATTGAGTTTTAACATTTTAAAACCATGAAAACAATTTGTCAACTGGACGTTCAAATATTGCTTGAAACAGACAGGTACACCAGAGATTTAGCAAATGTCAATTACATCTACTATAGCAGTATTTTACACAAGGTTTATCATACACATATTTTCTTTGGGGATTTGCCGTCGATCAAAAGACGACCACGACACAAGGGCGCATGTTTATATCATTCTTTATTGATTTCAACCGACACAAACCTCCAATTTCACAAAGAATTGTTATGCATCATAAGCAACCAAAGACATCAAATGTTTGCAAATCAAAATTTACACAGGGTTCACAGATGTGCAACAAGATTTGGTATTTTGCAATGCATGGTAATTCTTCATGAATTTGGGACCAAGATTTTCACTTTTGGATGCTCCATATTACATGCAAAAATGAACTGCATGAAAATATAAATGATACACTATAATAAACTGTAGCAAAGTTCACATCAAAAGTGTGTATTAAATATAGATGACTGCTTTCTCTTCAAGAATTGCAGTAAAGGTTCACAACTGAATTGTGGTAAAGGTGCAATAAGTTTGTGACACTTTAACATGGTGTTAATTAAAGTAATTGTAAGAATGGAAGGCCTTTATTTCTCATTTCTCTCATTTTTTATCAAGTTTTTGAGTTTTCATACTGTCACAACTTTCATGTCAACTTTCCATGTTATAATAAATTGAAGCCACTTAATTAAGTGCTACATTTTACCACATATTTATTTTAATTTTGGTTCAATTGCATTGACTTTTTGGCTTGAATCTGACGCCACTCCTCCTACACTGAGTACTCTCCCAAGACTCACTTCAGCTAGGAACACAAGGCACTGCATTCAGAAAAAATGCATTCATAAAGATGACAAAAATTTGGCCACAACCTATCAAAGTGGGAATTGTTACAGCAATTTCAGTGTACCCTTTGGTAGGATACTGTTGATACGATTGCTCCATTTGATTATCAATGGGCTACTCTTGGCTGCCAAACTTTTTGTGGAATAAAATGAGAAAGCAGTACCGTTATATGCATAGACTGAAGCTTGACGAGGTTGTGTACAGGGTGTGCACAATCGTGGGGGAGATTTATGCATTCAGATGTCTAAAAACTGACCACTCCCTAACTTATGAAAGTACCAAACAAACCACTCCCTAACTTATGACAGCTAATCCACTCCCTAATATTGATCAAGCTGCCAACTTTGATGACAACTAAGGATTCCAGTGTATACAGGTTTGTATGACAAGCTAATAAGAAAAACAGCAAAATAATGTGCAGGGTTGCAATTTGGATCTTTCCTGTTGGCAATTTGAGGTTTAACCCCATGGGTTAGCACTACTGCCTTTAGTGAACTGTTTCTAATTGGTTAATTGATAGAGCTTTTAGATCTCTTAGCAATTTTTCTGACTATTCTTACCATATCTCTGATTGGCTCAATACATGATATAGTCCTCTTTGTAACCAATCAAGATAGTTTTTATAGTTTTTATCAGCTGGAAGTGCTAATGGGGTTAAACATGCAATTTGATAACACATCTGCATCCAGGTGTCAATGTCAATTTATAAAGTTGCATCAATGCAAGTTATTTCACCAAAAGAAGTGCCAACAAGTTGCATGCTGGTGGGCAAATTGTGACGCACAGTACCTTGATTGATTAAAAAAGTGAATGAGGTCATTTCCTTGATTTGGCACAACTGCATAATACCTACAGCACCCTGTTTGTTATAAGGGATAGGGTTTATAATTAGGGTTAGAGGTTACGGTAATGTAAGGGCAAGTATTATGGTGTGGTAGGTATTCAGTAGTTATTCCCTCAATATCATAACTTACAACAATGAAATCAAAAGTTGTCATTACAGTTGTCAAAATTGTCTCACTGGAAAACACTAACCACTCCCTAATGGCAGTCTACTTAAATTATGACCACTCCCTAACTACCTGGCAGTCCAATGATGAAAGCAGCGTCGTATAGTGGTGATATACTTACCTAATAATTATATATATGCGTGTGTATTAGACCCAATGCAATGAGTACATTGTACACATAAAGCGGCACACTAGTTGACACTGGTCAAAACTCATGTTTCGATTGTTAGAATTTCATCAGCAGAGAAATGCATTTGTGGGGAAGGATAAAGTAAAATTTGGGAAAATCTGAAAATGTTGCATTTGGGACTGTCACTGTTCTTACATTGTCAACAACCTGATGAAATGGAGGATTATCAAACAGGGCTTCAAGACAGTTCTTGCAAAAATATAGTAATAATTTAGGAACATTTTGAATGGAAATATAGATAGGACAAATATAGGACAGCGGAAGTCAAATACAGTGGGTATCAGAGACCAGTTACTATTGTTAAGAGAGAAAAGTCTCGCTTATTTCTGCATGATGTGCGCATCATTTTGGACTGGTATGTAATGGTAAATTATATACTGGAAATTTTTAACCGAAAATTTACAACTGAGCATGAAGAATGTGGACATTTTCAATTTAAAATAAAATTCACTAGTGCAAGTGAAATTTGGGGAAAAATAAGAATTATAGGACATTTTGTAACAGTATAGGAAAATATAGGAAGAGATGAAAAATATAGGGCAAATAGGAAATGTAGGGAGGGCTGCTTGAAGCCCCATCAGACAGGCAATACACCAATACACCCACTGGAAATGGTAACAGTGAATGGTCTCTTAAGATTTTGCGGATATTGTTGACTGTATTTGAAGTTGACATTATTTGGTTGACCTCGCTTGTGATAGTTTCATATTACACCAACGGAGTCTTGCACAAATTCTACTCAGATATATTAACTCCTTTTCTAACACTTCATTGCACTGGGTCCACTTTTCACACTTTAGCAGACAGTTAGGACTTGCCACCATAGCAACAAAAATATGTTGCAAGATAATAGTTCTTGGCAAGGACACATACTAGAAACCCACATAATCCAGAAAGGCAAGTCAAGTCTGGGTATGGCGACAAAAGTCTACATAGACTATAAGTTAAGTATATGGATCTTGACCCTTTTTCACCCTACCCAGACCTTTCTCATCCATCGGAATTGTTTTGGTTTCTACTGTCCTATTAAACCCTGTCTCCGTATGAGCTTTTCCTTTATATAAACTGCATTCAATGAGTAGCATTTGAATGAGTCTGTCCTCTACCAGAATTCTATTAACTACTAGCAACATTAATTCAGATTTTATCACACATCCTCCCCTGTATAAATGGTTGCATAAACAAACTTACCCCAAATTGACACACACCAAGTAATTTCAATTGAGCAATGGAAAATTCCTTTACTTCTCAGAACTGATGGAAATTTCCATTGATTTTCATTGACCAGTAAGAATTGTCACATTTAAGTGGAGGTCAATGACCATAATCTGAATGCATGTTGCCTTGTGAACAGGTATCATGCTTTGATGAATGTGGAAAAATGACCGCATGACAACTTTTTTATGAACCATCCCTGTTTTTAAAAGACAGATCACTATAATATGCACATATTATTTTGATTCATTGAGAGCATAGTTCACCATCAGAAGTACAGCGTTGTATGAACAGAAGAATATAAGATTGGAGCATAATCCCAAATAAACCTGGCAAATTTTTGAAATATTCTTTTAATTAATTTGAGCTATTATGAGCTACACTGGTCTTTGTCAGATAATAGGAATAGTTGCATTTTCACCTCTTGGTCATCAGTGCACACACACAAATAGACTTTAACATTTAGTCTTTTGAAACTGTACACAAGCACAAGTCACCTTTTTCCATCACAATGTAGTCTCACAAAAAAGTTGTCAAGCAGTCAGCCAATTCTGTGTATTTTTTTTGTTCCAAATTGAATGTATAGGTTGGTACACTTGTTATACATACCTGAGAAAATTAACTTACATTTGATACCATCTTGTGCTTGTCTTGTTTACTTCTATACGCCTGGTATCTTGGGATTCTTTGTTGTTCTTAACCACCACCAAATTACCCCTATTTATTGACCTTTTAAACGCTCCATGTCAGTCATCATGACGTCTCGCCTTCCATCATCATCATCTACGTCATCCGCATCATCGGACCATCATCCAACCGAACGATAAGCTGACTACGCATTGTCACCAAGTCGGTGCTTACCAACACTGCTTGGCATGTGACAACAATACGCACCCACACGAGGGCGTTCTTTTGTTGTGTACTGACAATAGGCGATACAGGATTTGTGTCTTTGTTTACACACAAATTTTATTTGTCGTCATGGTGGTTTGGCACAATAATCCTGTCATCAACCAAAACAGCAGTGCACAACAACATCTTGTAAAACTTATCGATGAAGACGGTGGATGATAGCACTTAGTCCAAGATGAAGGAGGATAAAGAGAGTTACATCCAGATGCATTGTCCAGATCTTGCAGACAGGCAAGTGTCGTTGAAGGAGGATGCATTTCATCTTTCATCATCACCATCAGTCAGAGAAGCACCGAATGTGCTTAATAGTCATCAAACTGTTGGCTTCATCAAGTTCGCTGGGTCAGTTTGTGGTTAAAATTGCTGCAACCTACCAGGGATCTGGGCTTGGACTCCTCCCAGTCTAGGAATGGGACAGCTTATAGGTAGCAGACAGATGGCTGGACGCACGTTTCGTCACCCATGCAAAAAAACAGTATCATAAAGCAGAGAAGAAAAGTAGTGTGTTATTACCACATAGAGAGAGAGCGAGACAAAAACATACACAATATGCAGACCACCCTTTTCTGAACCATGAGAAAATACATGCGCATACCGAAGGGTTAATTTTGTTATTAATTAGTTATTAAATTGATGTTTTTTTCTTAATAGTTGTATATACAGTGTATATATTGCCTAACATAATGTGCATTGATAATTGCAGTAATGCGCTGGTAGTTCTTCATGAGTACAGAGCAGGCAAGGGTGGCCATAGTACAGAATGGGAATCGCATTAGATCACTTACTTTACGGTTACCCTGCCCCTTGCTTTCCAGGTATGCCATGATTGCCATTAGACCTGCATATTCACCCTGAGCAACACTGTAAAAAACAAAGAGTAATAACATAATAATGAATAAAATGTATTTTGTAATTCCTAAGAGGTATGTGCTGGTGATCATCCATCCAGTAGAAGAGGCAGTTGTTTTATTTTTGGCGTAAAACAATGATGTCGCACGCCCGTGTTATATGAGATGATAGATGCACTCCAGTGGCTAAAAACAATACCTTTATTCTTTAATTCACCTTCAATATAGCCTCTCCCTCCCAAAGTGATAACAAAAGCATATTACAATAGACCAGGCTGCATGGCCTGCTTTGTATCTCACCTGTTAGGTTGGAATGAGATTGCATCATAGCCTGTGATTTCACACAGGTCCTTCTCTAACTCATCAAACAGTTCTTTGTAACCCTGGGCTTGTGATACAGGTGCAAATGGATGCAGATTAGCAAATTCTGGCCATGATACAGGCTGTGGAAGAGAACAAGTGGGATATTTGGATTAGATGATTTAGGTATAAATCAGTTCTTTGTAAACCTGTGGAAGAGAACAAGTTAGGCATTTGATAACTACAAAATAATTTTTGCTTTCCATGTGCTGAAATATTAGAAACTACTCACTTCAGTATTTTGCTGTAAACCTTTGATGAGAGCATACATATGTGGGGATTTTTTAGTACGTGTGTTACATGTCGTATGCGTCGGTAATTCTGCAACCATACACGTCATACTCGTTGCGCCATGTCAACATCGCCAAAGTACGCTCTTGTCAAAGGTTTGCCACAATTTACTTGAGTTGCACCATGTCAATATTGCATTAGTACACTCTCGTCAAAGGTTTATAGCATGGAATGCACAAGGGAGAGATCCTTATTCTATAGATATGTATACTTACTATCATTTGTGATGTGCTGTTGAGCTTCATGGTGCAGGATCCTAGAGGAATCATGGCATGCACAAGGGAAAGATCCTTATTCTCCAGCTGCTTCATGTACCGTACCAAGCTGGTCTCTGAATGGTAGCTACAAGAAACAAATACAACATTTTATTTTGAAATATATAATGAAGCCATAGGGAATAAAGACCAGGTGCCATTACCTATTGACATGTTTTAGATCACAACTTGGAGCCCACTGTTCTATTTCAGGTGAAATCCATACACCCCCTCTTAATTGCCCACACAGGGAGTGTGAATTTCAAATGGGGTTACCTGAAAGGCCGACTGTGTGGGAGATTACGGTCATGTCTTCCATAGGGTGTATGCATTTTAAGTGGAATGGCTCATTGGAAGGTATAACAAATTGCTGGGTGAGTGCAATAATAGTTAACCATCTTTAAGTCTTTTTTCAGATTTTTGTGTTCCAATGTTTACTTATTGTTTTTCAATGTTTTAATTATTTAACACAAATTGTGCATATTTGAATATTATATATGTACTTTTATTAGTACTGGTTAAGATCTTACTTCCCTTTTTGTTTTTTGATACTGGTTTTATTTATACTTTAATCATCACAATCGATTAATCTCCAACAACTAATTATTTCAAGTTTATTTCAATAATGAATACAATTTCTTTCACTCTAAGAAAAGATACATAAAATGGATGGTAAGACTTACTGTGAGTTTTTTTCTGCCAATTCTATTGCATTTAACCATTTCTAAATATTTGTTTTAAATGCTACCACATAAGGCATTATCTTTAACAATAACAAGCCTTATATGAAAACCACATTTTCACCCTACTCATGGTTCCAGTTAAAGCACTCTGCTCAGTAATATTACTGACAGTGTTTACTGTGCTTGTCATGTTCAGTCCATGGATCACTGAACTATTATGACAATATATGAATCATAGCACTCTGGTTTGGACACAACAAATTTAATTGCACTAATTCAGTTCATTGCATCCTTTGAAGGTCACCAGACTTGTGTAAGCAGTCACAAAAAAACTCAACCTAATTTTTGTTATGCTTAAAATGGACAAGTTCAGATATCTAGCCACGAGGAAGAAGGACATCCAGGGCTGTTATCTGCTTTTCTCATATTCCTCTGCACCACTGATGTGTGAATCCTGTTCAATCTACTTTCCATACATGCATCAATTACACAACCAGATACCTCCTAGTGTGGTACCCTGTACGTGTACACCCCTGCAGGTTGTGTGCAGTGGGAAGGGACTTGGCAGCATCGTTACAGTGCATGTGTGTACATTGGCGATGGTGGTGCAGCAATAGGAATCTTATAGCGTACCCTACACAAACACACACGCAATTTTATTAAAGTGGAGTCAAGTAAGAAAGGTCCCTTAACAGCTCAAACATGCATGAAGGCCATGGAGACAGCTCAACACGCATCAAGGCCATGGAGAGTGTGATGAATAGTTAACACAACAACCAATAGCATGAGAGCTGCTATCACTTTAACCCCCATATCATCAGATCACAATAACGCCTAGATTCTATTGTTCTTGAATATCTATTTATTTGCATGTTTTATCTCTGAATTGCTATCACACACATGGCATTATTTGTTCACTTGTTGTTGTGTGATAAATATCTCTAGTGCTGTCCAATAAATGCGCTATTACCGTTGAAATTCATACACAAGGACCATTCTCACTCCCCATGTGGTAGATCAAGGTCATGTCTTCCATAGGGGTATATGGATTTCAACTGGAATATCCTTATGTCTCTGTCCAATTTTCATCACTTGTTCCAGTGCACTTTGTATTGTTTGCTTCATTATTGTTAGTCTGTGTTGCATGTTTTGCACCACTGTGTGCTTCAGCATTGGTCATTTTTGTCACCTGTGGTACTTCTGTTCATACATTTGTCACTTGTCTCCCTACATCCCATCAGTATTATTTTACCTATTTCAATCCAGTCAGTTCACAGATTCAATGTATTTTCTTGTATAATTTATTGATCCTTTATGTGTTTTATGTCCTCGTACTAAGTAGCTCACACTTTGGTCTTAAAAGGATCAAACTGATTTTACTAAATTTCCTAAAAATTGAACTGGCACTTAAACCAGACGACCAAGAGCTTGTGCGTGATATTGAACATTTATAGGACCTTGTCCGGGGAATAGGCTAGCGGGCATCACCCCATTGCTTAAAAGAGTTCTCACTCTTTTTATCATGAAATATCATCATCCAATTACGGAAATGTAAAAAAAAAAAAATTAAAATTTCCATAAAACTTGCATGGATCCATGTAAAATTACTTACTTTGCATGGCCCTATAGCAGACATGACCTTAATCTTCAACACAGGGAGTATATATTTCAAATGTGGTTATCTTCCATAAGGGGTGTATGGATTTCAACTGGAATAGCCCAACTGCATTGGCCATGACATATTGCAAGTTCATTATCAATATCTAACACTGCTTTTGGTCCAACACTAGGATCTCAAACATGTCCATCTGGCAGGACACTTATAACACAGCATGACCTTTGAATATATTGGGAACAGAAACTGGTGCTCCACAACTAGAGGTCAACTCTTGAGCTTATGATGCTGAATGGGCTGCTGAACTGTGCCACCAGATATGAGATGGCCTTTATAGTATTGAATGATTTACCTGTTGAATACTGGATGGGTGAGGAACTTGGATTCTCGTCGGAAGCTGGAATTGTAGATGGTCTTGTCGTTGGTAAACTCACCAGCAACATTTTCCTGTGGGGAGATGTAGAGATGTAGATAACAATTCTAAGAGCTGGATAACAAAAGCAATCAATTGTGTGGGCTCAAAATACTTATGGGATAAGGGTTATTTTAAACAGATTCTATGAAAACTACCCCTTATCCCAAATATTTTTACATGGTTATTTTTTTGTTTAAGGGCGACAGTCTTGGCTCAAGTTGAGAGTACTCCATGTCGCATTTTTTTTCCATACACTGGCGACACAACCGTGTAAACACCAATTTGAATCTGGACTGCAAAATCCAACATAACGTTATTAACAACTTGAGACAAAACACACTATAGTCACCCTTAGCTCCCTTGCATTAGTGAGTCCGGGGTATACCGCTCAAGCACAATTCCTTTAGAACACCCTTCCAAACTAGTGTAGGTTTTAAATGCATGTCTTACTTAAGAACGGTGCATACACATACACAGTAACAGCTGGTAGAATATTCTGCAGGAAAATCAAAGAATATACAAGTGTATTACACTCTTACCGCTGTTGTGTTGCATCCAAAGACTTCCAGCAGGTCATTGAGGTCATTCTCTGTAACCGTCTCATCTAAAGACACACCCACCTGTTAAAGGAACAAGGTACGTGATTACTGTGCACAAAACACAATGTTACAAACTACATCAACAAAGACACTTAAAACTTGGGTACTTGACCAAATTGATGGCCTCTTCCATCCCTTCTCCATACCCAACTTTGTCCTTCTCAGAGGATGTCAAGTCGTCGGACCCGTGTACATGGAGCCATACTTGTACATGTATCTTGCAGTCAGGTTCATAAAAGAGTATGGGTTAGCCCTGACTCATCCCAACCTGTCCCGGTGTTCAAATGGAGCAAACGGAAATAAGCCCCAATGGAGGCTTCATGGATTATCCAGGGTTGTAAAACCCACACAAATCAAATCAAAACTTACTGAACTCTCTTCAAAGATTCTAAGATTGATCCTCTTCGCTTCTGCCCGCTGCAAAACACCCTCTTTGTCTGCGCAATGGATCTTCAGTGTGTCAAAATAGTTGTCTGCCGTCTCTAGTGTGGTCTCGGCATTCATATCAATTGCTACAGTGGTAAAGAAACATTGAAAGGAAATATTTAAGCATTTTTAAAAAAACTTACAAAGCCAGAGATTTCTATCAAGCATAATTACATCAGACCTCTGCGCTTTACAGAAAGTCACTGACCACTTTGGCCCAAAACAATACCCCATTAAGCATCATTTGGGGATACGTCTCTACACAGGCGCAGACCCTAGTCAGCCTGTCACAGCCAAGTTCATCTCCCAGAGTTGCCAACGGGTAGACCTGGACAAAGAGCAGCAAGTTTCTTGCCCATGGGAATTCCAAGCTATCCCAAATTTTCCTCAAGAAAAGAAAAAAGACACAATAGGGGATAAGAACCGTGAAGACTAAAGCACCTAATTCTAGCCTGATTGAGGAAACAGAGCCCTCTTGGCTCCACGGTAGACTGTATACATGGTAGCCACCATAATGGTGGGAATGTCGCTAAGTTTTGCATATCATGACTTTCACTCTCTTGTTCATCACTTATTTTGTAACTTTAAATCATCCTTTTGATATTGAATCAACAATAACACACAATTTCTTCACAGCAACAGTAAAAACTTACCTTGTGCAATAATAGCTGTGCCATGATGCACCCTGGTGGCAATGTGTTTCAACCCCTCAGGTCCATGGTAGACTGCATACATGGCAGCCATGTTAGCCAAAAGAGCCTGATGAGAAAGATAATGATCAACACACTATATCGTAATTTGCATTATAAAATCATATGGCTAACAGTCTTGCTATTCTAAGTTGGTAACATAATTTAAATGAGGAAACAGAAAAAGCCTCCAGTCTCCCTTTTCCCCTTGTAACTTTCTAGTTTTTTTGACTCCACTTGTTATAAGGGCAATCTTTTAAAACCATGAAATTTAGTCCAAAAGGTTGCATGTTTTCTTAAAAAGTTGAGTCACAAACCTTGCAGATTTGCTATTATAATTCAAGACGAAATTAAAAAGATCTGTTTGAGTGTATGACGTCCTGTCAACCAGACTGAAAATGTTGTAATTGCGCAGGTCAGCAACCAATCATGCCGTGACTTTTCCCAGACATCCAATGTCTAGTCTTTAATTTGGTCTTTGATTATATATCACTAAAAATCACTATAAGGTTTTTACTTGGGGTGTTGTGGAAACATTTGGTTGTCAATCACACTTCAGTCATTAGGTGCCGTATTTAGCGTTAGCTTTGGGTATTTAATTATTTTCTTTATTTTTCACCAGGGTAAATCAGGTGGAAAATAGAGAAAATAATGAAATATCAAAAGCTAACGCTAAATACGGCACCTCTGCCTATGGTTTACAGTCCCACATCTCTTATCCAGCCATGGTGGGATCAAGCATTCTCCAATGAATATATTACACAGTCAAATTGGAAAAAAACAAAACATTGTATCAACGTGGATGGAATGCTGTATAGCTATGTCCAAGTTGTAAATGCTTTAGAGAAAGAAATTGAAGAGGTAAAGCACTCACAACATGTTTTCCTATGTGAAGGTCAGATGACAAGGTAACAGAGAGATCCATATAAAATAGGTGTAGATAAGGAAGGTTGGACTACCCCCAGTTTATTCTCGTCTTACCTGTGCTGTACAGATATTGCTAGTAGCTTTGTCCCTCCTAATATGTTGCTCTCGTGTCTGCAGGGCCAATCTTAGCGCGTCATTCCCAGAAGCGTCTTTTGTCACACCAATCAACCTCCCAGGCATCTGACGTTGCAACTTGTCACGTACAGCGAAGAAAGCAGCATGTGGGCCGCCGTAGCCAAGAGTGTTGCCCATACGCTGGCAGCTTCCAAATGCGATGTCTACGCCAAATTCACCTGGTGGTTGGATAAGGGTTAAGGCAAGGAGGTCGGTGGCGCAAACTGCCATTGCCTGTAATAAATTGGAAATTGAGTGTTAGTATTGTATCCAAGGTCGTGCGTTCGCGTTGTAGTTTGGAAAATGCAATATACGATCGTGGTTATATACTATTGCGGTTGGATCGAGTACAGCTGATGAAAGCTGTGTTCTTTCAATTGGAATTCTTACTGTAGTACAATATGTATCTATGTGGTCTCTTTTTCTTCAAATTGTGTATTATTAGAGATCATTTTTAGAATCCCCGTCTCACATATCCAAGCACACAAACCAAGACCCTAAATAGCAATACTAATTACCCTGCTACTTTGAGCTTTGTGCACCAGCTCACTCTGATCAATTTGACCCATGTTGACCCCTTTGGGACATTATACTTGGATTTGTTAGCTTATCATTTTCTGTACACTTTTTCTGACCTCGAGTACAAGTCTTGATTTTTTCTCTCTCAATCTATTATATGTCAGTTTGCCTGACCTTCATTTAGTCATTTGGAAGACACTAGGCTTGTAAACGTGTAACGGTATGACCGTTACACAAACGAAAAGGTCATGTAACGTAAGGAACATGCGGTATAAGTGTACACGAACGTTTATCAAGCTTAACTTGAAGCTCTTCTTTTACAACAAAAAACGAACTTGGAGAATTAAATTGACTAGAATATGAATTAAACATTTATTCACATCAAACCGAATGTAAAAGTCAAACAAAACAAGTAACCAACTAACCATGCACTAAATTTAGTGTCAACTGTCAAATAGTTAAAGAAAAATGTCAATGGGGAGCGCCATTGTAATAGATCCTGTTTTTGATAGATGCACCACTGTGGATAATAATGACGCTAACTCACGCCATTTTCGTCACAATCGCAATTGCTGAACCCTCTAGGAACAATTGCAATCGGTAAGTAATCCAAGCCTTTTTGGGCAGTGGGGTTTTCACGATTCGGATGATAATAAAATGTGATAGTAATTAACACGTAAATGTTGTTGCTTCAATATTTTATAACAACTTTTATATTGATTATCGGCCAAATTTTTCATGATGCTGGTGAGTAACTGAATAACTGATCAGCAGCAACTGAATAACTGATCGGCTGCATGTTGCTGCCCATGGCAATGGTACCTGTTTACAAACAGGGCGCAGGGCCGTATGGAGCTTTGCGTTCATAAAAATTCCCAGCTAAAAATGAATTCCTGACTCACATGTGATGATCATGATAATACACTAAGCCAAAAAAGAAACTTATAATATTTCACAAGGTCATATCTTAAAATCCTGTCCATCAAAATTAACCAAAATTACACACAGGATTGCCTCAATACTCTACTCTAAACACATGTTAGTAACCAATCAGTTGGCCAACTGACACAACCGCAAAATGCACTGATATGGAACAACTTCCTAGACCACATTCGCAGCCCTATTGGCATCCAGCAAAAGAAATTTGTGAGAATGGCATCTTGAATCACAGGTCACAGCCAACAATTTTAACAACATTAAGTTAAAAACATTAAAGAGAGTCAAAACAAACTTACCAGGATCATCATGTCACATGTCCAAACAAATAATGAAGTCCTTTAGTAACGGGAAGTATGGGGCAATTTTCCCCGGGATATCATCAGGAACTTGGTTGGAAGCATGAGAAGCAGGTGCACAGCATGCGTGCAAGTGCACGGTGGACCGTTACTAAAGGACTTCCTTATTTGTTTGGACATGTGACATAATGATCCTGGTAAGTTTGTGATCTGTTTGTATTGGTTGGTAAGTTTGTGACCTGTGATTCAAGATGCCATTCTCACAGATTTCGTTTGCTAGGTGTCAATAGGGCTGTGAATGTGGTCCAGGAAGCTGTTCCATATCAGTGCATTTTGCTATTGTGTCAATTGGACAACTGCTTGGTTACTGACATGTGTTTAGAGTAGAGTATTGAGGCAATCCTGTGTGTAATTTTCGTTCATTTTGATCGACAGGATTTTAAGATACGACCTTGTGAAAAATTATAAGTTTCTTTTTTGGCTTAGTGTAATATGTGTACACGTTCGTGTAACGTGTAGTATGATGCGTGTCACGTAAGGGATAATGCACAGGATAATACAAGCCTAGAAGACACTGATTAGAAGTTTGACTTCTGAAGGTGCATGGTACTCCCTGAGTCCCTTAATCTTCCAACTTTTAGCAAGACCCTGACGATACTAACCCCGCTGGTACGAGCCTTGTGTACGAGCTCAACAAAGTTGTAGATGGAGCCCTCTGTATCTGGATATTGGAAGAGCACACCGCTGATGTCCTCATTGCTGAAATCCATGCCTCGAAAACCTGTCACAATCACCTCTACTCCAAGGGGCCTGAATATGGGAAGAAAAAAATATATATCAATTGTAATCATTAATCTAGCTTCTATTGTGAAACCGTACGTTTGACCATACTAAGACCCTCATGTCACAAAACTACAGTACCTTTTGTATTAACCCTAGTAAATAAACCTCCATTTTGGCTATCGGAGAGGAAAGAAGGAACAAAAAGGAAAGAAGATTTTGACCCCAGGACCCCTCACATGCCCTGTGGTTTCACTTGTTCAGATTTGGCATCATGGTTAGGGTTACAATAATAATAATGGATAGTAACAGCTGGGCTCTGCAAATAAAGTAACATAAGATATTCCAGGAAATAATCTCGCCTTCCATAGTTATTTTTAATTATAAACTCACACATGAAAATTTAATTTGAATTATTAATGAATAATTTGTTATTTTTATTATCAGTGATGAAGCTATAAAATGATGTTGAAGTACTTATTTTGTCAATGTTTATGTTTGCTTTAGTAATGAATATACATGTAATACCCATAGGTGCATAAATAAATCTGTTCGTTGATTCTTTAAAAATGACTATTTGCATACATGTCACTTTCATTGTTGGCACGCACACAGGCCACATACATTCAATTGGTAGTTTCAATTGGCTCAAAGTGGATGTCAATCTTACTTTCCATGTTATTATTGACACCAATGTTGTTTGTTTCCTATATGGTCATGTTTTTTATACTGGGCACCAGTGTTCGAATTAAGGAAAAATAAATGGTTGTCCCACGGACAACCAGGTTACAATTGCTGGTTGTCCGTCTAAGTTTTTGGTTGTCCGTATGTACAAAGGTCCATTTTGGCTACAGATTTATGGTTGTCCGGCGGACAACCGAATCAGTATTTTTGGTTGTCCAGCCACTTTTTTAGTTGTCCCGGGCAACCGGACAACCAAAATTTCGAACGCTGCTGGGCACCTATAAAGGGTGGCTCTGTTGCATTCTTACTCATCAAGACGTGTTTACATGTATGTAGTTTATTTATTTGGTATTTATTATGAGCTTGTCTAGTATTATTTTGTTCCCTAAACATTGGCCTTTCAATTTCTGAAACAAAAATTTATGATTTTCATTTGTACTAATTACTGTAACTCGTTAAATCTAATTAGTCAGGGGTGGCTCATGTGATGGAGGATCATGTGGTGGAGGATCACAATGCAGTACAATGGTGATTTATACACTATTGTCTCAATAAACATTATTGATAGATTTCGACTTGTTTCTGTACTTGATCTCGGCTAAATGATATCATGTTTAGCATTCATTGCCTCAGTATTTGTTAATTAGACAATTAAAAATTACTAAAATTTTGAATACATGAATACAAAAGCCACCTAAGTCCATGCGAAGTTATTTTGAGAGAAAAACCCGTGTATCATTTCAATTCCTTCAGTTAGATTTACCTGGTCAATATGGTAAGTTTTACGTGCAAATGAGTGGATTAACCTGTATTAGGTATGACGATTAGCATTTCAGGGACTTCGTGGGGTTCATTTTAAATTTTGGACTTGGGTGGTTTTTGAATCATATACAATGACAACAATGTTAGAATGAGATTACCACTAGTAAGAGAATACAAAATAAAGCACACAGGTATGTATAATGTTGATAAGCATTCTGCCATGTAATATAAACCACACACTTTCCTTTATTAAACCCATTTTTTGTTCAAAAGTCATTCTCTAGCAATGAATGTTTTACAAGTGGACTTTTATACATACTGGATTTCAATCAATGTGTTACAAGACTCAAATCATGGAATTGGGTGATTCTTTCATTTTCACATGCCCAATATAGACACAGAGGATGAATTTGAGTTGTTCTTTCATGCATATGACAGGCCTATGTATAGCAACAATTTCCCATGCTTAACTCAATTTGTCCAAAGTATGGACTTAGGTGGCTTTTGTATTCATATATTACTTGTAGCTACACTAATAAAGGGAACATTCAAAAGGGTGCTACCGGTACAGGCAAACAAAACATGATAAAAGGCTCAAATTTCTTAAGCAGACCTTGGTTGTGATCCTCTTTACTTAAGTAAAATAAAAACTAGTAAAACATAGAGAAGATTTGCGACAAATCTGAAAGAGCGCCCTCACGCTCAATTTTGATCCAAAAAGTAAATTTTTACGAAAACGCTTTGTCAGATTCTCTTTTAACTTTAGAAACTGGATTGTTGAGCTTATTTTACATCTAGTTACATACCTCAATCATAAAAATTTGCATCTCCAGTGCCAAATAAGGGGTGTTTTGAAGAAATTTATATAAATATATAGATTTTTGACAACCCTGCATCTACATAATTGAAGCACTTGACCGTCATAAGTTCCATATGACTGGGTGGGCAATTAAGTTAGCTATATTAAACATTTGTCAAATTTTTACATTATCAATGTACGTCGGGGGGTGACACCCCTAACTGAATTAAGGGCTGGGGTATGAACGCTTGGACAGTATTTATTTTGGGACATTAGAGCATTATCAGACATATCGAATCAAGATTCTGAATACGAAGAATGTCATTCTGATATCAAATAATTTTTATTTTTGAAATTCGCAATTTAATACACATTTTATGGCAAATCATTAAAATTGATATTTTTGATATTTAACAGTACTGGTAAACTTTATAAATCTGATGATTTATACTTAAAGTGTATGTAGGTGGATGAAAAGCGACGATCAATAAAAATTTTGACCTTTCGTAATGAAGATATATGGATTTTTTTCCAAAAACACCAAAAAAAAAGGTCTTTTGAGGAAAAAATCCATATCTTTAATATGAAAGGTCAAAATTTTCAATTGACCGTCGGCTTTTCCTCCCTGCTACATAATTATACTTTAAGAATATATCATTAGATTTATATAATTTACTTCGAGGACTGTTATATATCAACAATTTGAAAAATATCAAATTTTTATAATTTGTCATAAAATTTGTATTATATTGTGATTTTCAAAAAATGAAAATTATTTGATATCAGAAAGACATGCTTCGTATTCAGAATGCAATTCGATAGGGCTGAGGTGCTCTCATGTCCCATAAAAAATACTGTCGAAACGCAATAAACGCTTATTTTAGATCCCTTAATATTTTCATCCTAATTTTTGCTTGTTACACCCTGTATATTTTATGGGTCACCCTGTATAATGACTCTTATTGTATCGTTTCTGAAATCATCTGAGTATATGCTCTCAGAATATATGTACTTTAATTGGGTTCTATAAATGTCAACTTTTGAAGTTAGGCGTGGCAAAGTCGATTTTGAGTTTCCCGTCGCCCGCCCGCACTTCATTTTCGGGCCCGCACTTGAATTCATTATTGCGATTTTCAAAAATAAAAATAAAAACTTATCATTTTTGCCAAAAAAACGATGAAAAGCCGTGCATTTTTAGTGGAAAAATCACATTCAAAACATCGATTTCGCTACCGCAGTAAACTCATTGCGGTCGGTTGATTGGCGTGTGATAGTGATAGCCTAGATCCTGTAGGCCCGGTTCGCAACGCTTTGTAAAATGTTGACGTCGCAGTCCTTTTCCACGTGCGTATCATATACTGGACTGAAAGACTAATGCTGTCATTGGCAGATCAATGATTCTACATATAGACCAAAATGCATGGTATTTATATATGTCCAGAAAATGAATTCCGTGGTCCACTTGCTGGGTGTACTTGGAAACCACATTAATCAATGGACAAAATGAGTACAATTAGCAGTGTAAAAATCCCTAAAGAAAAAAACGGCCAATTCGAACGATATCGGGCTTTTTAATAATATGATGGAAATTCCTTTTTTTCAAGGAGCACCGGTATTAAAAATATTACTAAATATTACTGCTTCTACAAAAAACATAGAAAAAAATAAATTATTGTTCTTTATAATATATTTTATCAATAATTACAGTATTTTTGTTACCTTAATAGAGTATTTTGGTGGTGGTGGTATGTGTGGGAGGAGGGGAGCTGTGGTAGGATTACAGGCAGTTAAATACAACATACCACTCACCACCATTTTTCCAAGCAATTGGTATATGTTTAACACTTACCATACAGTATATAATAAAATGAGACATACAGAGGCAACAATATCTTACTTTGCACTTTATGTTGTTTTTATTTTTGCTTCTTCTTTATCATTTTGATCTTCTTTGCACCAAATCAAAGTTTCACAGCATTGAACATCATTTTTATGTTTTTGAAAACACTTTTGTTTGAGAATACAGTGGAACCTCGTGAACACAAAACATTTGATTACAATGATTTGTTTTTCAAATCCTTGGCACTGAGTTTGTATGTAATAAGTGGATAATGATAACACACAATCCTTCCTTCCTGGTGATGAGCTATAGTTGCAACCTAGGCTTTATGTGGAAAGTTTACCTATGCACGATCCTGAGCCTAGAATTGCGGGTACTTGTACAGGTAACTGATCTGGGATAACTCCCTACTGACGAAGGCCAGTAACTTTAAACATGTTCAAGGCAACTGCCAAATACACGGGTCCAACAGCTTAACGTGACTTTCCGAACCACGGCAAGACCGGTCATTCACTGCATGTACTAGCCTGTACATTACACACAGTGGATGGGGTAGAGGAGAAATTCTGTAATTATATCAAATTTATAGCCCAAAACCCCAACAAAAAATCTTTGTATCCCAACTGAATTTTGTATGATAGAATTACAGCATTTCTGACCTAGATAGGAACCTTTTGGGTAGCAAAGAATCCTGGTTTCGATTGAGGCTCGAACCCACGATTTTTTGAAACACCCGGCCGACGGTACAGTGCGCAAGACCGCTCAACCACCTCTACCTCTGAATCTGAAAACACAAACTAAAATGTGTGCCCCATAAGTTGTGTCAAAGAGGTTCCTCTGATTCAGATATTGCCATATCATACAGATACCATAACTTACACATTTATCCACACATGTCTTGATTTTTTGAGACCTAAAAGTGACTTTGATAGATCTTCATGCATGACATGGTCCATAGCTCTGATCATGATGTATTTTTACACCACATTCACATTGCAGCATCACAATAAACTGATTTTAAATCGGAATGCAACTAGTTGGATGTGATGACTATGCATTAGAGACCTATAGCTCTGATCATGATACACCACATTCACATTGCAGCATCACAATAAACTGATTTTAAATCGAAATGCAACTAGTTGGATGTGATGACTATGCATTACTGTTAATGCATAACTTGAAATTGTACTTGTCTGTAGGACAAAACTGGCCAATTCTCCTGAAATCAAGGCACTTTAAAGGGTTTCAGTCTTCACTTTCACTATCACTGTCATCATCTTCATCATTGTCATCCCCATCATTTGTTAGACATTCTTGATGAGTGTTCTCACATGACACACACTTGCACAGATCAGTGCATGGGAGTCCTTTTTCCAAACAAGAGCATCCACCTTGTATGCATTTTGTCTTCTTACAGTCACAATGCACAAATTCTAGTATGCTATCAGGTGCTGGTGCTAGGTCAGTCCAATGTATAGCAATACTCTCACCGCTACTATCCATCCTCTTCCATGGGGTGATGGAATGTCAGGGAACTGGTCAAGGGCTGATTTATACACTGCTGCCTGGTAATTAGCTCGCATAATGTGCTGCTTTAGGGAGTCTTGGTTTGGTGGCATGGCCTCTTCTCTGTGCTTGCCCATCTTGAACTTGGTATACCTGAAAGAATAGAAAGTAAAAATCTGAAAATAAAACATTTTGCATACCGGTACCTCGAAAAAACTGATACAACAAGGATTTCAATCTGAACTTAAGTGTCCATTTTTCCAGTTTGAAAGTGATCAAGGCTCCTTTTACAGTCTGTTGCTTATACACATGACTTCTTGTTCTCCGTTGCACATAGTTATTCACTTGTATGTGAACTGCTCCCTGAGGCAAGAATTGAATTTGGATGGATTCGATTTTTTATTAAAATTTAATTTCCACTATAGATGCCTCATGTGTGAACCGCTTCCTTGGGCAAGAAAAAAAACCAACTGCCTTATAGGTCTCCACTGCTTGACAGGATGTGATGCTGTTAGTAGCTTCATAGAAAAAGGGCAAGTTAAACCAGCCAAGCTGCAGAACTTTCAATTTACTCACCTGACAGTATTTACATCATCACAGTCGTGCTGCCCATAGAGTCGACAAACAAACTTCTCCACTTGAGTAGCCTGGTCTTCATCAATTTCAAAGCTGTCACCAAGAGAGGAGAAGACTGGAAATTCAGCAACATCTTTGAAGAGTAGCTTGGCTGGTTTAACTTTCCCCTTTCCTCTGAAGCTACTAACAGCATCGCATCCTGTCAAGCAGTGGAGACCTATGAGGCAATTGCATTTTTCCTGCCCAAGGCTTCACCAAGATTTTGAACATCTGCAGAAATAGATAAACAAATGGAGGAAAAATTCTTTTGAAAATAATAATATTTGGTATGGTGCATAAAATGAGTGTTATGTCCTGGTAGAAATACTTTCTGGTGCAATATTTTTTGTAAAATATCTAGGTACATTATATGTTCAATATCTCAAGATGTGATGGTATTTGCACAAAACATTTCTGTCATCATCAGCTCAATATGCATACAGCAGAAAAATCAAATTTAGATTGATCTGAAAAACATGTGTTAATTATACATGACAAGTAATCAATATTGCAATGTAGTACTAGTAGTGGTTCCAGCTGTTGTGACTTCAATCCCAATAGTTCGGACAGGTTCGATTCCTGTAAGTGGAAGTTATTTTCATTTTCGATGTCAGCAGAAACATTTTTTTCTCCTGATGAAAAACACCTGGTCAAAGTTGTGATGTTCCTTTAATACATTTCAGAATAATTGAGTTAACATTACACAGAGAGAAAGCTCAAACGTGTGGGTAAATAAACATGAAATAATATTTTTATTCTAGTCAACCACACAACATAATGACAGCCAGTGAAAAAATTATTGACAATCCAGTTCATAGAGCGTCGCACTACTAAAGCGGAGATCCCAGGTTTGAATCCTGGATGGTCAGTGATTTTTTCAATGGCTGTCATTTATGTTGTGTGGTTGACTAGATTAAAAATATTATGAGTTAAAATGATATTAAACTAACATGAATGTAGAGTAAACGTACTACTACTACAGCAGACAATTTGTTTTGTACCTGTACTTGTACTTGCGGTGGCTGTACGCTTCTGGGCTGCTCTCTCTACCCCTGCTCTGCCAAATCAATCTTGGACACATCGCAGAATCTTCTACGGCAATCAGAATGAAAGCCAATATGCATATTCTAAAATAAACAACACAAGAGAAATCAAATGTAAAGGGTACTATTAATAGCAAGAAGACAACTGATATGATAATTGCCTGACAGAACCATTTCAACTTGAAGTTAGAGAAAAAGAACCAGTCAGTGACCTCCGGTCAATCGACTGGTAAAACGTTAGAATTAAGAATAAGAATCTTGA
Organism: Amphiura filiformis; assembly: GCF_039555335.1. Lineage (NCBI taxonomy): Eukaryota > Metazoa > Echinodermata > Ophiuroidea > Amphilepidida > Amphiuridae > Amphiura > Amphiura filiformis. The sequence continues at coordinate 62,266,117 of NC_092629.1, read as the reverse complement.
TTATGAAGAATAAAAAGCATATGCCGGTATTGTATTAATTTGACAATTAAGACACCGTATTCAGGTGATGAATTGCACATGGGTATTGTGCAAGTCAGCACACCCTAGTTATTATTTCAAAACATTTTGATTTAAGAAAGATATTACAAATTTATAGATCAAACATTTAATTTGAAAATGTCGCAAATCTTGGCAATTGCTTGTTTCATGGGTTTTCTAGCACTATTTGAATTGGGCACATTGCTACGTGAACCTGTCAATAATTTTTTGTTGTTGACAATCTGCTTTAGTTTAATTTCCTAATCCTAATAACGAAATATTCTTATAAATTGACCCATTTTTTTATTACAAAAATTCTTGTTTTGAATTGTTTGGCAACGGTTTTATCCAGGGGTTTAATCGGACTGTTGATCGAAATATCTGTCCACAAACCAGGCATCGACAGCTGTGATGATCGGGGGATGGAACGAGTTAGTATTCATAAACACGTAGCAAACTATGCATGTGTACCGCCAGTAATCAGTATCATAACATAAATTGTCCTAGTGTTACAGTGTCCTATAAACAAAGAGAATCTATTCATATGTTCATGAATCATTGATCATATTGATTGCGGCTTATTCCGTGCATGAATAGCAATGAATAGAATTTCATTATTACGGACGCTGTGTCACGGTGGACACTCCGTCACATTACACAGGTACCGTACTACAAAGCAATGATATGATACATTACAATTTTGCTCTAACAGCAAATTTGTCAGGATGTCAGCTACATGTATCAGTGGCATATTCATGTTGGGAATTCTGAACAATTATGATTTGGTAATACTCACACATATTAGGGCCATGTCAAGTGTACCCCCTGGGTATGGGTGTTGTAATTACTGCATCTACGAGTTGCACTGCCACTGACTGAGCAGTGAGCACTGATAATTGTTCAAACGGTAATGTCAAATGTGTAATAAAACAACATGCAACACTAATGTGCCTACCCCATGTGAATCAAATCCACCCTGGCACATAACTTGGGTACAGTGATACTGTGATAACTAATTGCTACATACTGACTCATTACCTGTCCCGTATCCACACGTCACATTCATGCAACCATTCCATTGACATGATTGTATGTACCGTACCCATAATCATAATACTTCCGAGGCTAAGTGCAGGTTACAGGGCCTTTGTTCTTATCGCGTAAAACGCATTGCGATTAGGCGCCACGCTTACCCGCTATGTATGTGAGTGATCACGCGATAGCGCTGGCCCAGTAGTCTGCACTTTCACCACAGGCCTCGAAGTATTATGATTATCAGTGTACATGATAATATTGATGATGCCTTCTCGCAAATGTACAAGTACGAGCCATGGTCCATGGATGCACTGTGTGAATACATGATGCCACACTAAACAGACTTGATTGTCATGATTGTGTGGCAACACTTATATATTGTAAGCTTATATTTTTATAGTATATAAATTATGACAATAAAAATATGCTTACCTTGGATTCTGCATCCGGAAATCTGTAGTCTACAGTTCTGACAGCACTGGCATGACTGGAGTCGAATTCGACACCCAGGACTTCCCCAGCATTTTGAGCTACTTTGTGCTCTTCCCGGTCCACCAGCTTCACCCATCGTTCAGCACAAGAGATATACTTGCTCCAACATTTTTCCGAAAACCTCAGAAAATCACTTGTTGTGCCAGGAACAACATGCATAGCACAAACATGTTTAGTTTCAGAATCACTGCTGGCTGCTGTGGGGGCAGCCATCTTGTTGTCAATGACAATAGCCTATGTTTTGCTGCCCTCGTGTGAAAGTATATAGGCATGTATGCACTGCCTACAGTTATCCAATTACAAGGATTAAGTTTATGTCCTTTTTCACACATATTCAAAATGCACTGATTTTTTGGGGTTTTTTTGGTCATAATTGGCTACTTATTTTCTTAGGGATTTATGTCTGGCCCAAACAAATAATTTTATCTTTCATATAAGACCTTTTCCATTCACACCCATAAAGTAGACCACGGAATAGCGACTAAAACTGTCATGCATTTTGGTCTAACAGTGCTGTTCGCGAAATCGCACAATGAATAGTGATGTTTGTGCGAATTTAAAAAAACATATTGATTCTGGTATTTTTGGATTTCTTTTCATAAATATCAATCATATATTTTAAAATACTGTAAAGCTATTTAATTTCGCTAGTACTTAATTTCGCTAATTGCCAATGACCACCATTTTTGTGGGTATTTAATTTCGCTAATCCAGCAATTTATGTGTACAATTCAATGTAAAACTGTTCAATTTGCGGGTATTTAATTTCGCGAATTAAGGCTTCTAGCGAAATTAGCGAAATTAAATCCCTAGCGAAATTAAGTGGTTTTACAGTAGTACTTGGTATCGTTTTACATTAATTTTACTGTACAAATATGGCAAAATTTATATATTTCAACTCTGCTCTATTGTGACACTGTTGCACGAAATATGCGGTCGAACAAAAATATTTTTCAATGTCTGATTTTTATTCTACAGTGCTGTTTGTGACTTTGCACAATATCGTTGTTTGTGGTAATTAAAGAAATATATTAATACTGTTAATTTTATATTTGTTGTCCCGATTGATCAATTATTTATTTTAAATAGTATTCGACATAGTTTTAAATTAAATTTAATATACAAAAGAGCAAAAATTATATATTTCAACTCCGTTGTGTTTATGACATTGCTGCAAGAACTATGCGGTATTCAACATCAACAAAACACGCTGTGGGGGTTTCCCTTTAATTTTGTTGGCGCAAGATTCGATATGGAGTTGTAAAAACTTACCAATTCATGAATTGCAATTGTTTCGTATTTTGATTTCAATTTGATGGGACTTTGCTGATGTTTTTATTAAAGATTTGTCATGTACATATCAATTAAGATATGTGACAGTGGTCGTACTGTCATGCAGTGGACGATATCGCATGTCAACGTCAACTGGATAATTTGTACTTAAATCACACAAAATTTATAAATAAATAAGAAAAATAATAGTAAAAAGAAAGGAATTGGTATCAATTTTGACCATGCAGCCTCTTTGCAAGTTTATATCTTTGGTTAAACATCCTTTGAGTGAGTGAGCGGTAAATAAGAACGTGTTTTACACTCGCATTTTGTCATAATGAAAGTCACGAAAATAATGAATAATGAATAATGAAAAAGTTACCTCACTTGTTTTCAAAAATTATGTGACGGGAAACTCAAAATCGATTGTTCGGGGCCTTATAGTACCAAACCTGTAAAAGCATGTGATTCGCTTGAAAATACACATGCAACATAATTGGTGCCCAACATAAAAAACATGACCATATATCACGACCTCATAATAATCCAAGTCTATTCATTTCATTTGGATGCTCTCATTTTCAGCTACCATATATTTCTATCCCTATTTGAGGTCATATCTTAGAACTGAATGTTATTTAGATCATAGATTTTATTGTTTAGATTCAAATATGCAGATGATGAGAAACATTTTAGCCAGTTTCTTATTTGCGTTTTTTTACGACATTCTCCATGCGAAAGTAAAAATATACCGCTGTGAAAATTACAGTGCTATATAATCAGTTTCACCATGGACATACTTCCATGGTTTCACAATAGGTTTACTCAAGTGCAAGTCAATGCCAAGTACCACATGACAGGCCTTGGCCTTCACCTAGTTTATTCTGCACTGTGCATTTAATATGATCCCTGGATGCAATTAGTAAGAATTTCTACTGGTATATTTGTTTGTAGGAAACCATCATCTCAATTTGTAATGTGCAATTTCCATACAGGTTAACAAATGTCTACTACTATAACATGTTTTGCTGTTGTTGGGGTTTTTTTTTTTTTTTTTGGGGGGCAGGAATCCACAAGCCAATTTGTTAATTGTCCTGTTAATAATATCCACTAAGAATGCTCTAGATATTTTTGCCAGGCCCGTGAATTCACTGGCATTCTCTAATGAGCTATTGCGAACAATGGGAAGGAGTTTCCACCTGGAAATAAGACCTGGACTTTTTGGAATAAAAAGCAGGACATTTTAACAGAACTTCAGCCATTGGGTTTAGTATCCACAAAATAAAAAGCCTTGCGAAAATTTCTTAGTATTCAGTACATAGGTTATCCTGCTATACAGCAACCTACATCTTTGGTGGATGAAGCTTGGAGTTAGGCCTATGTGCCTGCTGGGATCAAAATAATTGGCACTATGCCTGGATGCACAAAAGATTGCCCAAAAGGTCAATAAATCATAATAATGACAAGCAGCAACAACAACACATTTACAACTAACAATATTTATATTAGAAATTTGATTTTAACCCATTACTGGTAATATATTAAAAATAGTGAAAAACAAAAGATTTTATCTGCAGTCTCAAACATTTTGCAACTGTGCTACACATTGCTTAAATTTGTTTCTCAATTTGTGACTTTTGTTGTAAATTTGCAACTTAATGCTCATCTAGTGGTAGCAGGTCACATATCTATCTAGGGCGATTTCGTTTAAATCTGCCACCAGATGACATATGGAACAATTAGAATGAGTCAATCAACATCTCTTCAACTGGGGATTTATTTTGTGCTTTATGCAGACATCATATTTTCTGGAGGCAGATTTGAACTAATGACCTTTTGTGAAATCAGCCTATTATCATCTCTTATTGATCATACAAATGATTGTATGCTCAATTTATTGAGTCAGGGGTACATCCCACAAAATCATGAGGTCACTATTTGCATGCTTCAACCCATTGTCAAAATACTAGGAAAATAGGCTTCACACAACCTTGGCTTAACAATAGTCTTACTGGGTAATCAATATCTTTTCAAGCGCCTTTCCAGAAGGCCAATGTACCCAAGTTAATAGAGGTATTTGTGCTCAAATATTGAGGGAAAGATCAAACCCACACTTCAAAGAATATGTGGATTCTGAGCTAGGCCCCAACCCAATTAAGGCTCATTGTAATGGGTTTTATTTGCCCCCATGGGCATGATGTTTCCTGGGAGGGGAAAATACTAAAATCTTTTGTTCTAGCCTAGTATTATTTGTCATGCAAACACATAGGGCCTACTCTATAGTTGCCCCATTTCCTTCTAGATCAATAAAACTATCAAAACTGGACAAATATGGCCTGAATTAAGGGATCTCCGCTTTCCTCCTGCTTTAAAAAATACCAGTAGTTGTTTGGTTTATATCAAAAACTTCTTTCACCCAATGGAATTTGGGGAGCTGCACAGAAATCTTGGTGGATGTTACAATCTAAGTGTGGATAGGTCTGCGCCAGGCTCGGCTGCAACTGACCTAGTTGATGCTATCTGATTGTGATTGCGAAATAACAGCGCTAAATTTGAATCCTTCAAGATCTGGAAAAAGGCACTTAGTAAATCCGAAATTTATTACCATTATATCAATTCAATCGATAATTTAGTAGCCATGCAGGGTTGCCAAACTTGCAATTTGGTAGCCTAATTGGGTGACTTTTGAAGGTTTCCCTGTGACAATTTCCTGTCTCATAGAAACCTTTGATTAAAAAAATGGAAAACTTTTCAACACTGACTAGTTCAGTTGTTTCCTATCCCATAAAAACCAATGGTGAAGAGAAAAATTGGGCGATTTTTTTATTATTTGACTCGCGAGTTGGGGTGAAATTTGTCAGCAACCCTGTCAGACATGCAGCCTACGGGGTTATGGAATCTGGGTCAACTGAGGAAATCAATCAAGACCTGCATAGTATTATCACACATGTATGCATGTACATTGTAGGTCTACATCATTCAAGCCTAACACCCAGCCTGGCAGAACGACATAATTAATTGCCCAGACAGCATAGATTTGCCAAGTCACACCCAGTCACAGACCCTATAGTTTTGAAGAATTTAAGAGGGGAGGGGACTGAAAGGAGGGGTAGAGATAGTTATATAGCGAACCTGCATGCAGCCCTCGAATTAAGGATATGCAGGGGCACGGCAACTTTTTTAGGGCCAGTTGAAAATTGCCTCGGATTTTCACTGAAAAGGCAAGGCAGCACTGCAGTTTGTAATATTTCAAGAGGGCATCATGGCAACTGTTGAAAATTTGAGAAGGGCACCATGGCAAAATTCTCAAAAGTGAAGAAAACACACACAAACATAGATAGATGATTTTATAATGAAGGGGCAGGGCTGGGGCACCGACAGCAACTTCATTAGAGGGCAAGGCAAGTGACTGCCTTGGGTAAAGGACATATTTTGAGGGCATTACGGCAGTGGGGATGGGCACCCACGGCAAAATGCCATGGGTGCTGTGGGTTAATTCAAGGGCTGCCTCCATGTACGCAATGTTATCTCATTAAACATGCAACATTATATCTGATGATAGCCACTGCATATTATGGCTGTTGCGGTGTTGGCACCACACCATGTCTGTAGTACCACCAGGCCCACTTACCGATTTTGATATGATTACCATTGTGGTTAATCATAATTTTTATGCGTATATGACAATTCAGCTAAATTATGCAATTCATCAAAATTCTGAGATGAATACTTTATAATTACCAGCATTATGGAGAGGTTGGCAGCCCCTTTTTTTCTTGACTTGTGCAGTTATAGGGGAGGAAGTTCAATTGGACCGACATAATCGACAGAATGCAAATACTTATAATAATTTCATAAGGGCCTAAAATCTAAATAGGGGAAACTTAGCCTTTTCATATTGTGAAAATGTCCACTCAGTGCCTCGTTTTTGTCTTGGTTTGCGAGAATCAAAATCCATCATAGTCGCTATGCTTACTGTATGATACAATGAGAGGAGTTTATTCTCGCAACCAAATCATAACAAGAATCGATTCTTGTTGAAATCTAGGCCCTGCCACTTTGCGGCAATTCTGCAAAAAATGACCCCAAATAAAATAAAATTCACTTTTCCACCCCAATGCTCCCCGAAAATATTTGGGGTAGCCATTGGGAATATTGCGGGGCCAATCATATCAGCTGACCTCATAGCCTCATAGATTTGTGTTCGTATAGCAGTTTGCTCCACATTTTGAAGTAACTGCTACCCAATTTTGCATTTGTATAGCACTTTTTATAGTGCTTTAGTATATGGAAGTATCCTGATTTAATAGCCAAAAACTGCTACGTAAATTTTTTAACGAATTCGAACCCTGCTGGTGTTGCATGTCCACTTCTAGCTGACCATGAAGCAACTAGCTTAATGAGCTCACCAACTAAAATGTTTCCTGCATTTTCTAAATCTGGGAAATGAGTCAAATTGTGGGGTCAGTGTATATGTAAAAGAACATATTGAGCGAAATTGCCAATTACCTTCAACCAAAAGCCATGTACCCCAACAAGTAGGCAAGCAAATGAGTATCTCAACATATTGTGAAATACTAACTGCTTTCTTCTCAATATTGCATATGGTAACAAACAAGATCACTACATGAAACTTTCACCATTGTATGCAAACTTACAAAGTTCATAAAATACAATATACATAACCATATTTCAGTTACCTTCTAAAAGTGTTTGTTTTGAGATAAGACATTGTGGCCTGACAAAGAAGAATATTGCAAAATGCCACTTATGGCCTTGAAGTTCAAATCCATTTGGGTTTTTGGGTCATATTATCTGTGTCGGCAGTGTTGCAGCATAGATAAGTTTTTTATTTTCTATAACTATGCAGCACTATGTGACTATGCAGCTTATTCCAGACTCAAACTAATGAAGATAAAATATCACACATGATTCATGAAGTAATTAAAGGTAGAGAATAATGTCATGCAAAAGAAGTCGTCAAACTCAGAAACCATGCATGAATGATGAAGTACAGATGCAGCAATCGAGATTTCATCAAAAATCCCCACATGAGACAAATTATATTACATATATTTTCTTTTTTTTTTTTTTTTTAAAGTGTGTACATATTATGAAGAGCTCTGTTGCAAAAGCCCTTACATCCATTTCTGGCTGAAATTGAGTTATTGGCATGACATTATAGTACACAGGTAAAAATACACATTTTGGTGGTTGTTTGACGTTCATACCACCTTCCCTTCCGGAGATATCATATATTTCACGTTTGGGAAATCTTGGGGAATTTCCGGAAATCTGAACTTAAAATTAATATTAAATTTTGGGAAAATGATTTTTTGATGTATCGGTATAATAGTAGTCTTGAATATTCTTTTTCTATTAAAACCAAAAGGAACTGTTTTGGGGTGAATGGGGTCACTATGTTTGAAAAAATCATTGTAATTAACAAAAGCTGTAGCTTCGGAAATGCTGCCGGATTTAATTAAAAATTCATAATTGAAAAAGAGATTATCTTAATTTTTTTAATTTAATAAATTCTTTTTGATTTAAAAAAATCATTAGTGAAGTTGCATAAAGTAGTGCAAACAAATGGGCTCAAATTTGATTGCAAAGGTGGTTTCTAGAAAAGGGGTAAAATTATTTTGTTGCAAAAGCCCTTGCATCCACAAAAGGCACAATATAAAAGAAATGATAAAATAATTAGGAAGGCTTGAAAATTGTACCAAACCTATTCTTTTCATTTCTATTCATCAACAATTTATCCAAACCCAAATTGAATCTATTCATCAACAATTTATCCAAACCCAAATTGAATCAAATCGAAAAAGTAATACATACATGCACAATTTTAAAAAGCTGTTTTTCTCAAAAAGTCAATAAGTGGATGTAAGGGCTTTTGTAACAAAGCTCTTCATATATGTACATGTAAGGCCCTTGAAACTTGATTTCCTGTTTCCCGTCACCCAGTTACGTTATGAAATTTTGCGCGCATTTGTGAACCAAAAATCTGAATAGATTCCATTATTTTGGTGAAATTGTACATTCTTTAGAATATTTTTTCTAAATTATAGCCTACATGCTCTTTAAAGTAAAAACAGGCCGTAAAATCATTTCGGAAGCAGGGAATAAACAATTCAGTCTTCCGTGATCACCTAGGTAGATTCAATTCGCTAGCTTTAAGCGTCTTGTTTGCGTACAACTTCCCTTGCACATATTTTACCTACATCTTCATTAATCCACTCTGCATGCTTAAACGCAGTAAAAGATCAGCTTCAAACTTGGTATTGTGATAGTATATGGTGGTTGGTGGCCTGATGAAATAATATGCATATCATTGCATTTTATTTGTATTTACAAACCTTTATTATTTACATTGCAACTTACGCCTGGCGGAGGTTACACCCAGCTCGCTACTCCTGACTTTTGTCAGGAGAAAATCTTTGGACGTACGCCTGGCGGAACTTACGCTGACCATCGTTCACACTGCACCTACTCCTGGCAGCACCTACCGCTACTCCTAGCAACTTGCGCCGACCAAGTTCCGTCGGGCGTACGTCCGACAATGTGAACACGACTATAGATACCAGCTGTAGTCCTAGCTTGGATAGTCTAGGGGAAAGTTACCCCATATTTGCAAGACTCTTCAAGGTGAAATAAACCTACTCCGGTTACCATGTGGACATGTTCTGGCCTGATGTCATATCAGGGACAGATGACATGCCAACCTTCCCCTTGAATCAGTCACGTTCTTCCCCTTTTAAAACCACATGGTAAATGCATAAACCATAGATCATAAAAAGAAACTGACCATTGTATAGATACCCAACCAGAATTCATGGCTTGGATGGCCTTGGGGAAAGCTACCCCATATGTGCAAGACTATCCATGCCTTCAACATGTTCAAGGTGAAATAAACCTACTCATGTTACCATGTGGCCATGTTCTGTCCTGACATCAGATCATTTCCAGGGACAGATGTCATTCCAACCTTCTTCCCCTTGAATCAGTCACGTTCTTCCGCTGTAAAACCGCATGTGGTAAAAATAACAGATGCATAGACTGACCATTATATACATGTAGATACCATACCAAAATTCATGGCTTGGATGGCCTTAGGGAAAGCTACCCTATATGTGCAAGACTACCCATGCCTTGAAGGTGAAATAAACCTACTCATGTTACCATCTGACCATGTTCTGTCCTGATGTCAGATCATTTCCAGGGACAGACATGCCAACCTTCCCCTTGAACCATTCACATTACATGTACTGTCCATATCCATGCAGGAATTGCAGAAAATTTTTGACCATTTTGATCAATCAGTGCAACCAGCTGCTGCAAAACAAATCAATGCTTACAGCTAGCTATCACCTTGCCCTCTCCCAGATGTCAAACTATGTTCCTATATGAATGTGTATTTGTTCATCTCCATGATTGCCCACTTGCTAGTTGGCTGCTATTTAGGGGCGCAGCATTAAATTTCCTGGGGGGGGGGGTGGAACAAAAAAAACTTTGCCCACTAGAAAGACAGAAAACAAAACAAAAATCCACTGCCTTTGGAGGTGAAAAAAAAATCCACCAGACCCAAAACTCCAATGCCCCCCACCCCGCCCCAGAGAATCAAATGGTGCATCCCTTACTTGCCTACCTGTCCAGCAAAATGGCTTGTTCGCACATTTCATACAGTAAGTCATGTACTATGAAATCCAGCTTGCTCCAAGCAAGCTTATTCCCTACTCCTTCATTCGAAATGTTTTCTAGCTTGCACCCTTACACCAAATCATACGAAATGACTGCTTTTATCAATCTTATCAATTTTAAAAACATGGGCACATGACCACCCAGTACATCGAGGAGGCTTGGCAGGTTATTGGCAAGAGAAAAATGTTTTACCTCATCAATTCTTATTTAAAATCTGATATTTTGCATTGATGAGACAATCTGAACCAGCACCTTGTCATACTTGCAACCCAACAAAAACACTAGCACTTCCATCCTGACAGTAAACATATGCTGCCATAAAAAACCAGTTCTGACCTGACCTTGTGCATACACATACAACAGATTAAAACTCAAAGGAGATCTGTAATCTCTAACTGGCTGTGTTGCAACATTCTTTCAAGCCCGTCAGTAACAGTCTCACTTGGCGAAGTTTGTAACCCTACGTTGGTATACGATGTATGTTGAAATTTATACAGAGACTTTGGACATTGACCCTATGATGTAAAGCTAAGCAACAGACACTAGAGGTCAACTAACTTAGTCTTTTGGGATGAGAATGTGAAAAAGAAAACGAATATCAACAATTATGCCTCTCTATTTAAAGTTCATGATTTTTGCCTTTTAACAGCAATATTCTTCATTTGTGTACTGTGTTGGTCAAGCTGGGAGATTCATAGCGCCCTCAGCGCTTGTTGATCGAAAGACAGCCTAGAATAATAAAAATTGGCACTCCATTCGTGGTGGTATTTGTTGTGGACCAAATAATAAAGTATCCATAAAACATGTATATATGTCAGGCACTTCGGCAGGGTGATTCTTTGTTGGATTATTTGATCCTATTTGTGACCTCTTCTCATAATTTATTACTTTCTTTTTCTCACAAGTCTAAAAACACAGAGCGCTGTATCATGTATGGGCTGAAACTATGTAAGCTTTTAAAGCTTATCATGTGTGTACACGTTGACGCAAATTCAAGAATGTAGAAAACGTGGAAGTATGACTGTATAATATATCTCCTTAATTTGCCTCCGTATTTTGCAAACTAAAACAAGAATACTTATAACTAGGCGGTTACCCGTATTTCGCGGTTCTCGGCCGTCATGGTTATTGGCTTTTGCAGATCTCAAAATCTTTGACGATGGATGACCTAACTAACGCAAAACTGAGCTTTCTTGGCCAAAGTTACACCCACCTTTGAACTCCATAGGGGCAATATGAAGTTTTTACCATTGTTGACCTATGACCTCTTGACCGTAGGTCTGACGAAAAGGTCACTGTGGAGGCCTATATAAATTTATTTAGATGCCAAGACAAACTGCTATTGTAAAAGTCACCAGTGCTTGCAAAAGTTATGAATGAATGCTGGACAATGGTTTACACTCATCACATGTATGTATATCGCCATGGTCGGGTCACGTAATTTGCTAGACTACTCTGTAGTCCACTTGCCCATTGTGCATACTCTAGATATTGCATTTAAGCTTAAAACTCCGATTTAATTAATTTGTGCACAATTGATAGATTTTTACAACTGATCATCTTGTCAGTCACCGTACTCCCTCGGTTTGTTAGCTTCCCAAGTGGACTACTGACTTTGGATTGCGGTTTACATGCTTAACACGGCTGTCTATGAGCCTCTATGGATGAGATTGTCGGAAATCTGGCCTACTAAAATTGGCCATGATGTAATGCATCTTTAAATGGATCTGGCTTGTGATTGGTCGCCCAGATCTCGTTTTTGTTTAAATCCTCCCGACATGTACCATTACCATTAACTATACATGGTACACAATTATCTATGGAATGCGGCGCTTTTGTGCTGGCGTGAAAGTTGGTGGATGAACGTATTGTACCACCATGCTTAGTCTTGTGGTTAGATTTGATTGATAAACAAGTATGATTGACAGTGTGCTTTAGAGAAGTCCCGGGGTAAAAATGAAAGTCCATAGTCGATTTTGAACTCGGATAATAAACTGGCAGATTCTAAAATTAGATTTGTTCAGTATTGAAGTGCTTATATAATGACATTATGATGTTGCATGCAATAATATAAGCCTACGTATACTTTACTTTTACTGTCACTAATATAATTATATAAACTTTTTCATAACAATTTTATACTAGTATTTTGATGTAATAAATATCAGTATAATTTCGAGTTCAACTGAATGCTTTCATCATGATTAATAACATGTTTTATTTATCAAAAATCGACTATGGCATAGTCTAGTAATTTGCACGCTTGTCGTGGGTCGACCTGGGCGTTTGCGGGCCGAATGCGGCAACACCCAAAATTTACGGTCGACCTGGGAGATACCGATTTACGACAACTTCGGTTGTCTAGCCGGCGGCGATAATTATTTTGGGTCGACCTGGGATTTTTTCTTCCCAGCTTGACCCAAAACGCCCTAGTATACATGCATACAGACAGACAAAAAATAAATCTTACCTTGCTCTTGTCTTCACAAGTTCTATCGTCTGTGGGTGACATTTGGCATCAACATAGAATTTATTCCTCTTGGTTTGTCTACAAAACAGATCAAAGAAAATACATTTGAATTTTGTAATGAGATAAGTAAATTAAACAAGCGTTGGTCACATTTTCTTTACATGGATAATGGGAAAGCTGAAACTTTTATGGGGTGAATCCAGTTTTAGCTGATTCAGGGATAAATAACACACATGTCGTGACACATCTTTGAGAATAATGAGAGACTAGCACCTAACAATACCACCCTCCCATGAATAATTCATGCCTCCAAAATAGCCACGCTAGGAACCCAAACAGCCAACAGGCTACAATGTATATAAATATCCGAAATTGGAAGTCTTGATTTAGTAATGAACAACTTTGTGATTGACCTTACCTTGCACACATAGCCATAGCCTCGGCCGCTGCAGTAGCCTCATCCAGTAATGACGCATTGGCATATTCTAGTCCTGTGAGATCAGACACCATGGTCTGGAAGTTAAGAAGACTCTCTAACCTTCCTTGTGCTACCTCTGGCTGGTATGGTGTGTATGCTGTGGTCCTGTATAAATATGCAAGAAATACATATAATCTACTCAGTTTTATGTTTTACCATACTGGGGAATATCCCCTGGTGTGACCCTTTGTCACCTGACCCAGGGACAGACTTTTTAGGTTTCAGTTTTCTGAATATACTGGCCCGGCAATAATTTACTGGGCCACCTTTTTCAATTATTATTATGTTCTACTGCAAAAAGTGCAAAATAAAGTTTTAAAGCATGTTGAAATTATTTGTGTGCTAACATTTATTCTGTGTCAACTTGTCAAGCAAGCCTTAACATTTTTAATTGTTTTGGAGTGTAGTAAGTTCAGCCAGTTACCCTTCCTTATTTTAATTCCAAAGTTCAAAGGTTCAAGTAAATATCATTGATTCATCATCAGATACAGAGCATGAAGGAGCTTGGAAGCAGTACATAGCCCTATGATAGCTATGGATGTGGCACGGTTTTGGGGTACCTTATCAGCGATTTTGGCATAATCGATGGGTGGGTTTTCAGTGAAGACCAATGTGCCCAATGGGGCGCATTTTGACAATATTAAGGGGGTACTACACCCCTCGATATATTGTGTCTATTTTTTTGCATTTTTCTCAAAAACTAATAACACAGTGGTAACAAAAGTTATGTATATTATAAGGAATCCAATTACTACACTGGAATTTCAGTGACCCAAGACAAGGGGTTCGTTATTTATGATAAGAAATAAGGTACCGCTAGGATGTACCTCGTTTCCTATCATATATACTGAACCGCTTGTCTTGAATCACTGAAATTTCAGTGTAGTAACTGGATTCCTTGCCCCAATAATATACATAACTTTTGTTACTGGTATGTTAGTTATTTTTTGAGAAAAATGCAAAAATAGTGTCAAATTTACCACAGGGGTGTAGTACCCCCTTAAGTGCCCTTAAAGCGCCCAATTAGGCAAATTTGGGTGACTTTTGGTCGAAAATTGGTATACTGATGGGTAGCAAAATCAGCAATAAGTAGGTGTAGAGAAAGTCAGGATGCAAAATCTATGTGGCACATCCCTGTACAAAAATTTTTGAAGACCCCCTTCCCAGGCGGTACTTGTTTCATCTGCCAAAACCTCTCAGCAAACCCTTCACTCCCCCAGTTCTTGCCACAAGACACTTTTCTTTCCAAAAAACAGTGCTCAGATTTGTATTTAGAATATAACTACCACATCTTGGAAAAAGATCCGACTAATTGGTAGAGTCAGTAAGGTTTCCCAAATCACTTGACGTCACAGCTGCCAGTAGGGTGTGAAGTACCCCCTCCCTCCCCTTACCCTGCCAATCTGGACGAGTTTTGCTTTTTCCTGTAAAAACATTGAAATCTGCTCTTTTTGGAAGGAAAAATTCACAAATGGTCTGAGCTTGTTTTCTGTAAAAACATTGAAATCAGCAAAGTTGAAGGACAAATTCACAAAGTGACATTTTTTTTAGCTTCCCCAACATAACAAATCCTGGCTAGAGGCTGTAAAAGCCAACTTTATTTGGGTTTCATTTTGATATTATGTTAGGTTTACAGCTGTAATTGCAGATTAGACTTACAAAGTGGAATTATATTAGCCTTAGAGTTTGCCCTATACTGGTACAGTACCGGTACTCAAAATTGTCAGCCAACAATGCTTACCATCCAGGGTTTTCCAAGATATTTCTAAGGATAGTGTTTGGGACCACGCAGCTGTAGTAGCCCATACCAATGTAGCTCCTCCACACTTGGTTCTTGTCAGCTATTTGCCTGATACGATTCAAGATTTCACTCTCGCCTGCAAAGCAAACAAAATGCAATATTTTGGGGTGATTGCACATGAGGTCATAGGTTTCTGGTTCTGCATCCAGAGAAGTCATTTATAGAAAATTGATTTTCCCCTTTTATACTTCAAAACCACACAATGTCTATGCAAATTGCAATACACAAAATAAGTGCAGAATTATTTAATATAATTATAAACTTTCGGTATAGTGGGCAATATGGATGCATTTAAAAAAATTATTAGATTTACAAACTTTGTAATTTTAAAAGACCAGGTGAGGTGTGACAGGTGATTTTGAGATGCAAAACATGCCCATTTTTATTTTGAGCCATTCTTCTTGTCTCTTTTTTCGGCAAAATGAAGATATAATTTTTTTTATAGAAAAAAACACATTTTTTGCAAGCCAAAACAATATTTTTTGGAGGTGCCAAAGAAGATCTTTCAGTGCAAATCTACAATTGAAATAGCATTGTAATCTTCCACAGGGGGTGTGAATGGCAGAGGGCACAGCCTAATCCACTTACATATTGGTGGATCCATCTGTAGCTCTCCTTCTAGGCGGATGTCTTTGGGGACAGTCTTGGATATCAACTCACCTAGAGTCTGTAACAAAACAAACAAATAGTTTTCATGATTATTGCTTGCGCAGGGAGGCGCGAGCTATTAGTGTTTACTTCTGAATCGAACGTGGAGACATGGGGAAAGCCTGAATATAGTAAATTACATTTACCTTCATTTAAATATTTATGACACGTACGTCAAAACAAATATTCAAACGATGGTAATGTGTAATATAATAAACGTGAAATTTTAGTATTTTCAGAGTTTTTGTATATTTTAGACGTTCTATGACTTTTGTTTGCTATGTAGAGGCTGAATTGCACATGCGTACTCTGACCATTGAGGCCAGTGACACGTCAGTGATAGTCATGGGCAAATTGATATCGATATTTTTCTTCGATTAATGGTATAGGGGTGTTTGAGGTTACTACGGTGTACCATAAGGGACATGCATATTAAAACATTAACCAATGATCCTAGAAAGCCGTGTGTAGTCATGTGATATGTCCAACTTTTCCTCTGATTATCAGGAACAAACGGACAGTTGTTGCATTTCTGTTAGACTATGCCATAGTCGAATTTTATTAAAAATATGTTATTATTAGTCAAGATGAACCCATTTCGTTGAACTCAAAATTATACTGATGTTTATTAAAATTAAAGTATTCAATAGTAAAATGGTCATAAAGAGTTAAAAATATCAGATGATTAGTGACAATAAAAGTAATTGAATGCAACACTATCTTGCATAATTATAATGGCTCACTTTAATACTGAACAATTCTGATTTTGGCATCTACCAGTTTATTGATAGCGAACCCCGAAAATCCGACTATGGACTTTGAATTTTAAGCAGAACTTTACCCCGGGACTTTGCTCTCTAAAAACACACTGTCAAGTATACTTGTTTATCAGTCCATTAACCGCAAACTTGTACTAAGCATGGTATAGTACAAGATGCGCTAGATGTTTGATGAGAGATTAACTATCGCGTCAACACAAAAGCGCCGCAAATACCACGGATAGTTGTGTACGGTGTAGTTAAGGGGGTACTACACCCCTGCACAATTTTGTGCCTATTTTTGTATTTTTCTCAAAAATCATAGCGCATTGATGACAAGTAAGATATGTATATTATAGGGGCAAGGACTACAACTACTGCACTGAAAATTTTATTTCAGCACAGACAACAGTTGTGGAGTTACAGTCAAAAATGAGGGAAAACCACTATTTGATCAATAAATCAATAACTACGTGCCTTGAGTTGCTGAATTTTCAGTGCAGTAGTTGTAGTCCTTGCCCCTATAATATACATATTTTACTTGTCAACAATGCGCTATATTTTTTGAGAAAAATGCAAAAATAGGCACAAAATTGGCCAGGGGTGTAGTACCCCCTTAATGGTAATGGCGCGGGCCCAGAAGATTTAAACCATAGTGAGATATGGGCGACCAATCACAAGGCAGATCCATTTAAAGATGCATTACATCATGGCCAATTTTAGTTAGGCCAGAAATTGGCCTAACTCTCCATAGAGTCCCGTGTTAAAAATCTTAACCGCAAGGCAAAGTCAGTAGTCCACTTGGGAAGCTAACAAACAGAGGGAGTGCGGTGACTGAAAAGATCAGATGGCCACACGTTTTGAACTCGCCACCCAAAAATGGTGGTGTTGTTACGCTTTTCCAAATTGAGACTCGTTCAAATTGTTATATCTCTGCTTAAACAAAAGGTATTGAAGTGTGTTTGGTGTCATTTTGTAGCTATATAAGTGCCCTAACAGACCTCCAAAGAAGAATTGTTTATCAGCTAAGATAGTGGAGTTAGAGTTGTTTGAGTTCAGAATGACCAAGGTGGTGGATGAGGCGGTGGCGGATGAGGCGGTGGCGGTATGTGCAAAGTCTATGGGAAATAAAGATTGTGTGTGTGTGCGTTGAATCAACTGATCATATCTTTGCATCCATATGGGCTACAGACATGGTTAAGAGCTCTTTTGAAAGATTATTAATTCTGCTAATTGTTTTTAATCATTTTTAACTCTTTATGATTGGTTTAGTCTATAAAATGCAAACATTTATGTACAAAACTACCCGTTTTCATATTAAACACTGTAGTAAGCAATGCGGATGTCTTCAAAATCTAAAAGTTGCTGTAAATTTTTTTATTACTTATCCTATCATAGTCAAAGTTTACATTTTCTGAGAGGAAATTTGATGAGGAATCTAAATATGGACTTACTTTTTTTGTATGGGTTAGGGGTAAAATGTTTCAGTTAAAAATATGTTGAATTGTAAAAAAATTTGAACATATTTTGGGACACCCTGTATTCCGAGATTACCAAACAGCTGTGATTTTTTTTCTTCCAGAGTCAGTAGGCTCCCCCTAACCTCTAACCAAATCAATGTTGTTTACTTTCAGTTTATAACTGCAAGTTAGTAATAAGCAATGCATTAAATGACCCATTTTTTATTTGGATTTTTTTTATTCCACCCTGTATAACTTCAAGGTCACCCTGTACAGTGAGTTGAAATGTGTATATTTAAATTGTTTTTGCCTTCAGCTTTCCAAAAATGTATACTTTTGATAGTTTAGGGTTGATAGTTGTGGAGATATTCTAATTTGAAACTTGATTGGTGTAAAAATTCATAATATTTGTGATGTAACGCTAAGGGTGGCGAGTTCAAAACACGTGGCCAGATACAGATGTGAAAATCTTATCAGTTGCACACAAATCAATATAAATCAAGAGTTTTATGCTTAAATGTAATAGCCAGAGTATGCAAAATGGGCAAGTGGACTACGGAGAAGTCTACATTTCTGTAGGATCACTGGATCATTGGTTAAATATAGGCACTTTTGTACTTTCGTGCACTTTACCATCTTTCTTTTTAACCAATCATCATAGAGAGTTGTGTGATATGTCAAACTTTTCCTCTGATTATCAGGAACAAACGGACAGTTGTTGCATTTCTGTAGGATCATTGGTTTATGAAATATAGGCACTTTTTGTACTTTCGTGCACTTTACCCTCTTTCTTTTTTTAATCATCATAGAGAGTCGTGCGATATGTCAAACTTTTACTCTGGTCTTAAGGAACAAAAAAGTCAGCGGTCGCATATATCTGTAGGATCATTGGTTAATGAGATATAGTCACTTTTTTGTACTTTGTGCACTTAACCCTCTATCTTTTTATAACCAAATATCCTAGAGAGTCGTGCCATATGTCAAACTTTTCCTCTGGTCATAAGGAACAAAAAAGTCAGTGGTCGTATATCTGTAGGATCATTGGTTAATGAGATATAGTCACTTTTTTAATTTTGTGCACTTAACCCTCTATCTTTTTAACCAAATATCCCACAGAGTCGTGCAATATGTCAAACTTTTCCTCTGGCCATAAGGAACAAAAAAGTCAGCGGTGGCATATCTGTAGGATCATTGGTTAATGAGATAGAGTTACTTAAAAAAAAAATTTTTGTGCACTTAACCCTCTATCTTTTCGCCAGCCCATTCGGGGCTGGTACCTGTTTCAGGTTTGGGGTCAGTTTACTCAAGAGATTATATTTTAGTGGTATTGGAATGATTTTTTTTTTTTACTTTTTGTGGTTAAATTTTTTTTAAATATTTTAATTCGATTTGTTAGGAAAAGTAAGTATGTTTTGCCGTTTCAACGAACGAAAACGAGTGAGTATTACCAAAGTTATGTTTGAACTAATTAATTATGACTTTAAAAGTTTAAAGGCCTAAATGTAACAATAATAGTTAATATATATAGCATCATATGGTCAGCAGAAGAAAATCTGACATCACTTATGATGTCATATCAGTGTCCTTGACCGGGGTCCTTACTCCTTGACCACTGAACAGCGTGATATCATGTTGATAACAGATCTATAGAATCAAAATCTTCATCATATCCCCGGATCATATCACAGATTCTCAACAATCTGTGATCATATGGACCATATTGATGTGAAAGTAGTTATCTATCATATCCTGTGTCGTTTTATGGATAAAAATGACTCAAAATGTTATTGATGAAATGGTTGCTATCATAAACATCAGTTTTGTCTTTTCAACGGAAAAATCCGATGCAAAATAAAGTTTTTAGGGCCTAGCTATAATATGGGCATAATTTATGCATATAGTATTGAACAATGTACCCCATTTGACATGCACTTATATAGATAAATAAATTGTCTTACTTTATTAATTTAATAACTTCTTTATTATAAATAAAATGACACATAACTATTTGATTCATAAAATTACATTCATCAAAATGATTGAAGAGAAAACACACAAGGCACTAGGCAGACTGTTATAGAATGGAGTATGTAAGATGCCATGTCCATAGCTTCGCAGGAGTTTCCGACTAGCAATCAACATGATCAGCACATTCAGAAAAACACAGTTTAAGAGTGAAGATTGTAGTGAGTAACCAGTCCTTTATAAATGTGCTGGCCACTATCTATTATAATATAGTAGGCTTAAACTATACATTGCGAATTAATTAAGTTAAAATAAAATAAAATGTACATGTAAGTTAACTCAAACCGCAGTGTATATATCGAAAGCAGTGAAATCGGACATTCCTAAGCGAAGATATTGAGTTCGTAAGTTCTGGTATTACAAAATTGGAAATTGAGATATCGTGGGTAAAAAGCTGAAAAGACAAAAAACCAACGACAACAACAACAACAACAACAACAAAACAAACAGACCAGAACAATTTGGAGTACATGTAATGAATTAAAAGAGTTGACATGAGATTAGGAATTAATGTTTTCTGCTGTTTCAGTGTGCATGTTCTCATCGTTGATGGTTTGGTGGACTGTCATGTAGATGTAAGCGTGATCCTAAAAATGCCTTTCACATTGACCAAAACTAATTACAAGACCTCTTCTACATTGAGGCTGGCTTTCCCTTTTAAGGGGAATTTTTATTAACCAAATATCCTAGAGAGTTGTGCTGTATGTCAAACTTTTCCTCTTGTCATAAGGAACAAAAAAGTCAGAGGTCGCGTATCTGTACGATCATTAGTTAGAGATATAGTCACTTATTGTGCTTTGTGCACTTAACTTTGTATCTTTTTAACCAATTATCCCACAGAGTCGTGCGATATGTCAAACTTTTCCTCCGGGCATAAGGAACAAAAAAGTCAGCGGTCGCATGTCTTTAGGATCATTGGTTAATGAGATATAGTCACTTTTTTCTACTTTGTGCACTAAATCCTCTCCCGGAATCCTCTGTCTTTTTAACCAAATATCCCACAGAGTCGTGCGATATGTCAAACATTCCATCTGGTCATAAGGAACAAAAAAGTCAGGGGTGGCATATCTGTAGGATCAAAATGAGATATAGTCACTTTTTTGTACTTTGTGTCGTGCGATATGTCAAACTTTTCCTCTGGTACGTTGAACACGGACCCATTGGCGCGAGGTTCATATTGGTGCGTATGCACCAAATGTGTATCTTGTTACTAGGGATGTCCACTGTCAACAGTCAACACATTTGCTGCTAGAACAGTTTCCCTCTCATTGTGTGTGAGCAATCACCCATGTATTGTCTAGATGCAAACACAGCTCCATGCACCAAGTCCCATAGCTGATAAATGCACACAGTTACATGTTGTGGTCAAATTTATGCCTAAAACAGGATGTTTCAAGAAATTTCTTATTCCACCAGAAAAAAAACATTAACCAAACTCCAGAGAAGATTTATAGGCGATCCCATGATACTAGTGAAACATCGGGGTACTTGAGAACCAAGAACCAGTCTATACTAGAAATTTCAATTGAATGAACACAGCTGTCAACAGCGTGGTGATTCTCTGCGTACACTGTGTGATGAACGCCGCGTGTGCGTAACGTGCAGTGAATCAAACCTTGCCAACTCACTCATGATTGGTTATTGTATCCATCGTCGTGCGTTCGCGTTGTACTTTGAAATATGCGACATAAGAAATTGGCTGCATCGCGTACAGGCAGCTGTGTCCATGATTTTGGTATGAAATTGAGCAAATAGAATTAATTGTCATGTCAATTTGGAGTTATTAGGGGCAACTAAAACTGATATGAGGTAAGTTTTATATGTTTGGAATCTGTATTGCCTATTCTGAAGGAATGATTGCCATGTAAACAAACCATCCCTTGGCCCATATGGACATGGTGACTACTTTTCAGTACCCTGTTTTCCATGGGTGGTGACTGTAGGAACCCATGGATTCGATCCATGTAACCAAATAGTTAGCGATTTGCGGTTTTCGCCCTGCTGACTATGTACAACTTCAGAAGGTTCATAGTCATTAATATAAATCTCATGTGAAACATTTTTTTTGCATTTTTGTGAAGCCCATTTTTTCTTTTTCAGCCAATTTTACTAATTTGCAAAATGCTAATTGAGCAATTACGGTACATGCAATGCACTATTTTTCGAGATGTTTTTCAATTTTTTTCTCTGTATTGAATGTCAAAAATAAAATATCCATCTGATTCTGAAACAGGTGCCCAGGACCAGGGGGATTTTGTAAATTTTCTACAATTTTTTATACTATTTCCCTATAAAAGTTTTGGCTTTCCATTTAGTTACTATGGAAACAACTCACTGCTTGAATCGGACCACTTGGCAATGCATCCATTTTACTTCCAAATATGGGAGATGGTGTGATGTTGACCAAACATATAGGACAATGAACGGAGATGAAGAAATCATTAAACCGGAGTAAACTGAACTCTACTAACACCCTCATATCTCGCCCAATTTTGGGTGTATTACAAAGCCTCTAACGCATCACGAACCCATAGAAGTGGTTTGAAATGACGTCAATTTGGGCGGCCACTGTAAACATAACAGGTGCTCAGCTAGTATGATGCAAGATATGAATTTCAAAGGCTGTACGGAATTGTAATTTTGTGAGGAAAGTATTTTCATGACAGAGGCAGGCACTACCACATAAAAACACTAAAACAGTTATTCATTGAACCTCTAAAATATGCTTCAGGAGGCCCAATTCGATTTACGACTCATTCTGGCGATGCAATGATCGATAAAATAGCGCGATTTTCTCACGTCACATCACAGTGTAACTATAAATTCATGATCAATGACAATGGTCAAAACCGCCCGCGAACCCGCGAAATGTTTTATAATTTATTAATATAATGTACATGTTCATGTGTTTATAAGAAAATGCGTATATTCATCAACATTTCACCAATCATTTTACACTGAAAAGTAAACGAAACATATTTAAAACACAAGTTCTGCAGACAATATTCAGATTCAAGTATGAGAAAACGCTAAAAATAAAGACTTACTTTCACTCCGACAACATCCAACATTGTGTTCAAATCTTCGGGTCTCGGTCCAACATGTCTTTCCGCGAAATTATCGTGTCTTTGTAGAACAAAGTCTAAGTCTCTAGGTGGTGTATACGTAGCTTCTGGCCTTGGTTGAGGCTTCTGGTTGTTGTTTTTTGTCGTGGAATGGTTGCGCTTAGCGTGTGTATTCTTGCAGAAAACTGCGCTCACAGTTTGTGCTGGTACGGGCCGTTTCCCGGTCGGAAACCTGGCCGCCACCGCAGGAATTCTACCAAATCGCAACATATTGAATGATGTTAGTTATTATCGATGTAAAGAGGTAGAAATCTATGATCTCTGACTGGGTACGGGCAAGCCCGAAAGCTGTAAATCCTTCGAAAAGAAGGGGAATCCTTTCAAACTGAACTACCTTTCGTGATGTCGCGTCGTCGATATAATAATTGTTTTGCTCAGTGTTGCCAATTGCCAGATATAATGGATTTTCTTCGTTGGTACTCGGGTCTATGAGCTCCACAATGTTTAAAAGAATGAAACGGGTACCAAAATTTACCACGTGGTTTTGTTTATACCGTATTTGGTGGTCAGCTGACCGTATTTGGGGATTCCCTGCCTTGACACACCTCCAGTATCGACCAATCAGAGCTCGGGTTTATATATAGAAACAAACACTACGCAAAACGCACAGGGCAAGGTCTGTGTATTTACCATGTTTACAGGCCTGCAAAATAAAACAAATTAATTGGTAGACTGCCCTGGATCGAACTGTAATTTAAAAGCTGTAAATCTGTAGAAATTGCCAGAAGTTGGATAAAATGTATTCTTTTCAGAATCAGAGAAATATTGACAAATACAGGTGATTACTAAAACCATGGAAGTAAGAGTATGCTAAAACTCTTACTCTACAGTAGGCCTACTCTATTGTACACCCCTTGATAAATTTCTAGCAGTGCCTCTTTTCTTTAAATATCATACAAGGTGTCCCATAAAAAGGTTAGGCCTAGGGCCTACATGTAAACTGGCCTCAAAAAGAAACTTATAATTTTTCACAAGGTCATAGGCCTATCTTAAAATCCTGTCCATAAAAATGAACAAAAATTGCACACAGGATTACTTCATATACTCTACTCTAAACACTGGTCAGTAACCAAACAGTTGTCCAACTGCAGCAAAATGCACTGACATGGAACACCTTCCTGGACCACATTCACAGCCCAACAGACTTCTTTTGCTGGGTTCCAATTATTCGCCTGTACATGAACAAAAATTACACACAGGATTACTTCAATACTCTACTCTAAACACATGTCAGTAGCCAAGCAGTTGTCCAACTGACACAACAGTAAAATGCACTGACACGGAACAGCTTCCGGGACCACATTCACAGGCGAAAAATTGGAACCCAGCAAAAGAAATCTGTTGGGCTGTGAATGTGGTCCAGGAAGGTGTTCCATGTCAGTGCATTTTGCTATTGTGTCAGTTGGACAACTGCTTGGTTACTGACATGTGTTTAGAGTAGAGTACCGGTATTGAAGTAATCCTGTTTGTAATTTTTGTTCATTTTTATAGACAGGATTTTAAGATATGACCTTGTGAAAAATTATAAGTTTCTTTTTGAGGCCAGTTTAGAAAATGAAGCGCATTTTGTGATGGTACAACAAAACAATGTCAGTTTTTCAGATATTATTTATTCATTCTTCTTGTCACTGTTTGCTAATTAATATAAGTTAAATATACACAAAGACCATAGATGGAAATTGTCTTGTGCTTTCACCAGCGGGATCATCAGTTGATTGCCACCTGTCTTGGGGAGTTTCGGCCCCGGGGGCACTCCAACTTTGGAGGTGACGCGTATGTAGGGCTGTTAAGACCCCCTTTTTCCAGCAACGCTGTCACCCAAAGACCCCATATTTTTTTACGAACACATGCTCTGTCACCCGAAGACCCCATATTTTTCCATTTGATCTGTCATCCAAAGACCCTTACAAGTTCAATTTGAACAGCAACTTTCATTTATCACTGATTTTGTTACTTATTTTGAAAAAACAATGAAATTTGAAGCCATTTAGAACTAGAAATTCGATTTTCGAGGTTTTTGTGGCGCTGTTTCGGCTCTCACCCAAAGATTCCATTTTTAAAAAAAGTCATGTTCTCACCCAATGACCCCATATTTTTTACATTTTGCTCTCACCGAATGCCAAAAATCATGCTCTCACCCAATGACCCCATATTTTGTACATTTTGCTCTCACCGAATGCCCCTTAGTGCGAAAGTGCCAGCCCTACACCTATATCCATTTCATATTGAAGTGCCCCCCGGGGTTTCAGCCCTCTTATAATCAAGACTCCCTCGAGGAGGGGGCCGGGCAGTGAAACACCACCTCCCGCTGGTGAGCTACTAATAAAACTAAAACTATGCTTCTAGCATCTGTTGCAAAATAAATAATCTGCTTCTCAGAAAAAATGAAACAGGCACATGCCAGCCAACCAAAAGAGACTGTGTGAGATCAAGCACCAGTTAGCACCCATACTATGTCAGCATGACAAAGCAAGACGCTTTGCCCATATGGGGATACGCCTGCGCCATCACCGTCAAAAGGGGGATCTGTGTATATGTATATTCCCCCAGATGACCAAACTAGTCTGTAGTAAGCGGACGGGATCCGGCGCCTCAAACCCTACCACGCAGCTGGAATCACTTAACCCTAGCTAACTGGAGTTGATATGAAGGAATGAGAACAAGTAAAAGATATGGCTAGCTGGCCTGCCTGATCTGGCTGAGGAATAGATACTGATGATGTACTTCACTTTCAGATTATTTACTCCTCTGAATGTACTTGGACCACACCCACGACGATCCTGATTCTGCAGCCTCTGACGCTGCCCTGCTAACTGACTTTAGCTCTCTTCTGTTAAAACCTAGATCGCGCAGCCAGTTCTGCAAAGAGTGTGCAACAAAACCATCGGCAGCCGACTTCAAATGGGTAGCAAGAAGACTTCCAACCTCTATCCTTGCATTCTGCTCTCAATTCTGAATACTTGGTCAATTTTCTCTCATGAGCTTCATCAATGTTGTCTTATGGACAGTCAGCTCTCCAATGATCACTTCTTTTTCAGCCTCTGACCATATGACAATATCTGGACGCAGTGTGGTGATCACTATCTCTCTTGGAATTTCTCCTTTGCGATCCAGATCAGCCCTAACGCACCAGTCGTTTGCTGAAGAAAGGATGCTCGATCTTGAACTGGAACTATATGACCTGGACTGAGAGCCCTCCTTCACAAATGATATGTAGCGCTTGGTGTTGGTTGGAGCTTGTGAAACATTATTTCGATCAATTTGCAGCTCGACTGCCTCCACTAACACTCCGAGGACGTTATTGTGCCTCCAGGTGTACATACCACTCGCAAGAGCAGGTGTACATGCACTCAGAATATGCTGCAAAGTACCATTCTTTCCACACGCATTGCAACAATCCGTCTTATCCTCATACCAGACGCTCAGATTGGCTGGTGTTGGTAATAGATCGTATGTTGACATGCACAGAAATGAGATGCGAAGAGGTTCCATCTGCCAAAGCACGCTCCAAGACATGTTGCGTTGTTCAACATTCTCCCATGTCCAAGCGCCTTGCTTAGCTTGACCTACTGCTGTAGCCAGTCTCTTCTCCTCTTCTGCCTCTCTTATCTCCTGTGAAACCAGCTTGCGACGTTCCTTATATCTGAAGAAGACGACCACCATTTGTGCGTAGTCCAATCAAGCCCCTGACGGCCTAGCTGGGTAGCGCCAACCATCTCCTTGTGCTTCAGTCTTGACTCTGCCTCCTCAACTGCCAAGTTCGCTGTCCACTTTCTCCCTGACCTAACATCTGGCTGGGTGTTCTTGATTACCGGGTCCTTTGAGTCTCTCAGGGTCATAAATGATCTTGCCTTGGCCACCTTGAACTCTTCAACAAGAGAACGCACTGGAAAAGTCAACTTAGGCCGGCTGCTATGGATTGCGATGTTTGTTAAGCTGCGTGGAGCTCCAAGCCACTTCTTGACAAAGTTGTTGATCTTCCGCTCCATTGCCTCTATATGGGTTATTGCTACCTCATAGACCGTGAGTGGCCACATAATCCGTGGCATGAGACCATATTGCAAGCACCACAGCTTCAACTTCCCGGGCAAGCCGCACTGAGCAATGGCTTCAAGACTTTCGTTGACTTGCCGTGCTGTCTCTTTGACTCTTCTTGTATCCTTCAAATCCTCTGTGTACCAGCGCCCGAGGCTCTTCACTGGTTGTTCCTGAATAGTTGTGATTTCCTCTCCACAAAGGGTGAAGTGAACGTCAGTCAACTTTCCTCGTCTGAGTACAAGGCTCCGCGACTTCTTGGTTTTAAACTTCATCCTACCCCACTCCATCAACTGCTCAAGCTTACATAGAATTGCTTCAACTGCCTCTGTACTTGGATTAAGGAGGGTAAGGTCATCCATGAATGCTTGTATTGGTGGTAGTTCTTCTGCACCTCCCAATTCTACACCGGGTCCTGCTTTTTCCGCAGCTCTTATGACGACTTCCATTGCTAGCACAAACATGATTGGAGAAATTGCACAGCCCATTGGTATTCCAACTTCCAACCTCTGCCATGTGGTTGAGTACTGTGTTGTTGAAAACCGCATACGGAAATCGCTGTAGTACTGCACGATGAAGCTTCTCACCTTCTCAGGAATCCACATGAATTCCATGTCAAACTCAATCAGTGCATGTGGAATAGAACCATAAGCATTTGCCAGATCAAGCCATACAACACTCAGATCATTTCTCATCTTCTTAGATTCCTGTATGGTATGCCATATCATACTGGTGTGTTCTAGGCACCCTGGGAACCCTGGTATTCCAGCCTTTTGCACAGATGTATTGACGAAACCGTTCTCGAGCACAAATGAAGAAATTCTCTCTGCTAGGATTCCAAACATGATCTTTCCTTCTACATTCAGCAGTGAAATAGGACGGAACTGGCTCAATGTATTGGAGCATTCCTACTTTGGGATGTATACGCCTTCCGCTGTACTCCATTACAGAGGGACCACATCCTGCCTCCATATAACTCTCAGCAACCTCCACAGGAATTTCCTTAGCTCACCACACTTCTTGTAGACTTTGTATGGAACTCCATTTGGGCCAGGTGCAGAAGCCGATCTAGCTTTGTTGATGAACTTCTCAACTTCAGCAAGTTTTGGTTGCGCAAGATCAAACTGCACGACTTGTTGAGTTGGCTTCACTAAACCTGCGATGTTAGGCATTGGTACCTGACGTTGCTGGTCCGAATAGGTTTCCTTCAAATGGTCCTCTAGCTCTTCCTGTGGGACATTAAGCTCTCCACTCTTACTTGGTGAGGATTTGCGAAGAAAGATCTCCCGGACTGCTCTCTTTTCTTCCTCTTCTTCCTTTGTGATTCTGCACGCCGGAGTGACATGAGCTTGGTTCTTGCTTGCTCACGGAGTTGTGCCAGTCCTGGTTTTTCTTCTGGCCCAGATTTATTCCATTGATGCTTAAGTGCTCGTAACTCCCTCCTCAGCCTACTGATCTCCTTCTGGCGACTGTTCGGTGTTGTTTCTGGACGCTGCTGCCGCGATTCCACTGTTCCAAATCTCACCTTTCCATAGTCATAAATCAGATCGCCCATCACTTCTAACTTTCTCTTTGATGTTCCTTTCAGAGTATTTTCCAGCATCATGCTGATATCTTCATCAAATTCACGCCAAGCTTTCTCATCTGCCATTGTTGGCCCCTTGACCTTCTTCTTCC
This sequence comes from Amphiura filiformis, assembly GCF_039555335.1. Classification (NCBI taxonomy): domain Eukaryota; kingdom Metazoa; phylum Echinodermata; class Ophiuroidea; order Amphilepidida; family Amphiuridae; genus Amphiura; species Amphiura filiformis. The sequence goes on along the minus strand of NC_092629.1, from coordinate 62,237,101 downwards.
TCTCAACCACTTCCTCGCGGGGGATCTACCTGGGTACTGTGGTCTGAAACCTGACCTTGGTTATCTCTCGTCTGACCTGGAGACTGTTGACTTCCTCCAGAGCGATCCGCTTCGGATAGCAAATTATCTGTGCTTGATGAAGGTGAAGAACTCTCCTCTGCTGCTGCAGAAACAGCATAACACTTCATTCTCGCTTGGTGAATTCGTATGCCTTTGACGCTGCTAAATATTCTGCCATACCAACAGATGGGACACTCAGAAACGCTAGTTCGTGGTCGAAGCCGTTTCCGGTAGTTATCCTTGTTGTCCGTCCTTTCGGGTCTATCATCCTTCCCTCCTCTCGAAAGACCCTGGGGGTATGGTTCCTTATAGACTATAGTTACTACAAGCAATTGATATGAAATGGGTGCTCTAAAACTATCAGTAGTACAGCTCGTCTGTAGGGGTAAATCGTTTCCTGTTCAGCCTTATGATGTCATATTTCCGGGACATCGTTAATTTCGGGACATAGAGTGTGTCGAATCTTTTAAGACGTGTCAATTTTATAGACGCTATCCACTACTGTACTCAGTACATATCACTCATTGAATTAGCAATTCCGCCATGACAGTCAGTCCACCTTTATTAATTGTTCCTTCAAGATACATACCTAGAGAGTTCTCCCCCAAGACAACCAGTCCCCTACCCCCTAATTTCCCTCTTGGTCATAATGGTCAGTGAAATATATCCAGTCATTGGGGTAATACCTGATACAGTCCTATTTATCCATAGTCGTATCTTTAATTAATTGTTCCTCCCAAGATACCTAGAGTTCTCCCGAAACAACCAGTACCCCCTCCCAATTAATAACTTCCCTCTGGGTCATAATGGTCAGTGGAAAATACCGGATACAGGTAGATTTGTTCATTTGTAACTGGCACTGTGTCTTCTATCTGTTATATTTAATCTTGTTTCCCTATTTGATTTGGAAGAATGCATGCGTAGCGGTTAAAGGAGGGCGTCCGGTTTGGGGTGGGATGGGGCATGTAGTTGTTGATAATGAGCGATTAAAGGAAGGCGTCCAGTTGGGGGTGCAATTGGTGCTGATGAGCGGTTAAAGGAGGACGTCCAGTTGGGAGAGTAGTTGGTGAACACCGTAGGATGTTAATCATTTGAACCGATATTTAGAGGATATGAAACAAAAGAGGGTCTAATCCCGGGGGAGGCACTCCCTATCTGAAATGGCAGGGATGTGCCTCGGCCATGTTAAAAGTAGGGGGCATTCAGGTCAAATATACAATTACAAAAATATGGGGTCATTCAGTACACAACCTGAATAAAAATGGGGTCATTCGGTATGAAACTTTGAAAATAGGATGGTCATTGGGGTAACAAAAAGTAAAATGGGAGTCATTGAGTACAGGATTGCCAAAAGAGTATCATTAAGTACACATAAATAAGTGCCAAACTGCGTAAAAATAAATTGGCCACCTTGGAAATGTGAAATATCTCATTATTTCTGGAGGAGAACACAAATACCACCTAAATTTGGGAATTAAAAAGGGGGGTCATTGGGTATAGCATGAAATAGAAAAAGGGGGTCATTGAGTACATGAATTTTTTTAAAGGGGGTCATTGGGTAATAGTTAGGACCATAACACAAAAAAAAGGGTCATTGGGTACAAGCCGGTTTGAAAAGGGGGTCTATCCTGAGGCACATGATGCATTATCTGTCATGGAAGCGCCCCCTCCCGGGGGTCTAATAATGATGAAGACAAACCCCTCCTCGGTTTATAGATTGTTTAAGTCCAATCATCAGGGTCTATGGTCCAATCCAAAACATTTTTTATATACATCGTACTTGAAGATATAAAAATAGAAGTCAATGTCATTTACAGGTCTATGATCACGTATAATACGGCCATAGAAAAACACTGATTGTATATATTCAGGTATCACGAACTGGACCCACGGGAAATTGATTAATTGGGTGAATTAGTTGTATTGGATAATCGCTCTAATTAATTGGAAGAACTATCAATTACTGAGGCGGATTGATTGTCTCAGTGATCTAGTACACCAGATCTATTATAATTGCCCAAATTATAATATAATGAAATAGACCCAAACAACAACACAAAATAAAGTACAATATAAGATGATATACATCTTTTATTTTATTTATTATAGATATGCAAAGGCTCTTTGAAAGCATTACTCGATAGTTTAATGTTGGTATTAATGTTTATCAAATGTACATTTTATCATATGCTGTTTGTTAAATATTTTAAAGTATTAATGTTAAGTAATACATAGTTAATGATGGTGCTGTGATGCTGGTAAAACAATGTTGGCTCCTTTTATCACACACTGTCTTCATCATCAGTTTCCATTTCTTCATCTGCATCTTCATCGTACAGGAAAAGACCATCGAATTTGGCTTGATACTTAGCCACCACTCTTTTTATAGCGTTGTTGATATCCACGCCTTTGTCGATTTTGTCTTCAAGTTCATCAGTGATTTCTTGATACAGGTCATCATCTTTCAAATGCGCAAAACTCCATAAAAATGTGGTAAATTGGTTGAAAAAGACACGTTTAACAGCCCACAGGGTCTTCGTGTAGGCTTTCTCCTTAGCCTGTTCTGGATCCAATCCCTCGGCAATGCACTTTTCATATTTTTCAGCTCTCATCTCTTCAGTGGCTTCCATGGCTTGTGCGTACCATTCTCGATACCTAGCGTTGTCTTCCAGTTCATCGCTTATCTCTTCACCCGATGACTCCTCAGATTCAGAATCACATACTTCAGATGCTTCGGATTCAGGATTGTCATTTACTTGTGAATCATCCCAGTTCATATCATCTACTTCCGAATCACCTTCCTCCTGTTCAGACTCTTCTTCTTGATGTACAATTTTCTCATGTCGCCTTAGATCGAATTTGCGAGTGAAACCTCTATCACACAGGGAACACTGGTGAGGTTTAGCAGCAAGAACATTCATGTTGACCTTTCGAAGATTTGTGTACAAATGATGAAAAGGTGGACTGACGTTAGCATAAATTAACTCATGGTTCAAACGATGATCAAACGCATTCAACGCCCCAACGACGCATTCGACGCCCCAACGACGCTTTAGACGCATCAACGACGCATTCGACGACGCCACAACGACGCATTTGACGCAGTAACGACGCATTCGACGCCGCAACGACGCATTCGACGCCGCAACGCCGCATTCGACGACGCCACAACGACGCATTTGACGCAGTAACGACGCATTCGACGCCGCAATAACGCTGCACTGACGCATTGACTTGACTCCCTCGAGGTGAAAGAAACACCACCTCCCGCTGGTGAGCTACTAATAAAACTAACTATGCTTCTAGCATCTGTTGCAAAATAAATAAAATAAGTATTAATTCCGTATCTTAAAAGCAACTTAACTTATGAGCATTTGCCCCCCAATATTTTTCTTGCCCCCCAGTTTGCCAATTTTGCCCCCCCTGAAATTCACTTTGCCCCCACCCCCAAATGCCCCCGAAAAAAAAAAATCCTGGCGCCGCCACTGCTTATGAGAGCAAGATGGTGTCAAGAGTGGCTAACCATCAAAATATCGCACAACGAAAGCTGAACACAATCACACTTTTGTTTTCAGATTTGTTTTCTTTATTACTCTTTACGTTTCTCTTATTTTTAATTGCTGAACTTATTGCACAAAAGAAACATATTGAAAAAATAAATATTGTACACTGGAAATTAATCGCTTTAGAGCTTCTTGACTCTTGGTGGTAACAAATAACAGGCGCGTATCCAGGAAATATTCGTAGACGGGGCGCAAATTAGGGTTTTTTTGGGTTTTTTTGTGCATGTGTGTGAAAGACAATGCCGCGAAGCGGGCATCCCGGAGCGCTTGCGCGACACAGGGAGGGGGTGTCTGAGGGGGATATGCCCCCCTCAGCTGCCCCCTCACAAGTGAGAAACTTTTGCAAAATGAAGACCTTATCATTGGCGTAGCTGGGATTTTTTCCAGGGGGCAAGCCTGTAGGCCTATGGGGCGGGGGCCCAAATCCACCAAACAAAAATGGGGGGTAGGTGCGGGTGGTGCGAAGCACCCCTATCGAAAAAAGTGTACTTTCGGAGTAAAAATTTGAAAGAAAAACCAAAAACAAACAAAGGAATACAGTGGTCCAAAAAGGTAAATGGCAAACTGAGTTATTACTTTTTCAAAGAGATTGCGCGCTCCGCTGAATTGAAAAAATGTTCATAGAAATGAATTTTAGCCATAATTCCTAATTTCATGGCTAAAGTGCGCGCTTTGCGCACTAAAAAAAATTCCAATTTTAGGTCAAAATGAAGGTGAATTTTGCCACGTAAAGGCCAGTGCGCGAAGTGCGCAAAATTTTGCAATGAAAGTGATCATATTTTGGTCCAAAATATGGAAATATGGTGTTTTGAGGCTAAAAAGGAACATACATCATGTAGGCTACACTGCGCTATAGTTCGGCACATATAAAAATCAGACTTTTTGTCAGTTTTTGAGCTCAATACGCACGCTTCTTTCTCAATACGCAAGCTAACGACTATCATATCCTTTCAACACATATGTTCAAGTGCAAGGAAAAAAAATATGGCTTCTTTAGAATATAAACAAGAATTCCTGAAAAAAAGTTGGTGTCAGTTCCAATTTACAATGTAATTATTATTTGAATGTAATGTTAAAGATGGAATTGCATGAGAAGTTTTGCACTGCAGCACTGACAGGAACATTTAGTCGTAGTTCATTTATCATTAAATAATTATACACTTACATACGTGTTTTGGCGCAGCGTCAGCCTTCTATTCTAGCTAAAAACGTTTTTAAAAATATGCAAATGAGGCAGCTAATTTGCATATTTTGCGACAAAAATCACATGGGATCTTAAGACTGCCCCTTACCACCATCCCACCAAGTTAAATCTCTAGACGCCTCACCAGTTCCAAAAAATGGCAAAAATCCTTTTTTTAAATAAACAAATATGCAAATGAGGTGGCTAATTTGAATATTTTGCGACAAAAATCACGTGGGATCTTAAGACTGCCCCTTTACCACCACCCTACCAAGTTACATCTATATACCCCCTACCAGTTCCGAAAAATGGCAAAAAGCGTTTTTAAAAATAGAAAAAAAGGAAATGAGGATGCTGATGGTCTTAACCATCACCCCACCAAATTACATTTCTATATGCCTCACCAGTTCCGAAAAATGGCCAAAAGCATTTCGACAAATAAAAATATAGGCAAATGTGGTGACTAATTTGCATATCTTGCGACAAAAATCGCATCGGATCTTACGACTGCCGCTTACCACAACCTCATCAAGTTACATCCCTATACGCCTCACCAGTTCTTCGAAATGGCAAAAAAAAAAAAAACAATTTTTAAGTTAAATATGCAAATTAGCTACCTAATTTGCATATTTTGCGCCAAAAATTGCATCAAGTCTTAAGGCAGCCACTTACCACCACCCTACCAAGTTACACCCCAATACACCTCACCAGCTCCAAGAAACTAACCTGGAAGCCAAAGGCATTTAAAAACAAAGTTCACACAATGTATAAGACCCCATTACAGCATAAGGCAATTTATAAGTCGTTTTGAATGATTTTAAATGTGACGTATAAAATTTGTCTATAACACAGGGAGATATAAAATGTAGGGATTTGGGTACTTTTGTTCAATTTTCACAGAAATTGAAGGATTTTGACCCATGTTTTTGTTTGTCTGTTTACCCCAGGGTCGCTGAAACAAAGAATTATATTAATTAAATCACCTAATTTATAATTAATAAAGGACAAAGAAAGATAAAAGCAAAAGTATGCTTCATTTAGTTAAACAATAGTAACATCCAGGTTGTGTACAAAAAATAACTCTATACGACAATGCAAATCAGGATCAATTCATGGACTAAGTGCACAGGCAGAGGGAAATGTTGATTTCTCAGCGGATGGAACAGCCTTTTTTTTCAGAGGGAGTATGTAAATTAAATGGAACAGCTATTTTGGGGCCATTATTTCTGAGGGAGTATATGCCAATGGGTATGTAATTTAACTAGAACAGCCTTAAATTGATATCGATTTTGATATTGACGTCACAGATTCGATTTGTCACGTGATCGTCAAACCTGTAAAGAGAAGGTGTCAGTTCTTCAGGAACTGACACAAAAAATTACGGGAGATATTCATCATTTTCTACCCCGGTATCCAAAGATTTATCGTCTGAATATCAAATCGTTATACACATTCACGTGTATCGATCCCGTGTATTCATTTTAGTGTCTCTGCTGTACAATGTAATTATTAACCAGGCGATGTCGGTGTGCCCCACAACTTAACCAAAGTTTTTTTCAAAGCTGTCCCCAGAATTCCTTTACCGGGAAAAGCGCACGAAAATTTGATAAAGTGCGCTCGTATAAGGTCTAACTCTCTTTTGTCATGTTTGTTTTAAAATAATGCTCCTACATTGCCCTCTTTTCTTTTGAAATAATGCTGGGGGGCATCCAATGACCATACGGGTATGCTTTCCCAGAACCCAGGTTTTGGACAGCGCAGCTCCCACAGAGCCCTGAATTTTACCAAGCAGCGAGCTGAAAGACCCGTGATTTTGATCATTTCAGCTCTAAAAGTTAAATTGTTCATTCCGCATATATCTGTTTTTCAGGCGTTTGTCAACCAGAAAGCCAAGAAAGACCCTTGATTTTGACCGTTCGCAGCTCACAAAGATCCATACTTTCTGGCATGCCATCAGCTCCCAAAGACCCACCACTCAAAATTCCGGAGGAGCATAACCACTAAAAACTATGATGTGCACCCCCCGTAATGCTCCTGCAGCCAAATGTAGAAATCAAATTTTAAACTAAACATTGCGAATAATACATTACAACTAAATAAAAGGTCATGATTCTAATGCGAGCATACATACTTTTTTCAGTTTAAAAATTTTTATAAACTAAAAAAGTGCAGTGTACTTATGAATATTAATACTATTAAACATTGGTAAAAGACAGAAAATGAAAAAAAAAGTTTGGAGTTATAAATTAGCGAGTTGACAGAAAATTTTAAGAAAGGAGTTAATGTTTGGTTTGTTGTTTTAGGGTGCATGTCCCATTATTGGTGGTCTTTTGGATTGTCATGAAACATGGTAGATGTAAGCGCGGAAATTGTCATAGATTGTCAGATTGTCCTGAAACTTGATGTGATCACAATTGAGCGCCCACAATATAAAGTTATGTCAAGGTCATATGTGATCTGATGTTGCATTGTTAGACGGGAATGAAACTTAATGGGTGTTATCATCTTTCAGGGGGTAACATTTTTAAGGTTATTTGAGGTCAACTGAATATTGATTGTTTGGTTGTCGGTCGGAAACTTGCTTGGATTGTTACAATTCTGAATTAAATACCGGGTATATTAGCATATATTTTAAGAGTAAATTTGCATTTGCATTTCTTAGTATGTCCTTGGTGGTATTTACCAACAAATACCAGTATTTCCCATCCGGTTAATTAATTTACACACAAAACAAATTGCCAGCATATCAGGCACTTATCAATGTAAATGATCTTCATCCGTGGCATTGTCTTTTTTAAAGACAGTTCTTGTTTTACTAATTGTATTGAGCATGCGTGGTGATAAATTGACAAAAAATTCTTTCATTTATAAAATGCCCTTTAAAAGGAAAGCCCGGAGGGAAAGGTAAGCAATAAAGATACGTCACCTATACGTCAATTTGAAAATATCAGTTATTTATCAAATTCCTTTATAAGGGGCCGTGTGGCCCGTGTCTGTTTTTATTTTGGATCTTTGGTTCTCAAGTGCCATGATATGGGGCTCATAAAGTGAAGGGGTGTCGGGGTAGGTCATGGGGTGTTATGGTTGGTCAAGAGGTGTCATTGAGAGTAAGTGGATGTCATGGTGGGTCAATGGTTTCATGGTTGATTAGGGGTGTTATACTGCGTCAATCATGAATCTATAGTTCTTTTTGACGTCGGTGCTCCAGACCTAAAATCATTGGTTAAAGTGATATAGACACTTTTTGTACGTGTGTGCACTTTACCCTCTTTCTTTTAGACCAATCATCATAGAGAGTCGTGCGATATGTCAAGCTTTTCCTCAGGTCTTAAGGAATAAAAAAGTCAGCGGTCGAAAATCTGTAGGATCATTGGTTAATGAGATATAGTCACTTTTTTGTACTTTTTTGTGCACTTAATAGCTTAAGGTAATACACGATTTTAAAGTGTTGCGATTTGGTAGTTCACAACATCTTGCGAATGGTAGTGAGTTTCGGCAAAAATTGCATTGCTCATTTCCTTGCGAGCGTGTACAAGAATTCAAATATCACAGAAATGCTTTTATAGGTCATGTGGTTCTTGAGTTATGTTGTAAAGAGGGCTGAAACAACAACACTTTTGTAAAATGTACATAACTCATTAACAACAATAAATTAAGCAAGTTTTCAAAGTATATGGTTTGTAGAATGAACCTTTGCAAAACATCAAAGTGTTATTTTTCACTAATATATTGATTTAGACAATAAAAATCGATTTTTTTTTGCTGCTTCGACCAACATTACTTTGTCTACCCTTAAAGGCCCGGTCACACTATGACGGACGATAAGCAACGAAAGGTGACGAACGTGAAAATCACAAAATGTTGACGGCAAAGCGACGACAAAAAGAGGAAAAACAAGATTCGCTGACGAGTGGGAACGACCTTTAGCGACAACACGACGGCAAGGGACGAAAGGCTGCGGCAGGAAACGGAGACTAGCGACCAAAACCGGACGTTGTCTGGGCGGTGAGTGACGAAGTCTTGACGGAGCCCGACAACAAGCAACGAGGTCAGACGGCTGGCAGCGGATTTGCTTGCGGCAAGGAACGGCAGCTGACGGTAGATTGCGGTGATGATGACGTGACTCAGCAGCCGACATCAAAGCCTGTGTGTGTGCGGGTCGTATAGTCCCCTTTGGCGTTCCTACTCTTCACAACGTTCTGATCATCCACACAAAAATATCAATATCAATAATAATCAAAAATATTAACATCAATATCAACAATAATCAAAAATGGTAAAATCGATATCAATAATAATCCAAACTATTAATATCTATATCAATAATAATCAGGATTATTAACATCAATATCAATAATAATCAAAAATATTACACATATCAATAATAATCAAAAATAGTAAAAATTAATATCAATAATAATCCAAACTATTAATATCTATATCAATAATATATCAATAATAAAATATTAACATAAATATCAATTATTATAATCAAAGATATTAATATCAATATCAATAATAATAACAAATACTACACATATCAAAAATAATCAAAAAATTAATATAAATATCAATAGGAATCAAAATATTAAAATCAATATTAATAATAATCCAAACTATTATATCAATATCAATATATCAATAATTATCAAAAATATTATCATCAATATCAATAATAATAAAAAATGTTAATATCAGTATCAATAATAATCACAAATATTAACATCAATATCAATAACAATATCAATAATAATCAGAAATATTAATATTTTGATTATTATTGATATTATTTTCTTTTTATATGAACTTTAAAATTGCATCGTGCCGGGTAGTCTATTGAAATCGAACTGACGTCAATAAAACGTCAAACATCGCACAAAAAGACTTGATTAGAATTTACAGTCACTCATCGTGAGTTGCCGTTAGTTGTCGCTGAGAATCCGTTAGCGACCGCAGACGGCCGAAATTATTCGTCGGGAAATTGTCAACATGTTGAAAATTTTGTGACGACAAAAAGGTAGTTGTGATTCCGTTCAAATTTCGTTGGAGACCGCAACCCTCATTTCTTTGACGTTTCCATACCGTGCGAAGCCGTCTCTAGTCGTTTTGAGGTCGTCACAATTTCGTTGGTAGTCGTTGTCAACGACCATAAAAAAGACTGATTAATTTCTACAATCCTACAAATGCATATATCTATTTCATGAATCGCACAAAAGTTTAAAATCGTTGACCATCGTTTAAAAATCGTAACCCATCGCAGACCACCGTTTCAATGCCGCAGGTACTCGCAAACGATACTCGCAAACAATATCCGTCACTCTCCGGACAAGAAGTCACTGTCGCACCAAGATCGTTACAATTTCGTTGCTTGCCGCAACGTGTCGTCAGGGTTCGAGATGTGACGTCGCTTGCCGTTGTTTATTCGTCAATGGTCGTTGACAACGACTACCAACGAAATTGTGACGACCTCAAAACGACTAGAGACGGCTTCGCACGGTATGGAAACGTCAAAGAAATGAGGGTTGCGGTCTCCAACGAAATTTGAACGGAATCACAACTATCTTTTTGTCGTCACAAAATTTTGAACATGTTGAAAATTTCCCGACGAATAATTTCGGCCGTCTGCGGTCGCTGACGGATTCGTCAGCGACAACTAACGGCAACCCACGATGAGTGGCGGTAAATTCAAAATTGCAATTCGCAGCTTAACGTCGCTTGCCGTTCACCCCTATTCGTCACAGTGTGACCGGGCCTTAAGGAACAAAAAGGTCAGTGGTCGCATATCTGCAGAATCATTGGTTAATGAGATATATTAACTTTTTATACTTTGTGCACTTAGCCCTCTATCTTTTTAACCAAATATCCTGGAGAGTAGTGGGATATGTCAAACTTTTCCTCTGGTCATAAGGAACAAAAAAGTCAGTGGTCGCATATCTGTAGGATCATTGGTTAATGAAACATACACACTGACGTCACAACCGAACTTTAAAAGGCAATACATAGTAAGACCCCCGGGTGGTGTCAAATGAATGAGAAAAAAAATAAGGAATACACTAAAAAAACCACTTGGGGTCGTACATCTAATAGTTTTATAGTTATAGGAAAAATCATAAAATGTGGGTCCCTTTTTTCAGGGTTACCTATTTCTCCAATGCTTAAACAGGTAGCCCTGCTTGGCTATAGTTCTCCACAGAAGAACTGACAAATGACAATACACCTGTTACTTTGATAACAGACAGAACAGAATTTACATGGATAAATTTTAACCATGATTAATTCCCCAAGGAACTTTTATTCAAAAAAGGGGATAAATCAGACCCGGGCAACTATAGGCCTGTATCTCATGATGCATCATATCTACAGTATAATTCACCACGACCTTTGCAGGACTTAAACCCCATTAAAAGCTATTAAACCAAGATAACACTCATTGAAAACAGCTCAACTGATTAAATCAGATCTTCTCTGGTTGTGCACATGTGTCTGTTTTACATGTGCGGTATCGCAATGAGCTGGTATTATAGTTTCAGTTGGGTAACCGTTTATAAAGGAAATGCAAGGTAACAATGGTATGTGGACCTTTGTTCACGAAATGAGACAATGGTCTGCTTATTGTTAACCAGCATTCTTGAGCAACATAATGATTGTTGGAAATAATTTCTTCATATTTTTTGGTGTTATCTGTCGTTTACATATTCTTACTAAAACACAAAAGTGCGAATACTTCCGAACACCTAAATTAGCTAAAAATTTAGGACATGTTACAAAACTATATTTTCTAGAATTTCAGAAGAGTACTTTTAATATTGGCCGGTTATTTTTTACACAGCGACGTTAACTAGGCAATGTACTATTACCTATAACATACACTAAAACACCAAAGTGCGAATATTTCCAAACATCTAAATTAGCTAAATATTTAGGACATGTTACAAAACTATATTTTCTAGAATTTTAGAAGAGAACAATTAATATTCGCCGGTTATTTTTCACACAGCGACGTTAACGAGGCAATTACCCATACTTCTAACATACGCTATTTGTAGAGGTTACGCGTCAATGGTAAGAGCACTGTGTATTGTGTATAGGAAAACGGACAGTAACTGCAGTATGTCTCACATAAACCTGTCATGCCTGTAAAGTTCTTGAACATATTGTGCATATAGCCATGTGATGAAACATCTGCAAACTCATGATATTCTTATAAAAGTGTTGAAGTGTTGGGTCCTAAAAAGGGGGGAACAAAACAAATTCAGTCCTTAATAGGGGGGGTCAAAAAATTTGAGGGTAAAATTCCGGGGTAAAATGTACAATAAGGCATAGTAGGCCTACTTATTCAAAAATTTTTGCGCGCTCCGCGCATGAATGTTATATATTATATTATTGCTAATATCAAGCTACAAATCAACAAAATGTGCGCACTTTACAATTGGGATGTAACACTATGACTCCAATGAGTAATAACTCCAAACGGTCATTTTTAGCTAAAGAGTTAATGACCATAGGGATAGATCCCGGGGGATGGGGGATAACCCCCCCCCAATATTTTGATAGGGGGATGGTCAATACAATCATCCCCCAATGTTGACGCCTAGCTGTATATGGGTTTCTTACCAAAATTAACCCCATAGTTAGTCATTTTAAACTAAAAAGTGCAATTTTTTTGCGCTTCGCGCAGTGGCGTAACTAGGGGGAGGCATAGGGTGGAAACGTGCTCTGGGCGCCATCCTTAGGGGGGGCAAATTGACCAATTCAGCATCGATTCTGCGCCTCTCCAAGCGATGAAAGTCAAAATTTCCACGCGCTTCGCGCGCATTGCAGCACAAAATCAATTGAAAGAACATTTTAAGACCGATATTCAACTTATAGTGACCAAAATTAATTAGTGGTAGGCCTTATTTGTCCAAAATTTCGCACGCTCCACGCGCAATTGTTTCAAGAATTGGTGAGGGGGCGCGTCTAAGATATTCTCGGTGGGGGATAGGGGCACCAACTTTGTTTCTTGCCCCGGGCGCTACCAACCCTAGTTACGCCAGGCTTCGTGCAAATTTATTCCAGTTTTATACTATATTTCATCAGTTTAGCTTCAATATGGCAAATTTTCGCGCGCATTTCTACCATAAAACTTATTTTGTCGGCAAAAGGTGCTGCATTCACTGGACTTCAAGAAATTTTCTCCAACCCCAATGTCAAAAAGAAATCTATGCACTGTTAATGATGTTTACTTTTTAGGACATGAAGGGGGGATCAAAACATTTGTAGACCATAAAAAGGGGGGGGGGAATCAAAAAAAAAATCCACCCTTTTTTAGGGGGGATCAAAAAATGTTGACGTCCGAGGTTCCAACTTTTCCAACCCCCCCCCCCCCCCCAAAGTATTTATGAACACTCCCTTATCGTAATTTACCTACCGGGATTCGAACCAGGGATCTTAAGTAGACATAACTTAGATGCACACCTTCGCCTTCTTCTGAGATGATGATAGTATCATATGCCCCCTCCCCAAATAATCCATAATATTTTTTAAAAGTTATGTATTTTGTCTTTAGGCATCAATTTTCACTTGTTCTGATATTTATCTCCATTGGTAGCTATTGCGGTACATGGTTTGTACATAGAATATTCTGGAAACTCAATGGAAAATGCTGGTAAACAATCATACATAATGTAAACCCTTAGAATGATCATGATTGCCCCAGAAGTTTCTAGAACATTAAAGTGGTGGCGCTATTGCAGTAATCATGTACACATGTAAATGATTCTGTTTGGTTTAATGAGCTATTTTTAGAAATGATGTAATATGCCATAACTAGTAATGATTATTCCAGAAGGGTAGCAAATTAAATATAAGGCCAAAGAGTAATTGATTAGGGCAGCAGTTTATAGTTCTAAGAGGTAACTCTGTGAAACTTATGTTAGCCAATGGTAGTACAAAAGTTACCATAATTGTGTGAAGTCTTCAAACTTCGGTTCGCGGTGCTTGTGTGTTGGAGAGAATAAAATACGCCAAAGGCGGTAGTAGAACCAATAGTGCCCGATTGTATTGTCGACTCAAACAAGCGACCGACTGGAGTATCTTCATTAACGAACTGTGGTATTTTGCTGGACTAACATAGTGTGTTATCTGTCTGTCAAATGGAGCAGAATGCTTGCTCAAGAGATCTCGGAGAGATGAGCTTATGGTCAACATAGAAGACCATTTGGAAAGCACTAGCATACAGGATATTAACATGATTAAAAACATATAGTCTTCAAGACTTGGACTGAGACCGTGGTAGACCGTACCAGGGGTTTCCCTTGGGTAGACAGGACCTTGGACATTGCCGGATCAAGAACAGAGATCATCAACGGAATCTCCTCAAAGGTCAGCCAATCAAGCTCTCCAGGCTTAGTTAAGTAACCATAGCGAAAAGAAATCTGCATAGTAATCTACATGTAAGTTTAACTATTGTATGATATATATATTGTATTTTGATTGACAGCCATACCGCACTAATTAGTAAATAATCATAAGTTGTTTGATATAATAAACATTGTAGTTTTGTATGTTAAGTGTTGAGTCAACTCGTTAACAGGTGATTTTATCCTGGGTCATTTTAGTGAACGAAACAATAGTGTGTGTGTGTGGGGGGGGGTCTTTTTACCCCATTTAAAAACCCAATTTGCTTAGTTCCTGCTTAAAGCAGAGGAGTGTGGGCGATTGCAGCACTTTCTGGCAATTTGTTCCAATTTTCTACCACTCAAATCAGGAGGGCAAAGCAAAAGAAAAAGGGCAAGGAGCCCCTTTTCTAGCAAAATTCAGGGCCAAAATAGTGTAAAATACAAAATTTTTCCACGCTACGCGCGCACATTGTAACAATAAAGCCCTTTTTTGCCGGATAATGGGCGAAAATAGTGTAAAGTACCATTTTTTTCGTGCTACTCGCGCACATCATCCCAATAAGGCTCTTTTCAGGAAGCTCGAAGACATACAGTCTCTATGTATCATGCAACTGCAATTTTTATCGTCTGTGCCCCCAAAATTGTATTTTGCCCCCCCCTGACCAAGAAAGCTGGCTACGCCCCTGCCTACCAATAGCCAAAGTACATAAAATTGAGTGTTACCGTAGTTAGGGCGGTTTTCGGACTGGTTTTTTTTTCTAAACATCCTCGTACCATCTTCCTTAAATTTTCTCGGTTTGTAATAAGGCGAAAGCAATGGGACAGCGCTATTTTGGGAGTCTAATTACCCTATTAGCAGGAATAAGAGCTAAATCAACCGTGAAATTTTGTTGATGACGATGCCTCGCATGATGAAGACTTGGATGATCATGATGACCATGATGATGAGGATGACAAGACGGCGATGCCTGAGATTCAGTATGAATGGATATAATATCATCACACTGCCGACGCAGCTTTTGACTATAATGATGAATTGATGATGCCTAGGATGATGATGACTCCGATATGATGCCTAGGATGATGATGACTCCGATAATGATGAATATGATGATGATGTTGACGACGATGATGATGATAATGATAATGAGTATGAGGATGATGATGATGATGGTGAGGATGATGATGATGGTGAGGATGATGATGATGATGATGATGATGATGATGATGATGATGATGATGATGATGATAATGATGATGATTAAGGCAGCCCCGAAAAGTTTAGTGTTAGTGTTAGGGCGGTTTTCGGACTTGTTTTTTCTTTCTAAACATCCTCGTACGTATCATTCTTCCTTAAATTTTCTCGGTTTGTAATAAGGCGGTTCTCGAAAACAATGGGACAGCGCTACGGCGATGCCTCGGATTCAGTATGACTCGGATGATGAATTGGATATAATATCATCATGCCTAGGATGATGATGACTCCGATGAATGATGAATATGATGATGATGATGATGATGATGATGATGATATGAAAGCGGTTCTCGAAAGAAATGGCGCAGCGCGAGCCCGGAAAAGTTGAGTGTAACCGTAGTTAGGGCGGTTGACGGATTTTTTTTTATTAATAAACATCCTCGTACGTATCATTCTTCCTTAAATTTTCTTTTTTCAATAATTGCACAAATTGCACAAATAGCGCTTACTGGAAGCAACTCAGATATTGTCCTCATTGCTTTATAAATTGCATAAATTGCAACACCTGTGGCTATTTTTACAATTTGTAAAAATTGCTTACGTACATGGCTATTTGTGCTATTTGTACAAATTGCACACTTTCTTGCAACTGTAGGCAATTTGTGCAATTGACTGACATAAATGGCACAAATTGCAACACCTGTGGCTATTTATGCAATTTGTAAAATTGCTTACATACGTTGCTATTTGTACAAATTGCACACTTTCCTGCAACTGTAGGCTATTCGTGCAATTTACTGACATAAATTCCACAAATTGCAACACCTGTGGCTATTTATGCAATTTGTCCGACATAGATTGCATCAATTGCAACTATCTGTGGCTATTTATGCAATTTGTGAAAATTGCTTAAGCAACTGGCTATTTGTGCAATTTGTGCTATTTATACAAATTGCACACTTTCCTGCAATTGAAGGCTATTTGTGCAATGACCAATCCTGCGCCTTTATGGTGTGTGTGTGGCTGTGTGAGGTTTAAGGGGTATAGGAACACAACAATATGTGTGGTGCTGGTTCAGACAAAGTATTCAAGCCATATACTTTAGTTCAGATGACCAAAGTGCATAGTGCATAACAGCACATTTGTCAGCATTGTATCTCATCTGCCATCTTTCAGCCCGTGACCTTCCAGATCTCCGCCTGCCCCCCGGCCTGCCCCTAGAATCCGCACTCATTTTGTACTAAATGGCAGATATTTTGTTGAATATGCGAAAGGTGACAAAAAATCATACGCCTTAGGTAGGGTGTGGGAATACAAAAACATTAAGTGTGGTCACTGACATATATTGGGTTAGGATATTTATATAATATTGAATGGCTTATTTTCGTGTGATACAAGAATATTTTTCTATCGAGTACAACATATTCTTGTATCACACGAAAATAAGCCATTCAATATTATTATTATTATTTATATCAGGCCCACACTACCCCTGAGAGGGCGAGATGGCCGAGTGGTTAAGGCGTTGCGCTGCCGGCCGGGAGATACGATCGACGAGGGTTCGAGCCTTGGGCTTGCCTTAGGTGAAAATTCTCTTCCTCCCAAAAAGTTCCTATATGGTCAGGAATCCTTCAATTCAGTTCAGAAATTTAATTTCAGAATTTAATTGAAGAATTTCTTCACGCCCCCATACACTACTTATCACGTGCAGATATAGGTAGTGTATGTGCTTCGTCCGTGATTCGGAAGTCACGTAAAGCCGTTGGTCCCGTGTACAGGAAGAGTCAAACCCTGTGCACGTTAAGTGTCAGAGCTATTCGAAAAGAGAAGGGGGACCATCCCCGGTTCTGATATCTGCAATCAATCCTAGGTTCCAGGATCGTGCATAAGTAAACTGTGCACGTAAAGCCCTGCGTTGATACTCAGCCATTTGAGGTAAGCACGTATATGGAAGGAAGGAAGGAAGGGAGATTTAGCTAAAATCTTCCACAGAGGGAGTATAAGTTTCAAATAGAATAGACAATTAGGTAGCTTCCATTTGAAATACTCACTCCAGATCTGGAAGATATAGCTAAAGCCATAAGTTCAAGTTCAAGTTCAAGTTTATTTCACCATCATATCATAATAATATTATATACAGTAACAAAAGGTTGAGAAAACGATGGTAGGACAATCACAAGAGCAAAGCTCGAAAGACGTGATTGCCCTCAGTGACAAAAAAACAAAAAGACGCCTACAGACAACAGACAAGGACGGGGTGAAAAACGACAGACTGACAGGACTAGTGCAGACAGACAAAGACGTTGGCAATGACAATCATGACATATAAAAAGTCAATGAGAAATGTAAAAGTAAGTGTCTTAACTTACAGTACAATGATACAATTTTATGATAAATGACATTATTGAATACAATAAATTTATGAGTATAAAGAAATCAAGTAATCTTTGTAACTGCGTTTAAAAGAATTAGGAGACAAGGCAATTTTGATATCATCGGGGATGGCATTCCAGAGCAATGGACCTTGCCTTCTAATGGTATTTCTAGCCAAATCATATTTGAATATTGCAGGACGAAACAAACTCGATGAACGAGTGGAATAATTGTGGATGGCCATATTTTTAACAAAATAATTGGCAAAATTACAAGGCATGTTGTTAATACTGAAATTATACATAAATAAAGCTTTGATAAGTTTATGAATATCAAAAATATTCAAGGTATTTAGCTGAGAAAATAAAGGTGATGTGTGGGCCAGCCACGTAGAGTTGGTACATAATCTGATAATTCTCTTTTGTTTAACAAAAATAGAGTTCAAATTACAGTTGTTAGGATCTGCCCAAATTATATTGCAGTAGTTTAAATGAGGTAGAACTAATGTATTGTACAAGGTAAATAACGTATTACACGAAAGAATATGCTTAAGACGATACAGAATTCCACTATACCTTGAAACAATATTGGTAACATAAGAATTATGATCATACCAAGTCAGAGATTCGTCAAGAATAACACCCAAAAATTTAGTACGAGTTACTTTCATAAGTTCATTGGCATCAATAAATATATGTGTATTGTGATATGTGCGATTGCTATGGCGGTTTTTAAACATAATATAATTCGTTTTTTGAACATTAAGGGACAACTTGTTAGCTTTGAACCAGACAGAAATATTAATTAATTCATTATTAACAGAACAGATAAGTTCATCAAGGTTCGGATTGGACATAATAGCATTTGTATCATCTGCATAGATAAAAAAGACAAATCTTTCGAAGAATATACAATATCATTGAGGAAAATAATAAAAAGAAGGGGACCCAATACAGAACCTTGGGGAACACCGCAATGAACAGTACTTAAATGAGATTTACAATTATTGAACACAACATATTGTTTTCTGTTTGTAAGGTAACTCATGAACCACTCCAAGGCCTTTCCACGTACTCCATAATGGCGAAGTTTCTCAATGAGAATATCATGATTGATCGTATCGAAAGCCTTGGAGAGGTCCAGGAATATACCCAATGTATGGTGACCTTTATCAAGATGAGAAACGATCATATTGTATGCCTCTAAGACAGCCATGTAGGAAGAATAATTTGTTCTAAAACCAAATTGACTTTGATGAAGTAATAAATGATATGTTAGAAAATTATAAAGTCTCTTATGAATAATACGCTCAAATATCTTTGAAAACACAGGAAGGATTGAAATTGGGCGATAATTGTTACATAAATTGGAGTCGCCAGCTTTAAAAATAGGAACCACTTTAGCGTGCTTAAGCTCATCTGGAAAAATTCCAGTAGAAATGGACAAATTAAATATGTGAACCAACGGAGAAGCAATCAGGTGCTTAACAGCTTTAACAATATCAGGTCTAATTTCATCATAGCCAGGACTAGCACCAGATCTAAGAGAAGCACAGATTTTGATAACTTCATTTGTATCCGTAGGTGTGAGAAATAGTGAATTCTGTGGAGAAGGAATTTTATTCAAAAATTGATCAAAAGGAACGTGTGTAGAAGGAATATTTTTAGCTAACTTAGGACCAATGTTGGTGAAGAAATCATTAAAACCATTGGCAATCATGCTAGGATCAGTTGTTGGAATGTTATTTATATTAAAACAATCTGGAAAAGGTTGCTTACGCTTCCTTCCTAAAAGATCATTTAAAATTTTCCAGGTTTGTTTGAGATCATGCTTGTGGTCACTGAGTAGATTACAATAATACATTTTCTTAGAATTACGAATTAGACTGGTAAGAGTATTTCTATAATTTACTAGTAAACGCTTATTAGCATCTGTTGGAGAAGATTTGAATTTACGATACAGCTTGTCCTTACGTTTGATGGATGTTAAAATAGCAGTTGTGATCCATGGTTTATGAGGAATACGATTGTAACTTTGCTTCACTTGTTTATCCCTAATGGGAAAACAACGATTATATAATACAGACAGTTTATCAATAAATAACTTATACGCTTGGCTAACAGATTCCTCATTAAGAACATGATTCCAATTTGTTAATTCCAGGTGATTTGTAAAAGAATGCATATTACGTTGAGTAAATGAACGACCATGAGTGGATCCAACAAAATTATATTTCAATGAAATAGAATCAGTAAATTGAAAAATAGGATAATGATCCGTGATATCAGACACACATATACCAGACTTAATTTTCTTATCAAAGACATTAGTGAAGATATTATCAAGAATTGTGGCAGAATGTGACGTAATCCTGGTGGGGCGATCTATAAGCGGAAACATATTATGATCAAAGAAACTTGTGAGGAAATTCTGAATTTTTGAATCAGTCTCGTGCTGTAAAAGGTCTAAGTTAAAATCACCCGAAATATAACAATGTTTGTTTTCATTAGCAATAACATCAAGACAACGGCTTAAATCAGAGTTAAATAAATCAACATCAGTTCTATGAGCACGATAAACATTACCAATAATGATATTCTTACACTTTGAATTCAAAATTTCAATGAAGATAGACTCGGAGTGATCAATGACATTAACAGAAGAGTCATGCTGAACTAAATCAAGATCCTTTCTTAATTTAAAAGAAAGCGAATTGTGAATATACAAAGAAGCACCACCACTTTTCTGTTTTTCCGTGGTACACTAATTAAATTATAATTGGGAATATCGATTAAATTAGATTGATCCTCCTTAAACCAGGTTTCTGACATAAAAATAAAAGAAAAAGTGTGTTTCAAATTGGATAAGAAAATTTCTATGTAGTCACGGTTTTTGTTAAAACTACGAGAATTTAAATGTAAAATTGAAAAACTGTCACTAAACGATGCATCAATATCCAGTGAATTATCAAAGTAATAGTTACAAGAGTTAACACAGTTGGGTTTAAACAGATTCTTTGGCATAGCATTATCAACAATATCATCATATAAGAAAGGATTCAGTTTCAAACTTAGCAGCTTATTATATTCAATGGAGTTATTAAAATAAAAAAGATTAAATTTAAATTCATTATCATCAAGAATGTGATTGAATGGAAATAAATTACCGGTACAACTAAAACACATCCAGTTATTAACACCAGTATTACCATAAACACATCTTTTATGATAGAAACAATTACAGTATTTACAAGTTATCTTAACATTTTCATGAACAATATTCTTGAAACATTTATTACAATTTGCCATACAAACCAACGTCAACACGAAAATACACAAAAATTACACTAAACAAAAGGGGTATGAAAAATTAAAACAGTAAGGCCACAAAAACATGAAAGCCATAGAGAGCCCCGGCAAAACCACCAGGGAAAACAAAATCATGTAAAAGGAAAAATAGATAATATAAACAGAAAATTAATAAATACCAAATCAAATTATTTGGATAAATGAATAAATAAATTAATCAATTAATTAACTAATCAATTAATTAATCAATTAATCAATCAATCAATTAATCAATCAATTAATTAATAATCAACCAATTAACCAATAACTAAATGATAAATGGATGAGTTAAATAAATTAAACAATTCAATTGAAGTTCAATCCAATGCATCAGATCAAATGGGAAAAAGAAATTAATGAGATTAGAAATCTAAAATAAGAAATAGGTTACGACATGAACATATCGTTTTCACAAACTGAGCGAAGAGCGAGCAGAAGGAGCAATGGTGAATAGGAGAAAAGGATTCACCCGCTGACTCAACAGAGCTCAACCATGAACGAATAGAACTGGAGCACACAATATATCATGTCTTGAGTTAGAAAAAAAAATTAATATTAAAATAATAATAGTATATAATATAAAGTATAAACAAATTAAATTAATAAAAATAATTTAAAAGGGGATTTAAATAGAGAGAGGAGTGCATTAACTGATCCATGGATAAGCAGTGTAATAAACAACATGGAAAAAAGAAGATGGTCCCAACCATCGAGCTACAATTAATAACTCTATGGTCCCACAAACAGATGCACTGATAAAAACCAGTGAATGGATGGGATAGCTAAACAGCGAAAAGGGCATTGAGACCAAGCAAAAGAGGTACCAATCGAACTATGGTAGCTGTGAAATGTGGGAAACATCTTCAATAAATAAAAACATGAATGAAAAAAAAAAAAAAAAAAAAAAAAAAAAAGATTGTATAACTCTTTGCCGTCGTGGTGAGACGTCAAAATCGATCGAAAACCAAGTTAACTGGTCTACTCACGAACAACAGTGCTCACGAACCATGAACAAAATGAACACAACACAAAGCCAATGGGTCGCCAACAGGTGAGCAGACAAGGCGTGGACCATTAACTGAGCTGTGACGTATACACTACGACAACAAAGATAATTACAGAGCATAATATATGGATAATAATAAACAAACCATCGAGCTAATAATAGATCGATGAATAAACACTATAATTTTTAATTATTAGAAACATATTAAGAAAGTAACTTTACGGTACCAGCAAAAGCTATAGTCCAGACACAAAAATCAGTAAAAAGTCATTATGCAGTTCCAAGTGTCCAAATAGCGAAATCAATGGAAAATTATCAACAGGGGTTGATTGATCAAATAAGTTAACGGCGTGGCGAGGTCCGGCAGAAATGACATGCAAAGATTATTTAACAAAGTACAGCGAAGAATAAATACGATGACAAGATGAAATCTTGCCAATCACAACAATAACAGTTCAGTTCCAAGTGTCAAAAACAAAATAGTTCAGCAAAAGTCAAATGATAATTAAATGAGTCACTTCTCATTCCAAACAGCATTATTTACATAAATGAGTACCTTGGTACCGCTCACACGAATCTTGGCGTTTTTCCCCTCTGCTTTTAGTTGTTTGCGAATAGGCATCAGCCGTTTTCTCTCCATCTGCATTGAAACAGGAAGGTGGGGGACCGCGATGATCTTTTTACCTTTCATGTGGACATCAGATTTGGTTATGGTGTCCAGAACCAAGTCCCGATCTCTCATTCTGACAAACTTTGCAATAATCGGTTTGCTCTGATTGGTAGTCGCTTTGGTTGGTAAACGATGGACATTAACAAACATGATCCCTTGGTAATTGGGGATCTTGGTCTTTGATAGAACATCCCTCAGGACGTCCTCGGTGTCCTCATCATCGGTTACTTCAGGAACATTAAAGAAGAGCAAATTAGCCTTCTTGCTGTATAGTTCACTTTCAAGTCGACTCTTCTGTAACTCCTCTATCTTCTCCATCAATTCTTTTTGAGGTTAGGCACAGTATTATCCTTCAACTCAGTCACCTCTTCATCCGTATATTTCAGTCCACTTTCTAATTCCGCCACATCATGTTTGATGGTCTTGATTTCATCTTGTACATCATTCAGCTGGCGTGAAAGACCGTCAAATCACCGGGAATATGAATCAAGACTGATTCATATCAGTGTCCAGTTTTGTAAGCATTGTATACAGTTTATCCAAATCCACCGAGCCGGCCATTATATACTGTTGTGCGTTGATGCACGGTGCGTTGTTGTCGTCGACTATAGCCAGGCCCCGTGTAGCGGGAAACATGTGTAATTTCAAATTAGAAATCAAAATATGTGCAGTGAAAGTCATAAAATAAGAGTTCTGCTTCGTGAATGGTGTCAAAGTGATGTAGACGAAATTATACAAACGATGTAGTTGGCAAATAGAGTAAACTATCCATAAAAACAGGTTAATCCCCGGTGGTTCTCGAGAGCTCTATACGGTACACTCTCACAGCATGGCGGCCATTTTAAATAGATACATGGGAAGTATGAGTTTCAAAATGATTAATTTTGACCATTTCCAAAACCTCCACATGTGGAGGGAGCGTGACCATTTCCAAAACCTCCACATGTGGGGGGGGGGGGAGCGTAACCAAACTGGCTGCGTAGGAGACTAACTCTGAGGCCGCACTCGCCGTCCTAATCCAAATAGTGCGAGATATTTCGAGTGATAAAGTAAAGTTTATGATGTTGTTTCTTTGCAAATTCCCAATGTTTTTCGCGTCCAAATGTATTGGGAACTTTATGATTGCATATTATCATTTTGGAAGAAAAAAGGAAAAATCTAAAAATTTAAAAAGATCGTACATTTTAAAGCCTGCTTGGTCACCGGGAATCGGACACTTTCTGATTTAGGCTCCTCGTCGTTAGTCAACATGGACCGGGTAGCGGCATTGACGCAAAATAAGGTAATGCCATTCATTTCTTACCAACCAATATTCTTCACAAAAGTAGCAAACTGTGCTTAGTTTGCAATGACTTGTATACACGTATATACACGTACACCAATTGTAAAGGGTTGGAAAACTTGGTTTGGTATTTCAGATGTCATCTACGGTGAAAACTCAATATTGGCAAAATGCCACGTAAACTGCTTTTTTAGAACAAAGTACAAAATGTAGTTCAAACATGCATTGATGCTGTCATGAATTACAGTTCAGAGAAGACTGAGAAAGCACATTTTTGATGATCTGTTGATGGAAGAAACAATCATCTATAGTTTTTGAAACGTCTGTGTAATTGATTTGCCCGAGTTTGATAATATATAAATTTTATGGTAAATAATCGCTGATGCTGCATTTTAACCTGAGAGCAAGTGACATAATCTGGTTTAGAATTAGATGGTCAAGTGGGTAATTAGCAAAGCAGGTTTGCAATTATTTGTGTACCAGATCGTACCAGTTTTGACCTTTCCGTTTTTCAAAGGTAGCTATTTTGTGTGCTTTTAATTGTTCTGCGCCTTTCCTGCGTGAGGTAATTGCGCATCAAACCCTCAAGTGGACGAAGCATTGATTTGGTTGGTTGCATAATATAATTATACTCTTTTGTGTATTTTAGTACTTTTTGTGAATAAATAGTCGTTGGAATACAAGGTCTACTGCGTTTCAAAATTGCATTTCAGATTTGGTTTTGTCCCATTTACTTTTAATTACTTCCATATAATACTTTCATATAATTAGTGAGATTAGTGCAAGTGATATTGCTTGGGGATATTCTATATATGATAACAAAAGGGATTTATTCGGCTTACTTTCTGGTTGATTTGGTTGAGGCCAATGACCAGTGGGCAAAGTACTTTTCAAAGCTTGCTCGGTGGAGCACCGGGAATCGGTCATTATCTGGTTGAGGTTTGTCGTTGTTAGTCAACATGGACCGGGTAGTGATATTGACGCAAAATAAGGTAATGCCATTCATTTCTTATGTTCAACCAAATTTCTTCACAAAAGTAGCAAACTGTGCTTTCTTTGCCCTGACTTGTATACATGTACACCAATTGTAAAGGGGTTGGAAAATTTTAGTTTGGTATTTTAGATGTCATCTACCATTGTCTACCATGTCTACGGTGAACCCTCAATCGTCAGCCTGTTACGATAATTGCATTTTATGTAATTTTGAGAACAAAGTACAAACTATGGTTCAAGCTTGCATTTAAACATATCTATTCCCCAATCTTCGCACATGAACAAAAATGATAATGAGGCAAATAAAAGGGAATAATCTAAAATAATTTGAGTGATTACGTAACTGATGCAGATTTGAACCATATTTTGTACTTTGTTCTCAAAATTACAAACAAAAAATATTTGGCAATTATCGTAGCAGAGTGATGAAATATGTCAGTTTTGCAGGAGCGTAACCAGCTTTCTTGATCTCGTTCTTATCGGTGGGATGGTCGAATCCAACCAAAAGTGTACACGGCATGTTCAGGGCCATAACTTAAAAGTATTAAACAATTGGATTTCGTTTTTGTATTGTGTTTATTTGCCTTGATCATACGATTCGCGCCATATATAATAAGACCCCCTTCTGTGAAAAACTTAGACACAGAGACCCCAAAACATGCTATTTTTACCCATTTTTTCAAAATATTTCTTACAGTATTTTTAAAAACATCTACATCAGTTATTAAAAGCAGTCATTGGATTGAATCTAAATTGATTTCCTGAAAGGTGTGTATTCAAAGATTGCCTGTTCAATTTTTCACATATTTGTACATAATTATGAATTTTTGTGATAATTTTTGAGTGGTATTTTGTACATTACCTACGAATACAATTTTTCATAGCACTAGATATATCTTTAAAAAATGGAAATCACTAATAAATGCGCGATTGATACAAGCTTTGGTATGTCCAATACTGAAATGCATTGCATTTAGATATCTTTATCATTGTGTTTAGCTGCCAGAAATTCTAAATGGCACAAAGGTAGGTTTGGTAAAAAATATGCATTACCTCCGAATACATGTTAAAAGCTCTGTCATTTCCACAAACTGAGAGAATAGTAAATTATATTTAAGCAATAGGTGCAGGGTAATACACTCTTTAATACTACCAAGTTTCAATAGCCTGCATTTAACTATTTCTGAGATATTAACAAAATAAGTAAGTATTCATAGCTTTCGGTAGCCGAATGTTCCCTACAAATACAATTTCACATCATGACCCTATTGTGAATGCCCATATCGGTACACAAAGAAGGCCCGTACGTTCGCTATCAAATCATATGTCAATGAAAGTTGCGAATTCACTTACATGCCTGCCATGCAAATCTGAATAAGGTTACCTACGAATACCATGGACAAAAACGACTGTTCTCATTGTTTCATGATCTAGACAACACAGTGATGGACAATAAAGCTAATTGCAGTTGCCCTCAAACGAAAGGCCACAAGACGTAACTGACTCCAAGATGGACTTCACAAGTCTGTAATAACGGTTTTAAGCGATTTGTGTGCAATTAAGCAAATTAAAGTCCCTTTAGGGCCTTTGTTTCTTACTTCAATCCTCATTCAACCGCTGTGAACCGACATTATTAATACATGATAGGATCTCTAGTATCAATAAACGTACATAAAGAAACTAATACATTCAAAGTGCTTTATAAAATGAAGATTTGATTGCGATATCCACTGAAATACTGAAATGTTACTTACGAATACAGCATAATACATGACATGTGTAATGAAGTGTCCCTACCAATGGAAATTAATTGTCAAAAACTTTACGCGGTACCCCCGGACAATATTATTACCCATATACGGATTCATTCAACAATTATTTATTATGTAAATTTGCTGTTTAACTACTTGTATATCAAAATGAAGTGTTCAAAATCTTGCTAAAAGCATCAACAAATTTTTGATCTAAGGTAATAACATTTATTCATTTGGACGTACCATCTGAAACAGATCTAAAAACTACCATTTTATTCATTCATTAACATAATAGTAAAATTAGAACCTCTAAACTCAATATAGATATACGAATAGCCGGGTTTCTTCACCTATCATTTTAAAAAAGCGTTAAGTGTATGCTTATAGTTCCTAATATTCCTGAAAACATATATCCCACTCTTTTTTAAGTGTAAAATTGATTCATACTCATTTGATAAATAAAATACAGAAACTGACCTAAACTTCATTTTCAAAAATAAACTAGCATAAATTGAATAAGATCATATTGATCGCGTTATAAAAATGAAAACAAATATTTTCTGGTTGAGCTAGCATTTTCCTGACACACTGTGGTCTACATTACACGAAAAAAGCATTAATGGGAATATTTCATTTGTTTTAGGTTGATTAGTATTGCGATAGTGAAAGCATCCTAGTGGTATTCGTAGGTAACATTGGGTTATGGTGTCACATTTACTATCACACGTCCTGGATTTATTTATCAAGATTAGTAATGGCACTTTTGGTTCCTATAAGGCCAACATGCCTTCAATCAATGGACAAAAGGAAAAAATTGTGGAGACATTTTTATTTTGGACTTTTATTTTTGGCCCGTGTACACTTTTGGTTGGATTCGACCATATACATATACTGTGTTATTTTTAGAGAGACTATACATGTAAAGTTTTTGAGCTTCTATAAAATTGGTATTATACACTATTTTGGCCCATGATCGAGGTGAATTTTGGTGGAAAATGGGCTGCTTCCCGATTTTCTCTTTCATTTTTTTTGCCCAGCTGGCTACGCTACTGGAGTTGTGCCTTACGTGGGTGGCAATATGGCTGATAGATTAAGACACTGAATACCTGTAGTGATTATTAATATGAACCTTTCATATACTTAATGAAAATTAAACATAATGATTGAAAAATTCAAAGCCAAAATTTGCGTTCGCGAAGCGCGTGAAAAATTTCAATTTCAGATTTTTTTTAAATAGTACGGAATATGGGGCTTAAGGGTGGTCTTAACCCTGGAATTATGGAACCCGAAACATTTGAGCCACATAACTGCTAAATTATTGTTCTAAAGTATATAAAAGTATACATTATTAACGACTTGACGAATTCATCTGTGACGTCAAATGTGATCAAAATGCTCATTTTGGAGAAAATTAAAAGAAGAAAACCCGAATTTTTGGTCAACATTTTTTCGGACCACGTAACAAAAAAAATTAGAAGCACACTAAACAAATAATAGACGGACATACGGTTGTATCGAGTTGTGAAAATCAAAATATTATGGCACTTGTTTGGTTTCTGAAACCAATCAGAGAAACTACCGAAAATGCTAAATGAAGATGCCAGTGAAACTCATGATGCATAGTGCGCAGCCCGGAGGGATACTTCACTATGGAATGGATTTAGGTGTAGGGCTGGCACTAGTTTGGGCCAGGGGCATTCGGTGAGGGCCATTGGGTAACAGGGGTGTACTCTAACTATTTTGGCCACAAGCCAGTCGGGCAGGTAACTCATAAAAGCTACCAAGCCCGACAAAAATTGCACATGCCCGACATTATGCTCAGAGCCAAAGGCGCACTCAATATTAATAGTAATATTAAAGAAGCACAAATTTGTAAACATCTAACTTACTGAGCTAACATCCCAGAGCAACTTAGTTGAGGGCTGCAATAATAACAGTTTATCATTCTCAATTTCTTACCCGCCAGGCGGGGGGGGGGGGGGGCACTTTTGACAAATTACCTGCCCGACAGCTAGGTTACCCGCCCCTGGCGTTCGGGCCAGGGGCGTAGCAAGCGGGGGGACAGGGTGGACGAAGTCCATGGCCCTGAGGGTTCAGGGGCCCCGAGCACAAAAGCGAAAATTAAATAAGGGCTGACAATGGAGAGCACGGCCGGATTTACCATTGGGCCAGATGGGCCCGGATCCAGGGCCCCCAAAATTGCCCTATGAATCTTTCTTTTAACACCAATAACAGCATGTTTTTGGCCAAAAATAGGGCAGAATTGCGCGCATTAAAATAACAAAATTCATGTTCATCTGGGGCTAAAGTAGTCTGAAATTGAATTTTTTCGCGTCTTCTGCGCTCAAAATATCCTAGTAACATCGGAACAAAATTATGTTAGTCCCCCTCTATAATAAGGTAAATCCTGCCCTGGTTAAAAGGGCCCATACTGCTCCTTGTCCATGGGCCCCTGATGCTCTTGCTACGCCCCTGGTTCGGGCGGGTGTTAAAGTATATCCATGGGAGAGCATGATTGTTG
This sequence comes from Amphiura filiformis, assembly GCF_039555335.1. NCBI lineage: Eukaryota > Metazoa > Echinodermata > Ophiuroidea > Amphilepidida > Amphiuridae > Amphiura > Amphiura filiformis. Next base: position 62,207,774 of record NC_092629.1, on the reverse strand, counting down.
GCATTCGGTGAGAGCAATGGGGTCAAAAAACCAAACAAATTGAGCCAACAGACCCAAACTCCCATGCCCCCCTAAATATGAAATGTTGCGTCCCTTACATTATACTTTGTCTTAGTGGAGCTGAGGTTTTGGTATAGTAGATGGTGATAAATACTTACTGTTGTGATAGAAAACTGTAGCATATGTACGGTGTACCATCTCCGCCAATTTCCTTTTTAATTCCCCCTTTTTTTTAATTTCCCCTTTTTTTTTAATTTCCCTTTTTTTTAATTCCCCCTTTTTTTTAATTTCCCTTTTTTTAATTTCCTCTTTTTTTAATTTCCCCTTTTTTTTTATTTCCTTTTTTTTAATTTCCCCTTTTTTTAATTTCCACTTTTTTTTTAATTTCCACTTTTTTTTAATTTCCCTTTTTTTTAATTTCCACTTTTTTTTTAATTTCCCTTTTTTTTAATTTCCCTTTTTTTAATTTCCCTTTTTTTTAATTCCCCTTTTTTCTCACAAAGCAGAATCTTGGCCGAGGCACCTACTGGTAGTTGTCCGAGACTTTGCTCGCTTCCTACTGCGTATGCTGGTCTTTACGCACTGTAGTCTTTACGTGTGAAGCTTTCCTGGGCTATATCAGTGGTGTATTACACCACTGATATAGCCAGGAAGCTTTCCACTAAATAGTGGCACGTCCCTGTATAGCCTGTGTGCTAGGGCCGTAGACTTATGTCAAGTCACGGGAAAACCATAAGAATACTAGTATATAACTCGCAGTGGTTTTATCCCGGTCTGTGAGGGGGGGGGTGTAATTTTCCCAAGGCGTGCCAAAAAATTGCTTGCTTCCTTCTGGGCCTGCCAAAAAATCTTCGCCCCCTGCTTTGCACATGACAAATGTTTTAAAATTGCCATTAAAATTGCCATGTAAAGGGACGGCATATTAGAACGTTTTCGTACTATTTAATAGAGCTATTTTATGACTATTATGTGACTATTTTTGCATTTTTCTCACAAACTAATAACACACTGGTAAGGAACTGCATTGGCTTCCTGTCGTCCAATGAATTGTTGTTATAACTTATGTTGATTGTATATAAATGTAATAATGATATTGCTCATGATTTATCTGAACTTCTTTCAAATTATGTTCCCACTCGTACTCTTCGATCTGGAAACATGCAACTTCTTCAAGAAACAAAATAACAGCACGTGAGTCATTTGAAATTACAGCTCCACGTCTATGGAATGAACTGCCTATATATTTTAGAACTGCTAAAAATGTAACTATGTTTAAAAAGATGTTAAAAACTCATCTTATGTCGGGGTTTGCTCAGGGAAATTTGAAAATGCCACCAAATAGTGAAAAACTGTATAAAATGTCTAACTTTTGTGTTGATTTGCAAAATAAAACAAAGAAAAGTGATTATTTAGCAGTAATCAACCATTAAACAATAGCATTAATTTTAGGCCTACGATGCAAGGCTGCCCATAGGCCTAGTGCTTTATAGTGGACACGGAAAATCACGGAATAACACGGATTTTAAATTTTGTAACACCATGAACACGGAGAAATCGTGGCTTTAGCTATATGCCGAATAATTATATATTAGCTACTTATACAGTGGAAGGGTCTAAATATTTAATATATTATTAATAATTATTATTGTAATGTAATCTAATTCAAATTAGGCCTTCTTTAATATAAGCCTCGTGATCACTCTATATCTATTGGATTCGGATTGTTTTACTAGGTTTGGATTTAATTTTGTCTTCACTATAGGCCAAGATCCCGGGGCCAAGATATAAAAAATAGAAAGCTATGCGAGCGCTATCCATGTTCAATTGGATAGCTGTGTTCAAAGATATAAAAGTACGGACGAAGCCTTGACTAAAGCTAATGCTCCCCGCGGTATACTAAACTGAATCCACTAGCTGCAACATTATACGCACATCAAAAAAAATATCGGGGAAATTAAAAAAAAGGGAAATTAAAAAAAGGGGAAATTATTTCGCAAAAAAAAATGCATATTCATCAAAAAATTAAACTTTGTCCGATCGGGCCCAAATTTGGTGGGTGGCATCCTTGATACAAGGGGAATATAATGCGCGAAATAAAATCGAGGTCAACCAAGGTCAAAGGTCATTACGGAGGGGTCAAATTTCAAACTTTGTCCGATCGGGCTCAAATTTGGTGGGTGGAATCCTTGATACGAGGGGAATATATTCCCGAAATAAAATTGAGGTCAAGCGAGGTCAAAGGTCATTATGGAGGGGTCAAATTTCAAACTTTGTCCGATCGGGCTCAAACTTGGTGGGTGGAATCCTTGATATGAGGGGAACACGTAAAACTTAAAATCGAGGTCATCCGAGGTCAAAGGTCATCCAGGAGCTACATTTTAAACTTAATCCCTAAGCTTCCCTGGGTGGGCGCTTTATATATTGGGGCATGGGCGCTTATTGGAATGAATACGGTTGTTATCAATTAATTTATTAAATGAAAACGATTAAATAAAGAAATAAATATAAATAAAAAATCATTAATTGATCAATAAATTAATAAATAAAAGAATTCATTGATTGATAAATAAACACATAAATAAGCAAATAATCAATTACCGGTAATTGTTAAATAAATACATAAACAAACAAATAAATCAAGGCAGAGAATTTTATTTCAATTTTATAATTATATACGCCAAAATATTTTCTGAATTTAGTCAAAATTAACACTCTATTGATGGTAAAAATTTTATGAAAATTTTACGTAGGTCCTAGACTATGCCATAGTCGATTTTTGATAAATAAAACATGTTATTAATCATGATGAAAGCATTCAGTTGAACTCGAAATTATACTGATATTTATTACATCAAAATACTAGTATAAAATGGTTATGAAAAAGTTTATATAATTATAATAGTGACAGTAAAGGTAAAAGTAAAGTATACGTAGGCTTATATTATTGAATGCAACATCATGTCATTATATAAGCACTTCAATAACTGGAAGAAACTTTGGGGGCCCTACGTGTAATTATCCTATAAATTGCGAAAATCCAGACCGTGTATGCACGAAAATGGCAGGTTCTATAATGTGAACCACATGTATATACCCGGTATCCCGGCCCGGTATATAGGAGTATTATAGCACGTGCAGCCGGTGCAGCCATACGGCCTAGCGAGTTCAAATCGATAATGCATGTATAATAATTGCCCATTTATCATGTCGGATTTCTCAACAATTGAGCGCTATTAATACACATTAATGTTTTTAACAAATAAAATTCCAAAATATGGTACATTTTCTCCCGCATTTTCTGCCTTTGCTTGTCACGTGGTAGGCATATGTTGAAGTTGCGACCATATGTTCAAATAATTTTCGAAACATAACAATATGACAAGTGGCCGACTGGTCTAAGGCGCTAGGCCCACAGAGTGTCCAAAGCCCTGCGCCGTGAGTTCGAACCCCGCCTCTGCCAAACTTTATTTTACTTGGGGAAATTAAAAAAAAAAGGTGAAATTCAAAAAAAAAAAAAAAGGGAAATTCAAAAAAAAAGGGGAAATTCAAAAAAAAAAAGGAAATTCAAAAAAAAACCGGGAAATTAAAAAAAAAGGGGAAATTCAAAAAAAGGAAATTCAAAAAAAAGGAAATTCAAAAAAAAAAGGAAATTCAAAAAAAAAAAAGGAAATTCAAAAAAAAGAAGGGGAAATTCAAAAAAAAGGAAATTCAAAAAAAAAAGAGGGAATTAAAAAAAAAGTGAAATTAAAAAAAAAAAAGGGGAAATTAAAAAAAAAGGGAAATAAAAAAAGGGAAATTGGCGGAGATGGTACACCGTACATATGTCCCATTTGGGTGATTTTTTAATTCTACATCTGGATCTGGTACAATATTCCCAACGCTCTTAAAGAGCCAAGTGAGAAAAAGTCCTTTTGCTGCTTGCTTAGATGTGCTATGGTTGCTGATTTGAATTGCTTATTATCTTGGATGGTTACTATGCTTTGTGGTAGGTTGTTTCAGTCTTTTATTGTCTGCGGAAAGAATAAGAACTTGTGACAGTCCTTGTTGGATGTCTTCAGCTTGTAGGCTTCGCTGTGATTGTGTCTGGCGAGGCGTGTGACCGGTTGTAAGAATTTTCCTGCCAGTTTAATAAGGGATCTAGAATGAGCGTTTTCAGCGTTTCGACAGTATTTTTTGTGGGACATGAGAGCACATCAGACATATCGAATTGCATTCTGAATACGAAGAATGTCTTTCTGATATCAAATATTTTTCATTTTTTAAAATTCACGATATAATACAAATTTTATGACAAATTATTAAAATTTGATATTTTTCACATTTTTGATATATAACAGCCCTCGAAGTAAATTTTATGAATCTAATGATTATATTCTTAAAGTGTATGTAGCAGGGAGGAAAAGCCGACGGTCAATTGAAAATTTTGACCTTTCATATTGAAGATATGGATTTTTTCCCAAAAAGACCTTTTTTTTTTTTTTTTTTGGGAAAAAAATCTGTATCTTCAATATGAAAGGTCAAAATTTTCAATTGATCGTCGGCTTTTCATCCCACTTACATACACTTTAAGTATAAATCATCAGATTTATAAAGTTTACTTCAAGTACTGTTAAATATCAAAAATATCAATTTTTAATCATTTGCCATAAAATGTGTATTACATTGCGAATTTCAAAAAAATCAAAATTATTTGATATCAGAAGGATATTCTTCGTTTTCAGAATGCAATTCGATATGTCTGATGTGCTCTAATGTCCCACAATATATACTGTCCAAACGTTCATACCCCATCCCTTAACCCGTCGGTGCTCGTTTTCTTTATTATGCAAAGAAGAATAGACAGATTAAATATTTTGTCGTAGTGGGGTGAGCGAGTTGGCGCAGCGGTAGTTCCCTCGCCTTGCACCACTGAGGTCCCGGGTTCATGCCCCGGCGCGGCCCAAGGACTCATGTGCACTTGGTTTATCCCGATTCCATGCTCGCTCTCGTAGGTTTTCTCCGGGATCTCCGGTTTCCTCCTGTATCGCTAAAATCGGTGATTAGTTGTTTGGTTATCAAAAACTTCCTTCACCCAATGGAATTTGGGGAGCTGCACAGATAATTGGTAGATGTTACAATCTAAATGCGGATAGGTGTGCGCCGTTCGGCAGCAACTGGCCTAGTTGATGCGATCTGATTGTGATGATTCACCATTACCCACTCGTAAAATCAAGTACTTGACCTCAGTGTAACTGCCTATCCTTTGGACACAATAGATATACTCAAAACAAAATTCCTATCTTCTATTACTCGACTGACCAGCCTCTTTTGTTATGCAGAAACGTGCTGGTAGACGATCGATATAAGTGGAAATCAACAAATATTTGCTCGGTCAAATGAAAAACAATAATTGTAAAACTACAGTGCTTCCATATACCTTTTTTCTCGTGCTTAAATTACGCATCATGTGAAATTTTGTCTTTTAGTGTATGAACTTGGCACGTGAGCATTTTTGGGTGTTTATAAACCGAGGATCGGAAACTTGGCGGATCGAAAAACTAGGATCGGAAAACGAGGCTGTGGTAAAGCTTGGTTTCCAATCTTCGGTTTATAAACACCCAATTTTGGGTGTCAACTTTATAGCTTTTCAAAGTATATAACTCGCTAATGAAAGATTTTAAGCCGACTTTATATAATGGTACATCATTCGAATTTATAGTTTTGTCAGAATTTTTACTTTGATCTTCGACTGTCAAATTCAGTACTAAATTTTGAATGCGCCCAGCATAGCAGAAATCATTAATATTTCAATTGTCGCATGTAGAAGCATCAATCCATGGTATATATATTTTTTTAATCGACGAATAACCGTATCATAAAATATATACAATGTCTACGACATAAACAGCAAATGAAATAATATAAATAGCACACTCTGAAAGTATAATATCGGTGTCTACTGCTACCGCCGTACCATCCTGAATTCGTCAGCCTCGCGCGCTCGATAATATTTTGATGTCCGATTTTGTCTTTTTTTCACGTTTACCATTTTCCTGTGAAGTAGCACATGCTTATTCAAACACCTTAGTCAATTTGGATGAACATTGAAGTCCGCAAATTGCTGATAATATCACATTTTTTAAAATTTGTTTTTGTTATTATTTTGCACTTCATGGTTACTCTTTTTTGAGCGGAATATTTCCAAATATGACTTACTTTACCTGTAAATTTCCCAATGTTGCTGCATTTTGTATAGAGGGGAGAATATGATTATAGCAATTTCATAAAATTGCCGTATTGGGACGACCAAGGAGGATAGATAGAATGGAGAAGAAATAGATTACGTAATGCTTTGTTCCTTTGATGCCGATTAGAAGTTGCGGTAGGCTATTCATAAAAGTGGTACCATTGTTTCGAAAATTAAATTGGTCACTGATCCGGCATCATATTAACGCTCTACACAGCAGGCGAGTATCAATAAGTGACCACAATACAGTCATGTGTAAGGGCAGTCATGTGTAAAGTGGTACCATTGTTTCCATGTATCCCAAATGTGTGCGTGTGTGGGTCTGGAATCTATAAAGGAGGCTTTAGCTGTCGATGCAATCATCTTTACCACCAACCTGACATTAGGCGCTTCATTTTAATAAATTGAATGCTCTTGCTGATCGATTACACATTAGAATGTATGAAGGCTGCCATTTCCATATTACACTATAATGGTAATCGCTATACGTATACATGTAAGTATAAGTATAGGCCTATAAAGGTTGTTTTTAAGAAATTTCCATTTAATTTTATTTTAAGAAGGAGATTGGCATAGAAATAGTAGCGTACCCAAAGAAGGGAGGGGGTTGGGAATGGGCAGATTCACCCCTGTGAGAAGTCTAGGGAGGGGAGGGGAGGAGGGGATATGGAGAATGAGAGAGGGCGGGTGAAGGGAGCAATGGAAAGATATAATAAAGACAAGTAGATAAATAGAAATATAAGGAAAATGATGGGAATGAGAGAGGGAGGGTGAGAGGGGACAAGGAGAGCGAGGGAGTGATAAAGTATAGGCCTAGGAAAGAATAAGTACAGAGAAAGGAAAAGAAAGGAATGATGAATACATTTAATAATAATTATTAGGCCTATATAATAACTAAACACATAACAGCACTGGGCAGCCATTCGATGATGTCAATGCCTTTATTCGTTACGTAATTAAAACGCCCAGTCAGATGTATTTCACACCTGCCAAACACAAGTCACCCAATTTCGAAAACTGGACGTTGAATGTACACTCTCATGAATATTGATTGGCAACATTTTCCAACATGTCAGCGCTCTAATCGGAAACAATAGAACAATAGCCCTGCAGAGCGTTGGGGACGACCAGCTACCTTCGACTATATTTATAAATACGTATTTATATATAAATACGCACGTGACTCATGGGCACGACATGACAAGACCAACAAGCGTGACCAAATCCTCATGACATTGAAAAGGATAGGGACTCTTTAGATAAATATCATCAAATTTAAATATTAATTGAACAGCAAAATTATTACAAAACAACATTTTGAAAGTATTTGCCGACGGGAAAATATTTATCGACGGAAACGTTTACAATATAATCAAAAAGTTTTGCTGCACAGTTGTCTTGTATACCACATTTGCTTTCAAAGGTACATTGTTAGCCAAAATGAAGTAAATGTTTACCAAATCTAGAAGGAATCTGGGGTAAGTGAAAAGAGCAGATTCTGAACGGCTAAATTAAAAAAAAGAATTGTTGTATGCTTTCTGCAAACCGGAGTAAAATTAATTTGAATAAAACCACCCATTTTTGTAGCTACATACGGTTTATCTTCCCAAGAATGTAGGGGTGATCCCCGGGGGTGATATTCCGTATTGACTGGTATAGCGCGATATTCAAATGCAAAATAAAGTTGTTTGGCGGCTCTTCAAAATTTTATTAATATGAAACTGCATTCTGACTACAATTTCAACCAGATTGATGTAATGTTTGGTGTACCTGATGAACCCTTTTTGACATTCTTATTTTTATGCTACAAATTTTTTATTTACAAACGTAAATTCCAAAATGTCTCTCCCTCGTTTAGTGGTCGTAAATCCTTTATCATTATCAAACGTAAGATTGAGTATCAAATTGCTCTGAAAAAAGGGAAACTATCTCAACACTTCCGTAAATGGAGTGTTGATTTTTGATTTCACTTTTTGGTTGTAAATGTACTGTTTATAAATCACCCTTTTCATGCTCTTCGCATGGTTCACATCTGATATGTTTGGTCACAGAACTTTTGTGTATGTTTGATGTCAATTTGTGATTTGATTGATGTTTAATGATTTATGTATACTTGTTCTAATTTTTCCAATCATGTGTTTGTGGTTTGCTTTTTTCAATAAAAACACATAGTCGGGCTCTCATTCACGCGCGGATGGGAAATAGTGTTCACTTTATGTTTGATACGGTTTCTAGACTGAAATTTTCATTCACGCGCGGATGGGAAATAGTGTTCACTTTATGTTTGATACGGTTTCTAGACTGAAATTTTGCGTAGAACACGCTCCCGTAGTCCACTTTAATTAAAAATGTGCCCAAAGTGCTTTTTCCGGGGGGTGCCCCTACAATGGGGGTCAAAATCAGCGCACTGAATGGTCTATTGTTCTATTGTGTCCGATTTGAGCGCTGACATATTAGAAAATGTTGTCAATCAATATTCATGAGAGTGTACATTCAACGTCCAATTTTCGAAATTGGGTGACTTGTGCTTGGCAGGTGTAAAATACATCTGACTGGGCGTTTTAAATACGTAACGCATAAAGGCATTGGCATCATCGAATGGCTGCCTATAGTGCTGTTAGTTTTAGGCCTTTGTGGGTGGGGGGGCTGTGTTTAGTTTCTATAATAATTATTATAAGGCCTACATTTATTTGTCATTCCTTTCTTTTCCTTTCTCTGTACTTATTCTTTCCTTGCTAAAGTATCACTCCCTCTTCTTATCTCCCTTCCCTTCTCCATCCCCTCATACTTTTTGTCCCTCTTTCTCTCTTCCTCCAGCCCCCCTCTCATTCTTCATGTCCCCTCCTCCACCTCTTCCTCCCTCATCCCCTCCCAAGACCTCTCACAAAAGAGCTGCCTTTTATATAAGAAAAGAACTACTTTTATGTAGGCCTATACCGGTATACTTATTATATGTTACATGTATTGTATACGTAGCTATTACCATTATACAGTAATAGACATGCAGACATGGCAGCTTTGATATGTAATCATTCAGCAAGCGCATTCAATTTATTTAAATGAAGCACCTACAGTCAGTGGGGTGACAACGAACTGCATCAGCGGCTAATGTGTGCCTTTTCAGCTTACGGCTACTCAATTACACCCTTGAGTGGTATAACAACAAAAGGTACTTTTCGTTATAGTAAGCGCTTTCACGCGACTTTCGTTTGATCCCTTTTTGACAGTAGTCTGCTAGGTAAAGCGTTAATACACTGTCGGGTCAGCTTACCGATTTAATGGTGGAAGCCCTTTGTCCAAAACAAAAGGTACCTTTCGATGAATAGCTTGTCAGATTTGAAATCGGCACAAGTGTACAATGCGTTACATAATCTATTGCCTCTCCATTCTTAAGTGCAATATCAGATATTTATTTAGTAGGGTTGGCCACGGTCAAAAAATTTTTTCTTGCTGAGGTGAAAGGACTTTGGTTGTAGGTTACAAAAATGCATTTCGAAAATTCAGCTGAAGTCCGTTGCCATGGCAACGGCCCGATTTGTGTTTTTTACAATTTTCGCCTATTTTGGAGCTAAAAAAGTGAAAATTGCCCTTAAAAGGGCGCCTCGTTGCCTTAATATACAAGTTGGTATTTAAAAATAAATTGTATCATAAAAAAGCCTTATCTTTGTTCTTTCTAGAAACAAAGTTGTATTTAGAGATTCCTTTTTTTAAATATCGATTTCGGACCTGGCAACACTGCAAGTTTTTCAAATTTGAAAAATGCCATTTTTTACCGATTTTGGCGATACGAAAATTAACTTTCGCGCTCACCTAGGATTTTGTCGTTATGGTTATTGGTAGAACATACCTTGCCCCCAACATATCTAATAAGAACAGCTTGGGGAAATTTATTTCTCTAAGGAAGGTGTTGCCAGAAAAACATACATTTTGTAAAAATTCAAAATTCTCATAAAAAGAAAATTTGCTGCATTTTGCCCTATATTTAACACATGTGATGTAATGAGTTGTATGTAGAGTCATTTTATCATCATGGTTAACGATTCTGAATGTTTGGAAACAATAAATGAAGTTTAATTTTAATGCGGTGTTGCCAGATGCCCAAAATTATGAAAGCTACATTACGCAAAATAGCCCAAATAGGTCAAGTTTTCATGTATGAATCTAGTCAATCCAGTTAAATCACGGTCTATTATTATAAATCATTTTATCATAATTTTCACCTGTTCTGAATGTTTGGAAACAAACAATCTCATCATACAGTGTTGCCAGATGCCAAAAAATAGAAAAGATAGGTAAAATTCTGGTTTACCCTGTGCTTTCAATACAATTCTGGTTAACCCTGGGCACCATATTTTCATTAAAGGATTTTTTTTCTAATTTGCCCCGAATTTAGTACATGTGATGTAATGAATTGCATGTAGAGTCACATTATCATCATGGACAACTATTCTCTATGTTTCGAAATTTTAATGCAGTGTTGCCAGATGCCTAAACTATAAAAAAATATGACAAGTTTTTATGTATGATAAACAATTTCTTTGCATCTAAAATACAATTAAATTATAATAAATTACGATATGACCCCTTTAACCTGTTAACCTCTGTGTTTGTCAGTTGTGAATGTTTAACATAGTGTTGCCAGATGCCAAATACTAGCAGACATAGGAGGCAGGGTTTACTTTAACGCACAAAACACGCGTATTTACGCGTTCAGGCACTTTTCTGACTCCTTCAAATCCATAGTTCCAAAGTCCAATGCGTACAAAATCTTGAAAACGTACACTCATAGAAATGACTTGTTAGCCTTGGCGCAATTCAAAAGGAGTAAGTTTGGACAACTCAAAAATAGTGTAAAGTTGCCAAAACAAAATTCATTTTAGTTATCCGAACTTAAAAAATGCTGAAAAAGCTCAAAAAGTTCCGTCAACTAATCAACTTTGTTGGCATTACTTAAAAAGTTCATCCCCCTCAGACACCTCCATGCATAGTGGATAAACAAGTGACCATTTTCGCTTCTGCTTTCGACATTTGCCAATTTAGGCCCTATGTTTAACGCAATTTATAGGTCTAATGGGGAAAACGTGACAACGAGAGGCTTAATTTGGTCAGAAACCCACATACAGGCACAAACATTGGGGGATGATTGTATGGACCACCCCCCTGGCAAAATATTGGGGATCTACGCATATGGCTGCAAAACACACACATATTGTTAAAACTGTCTTCAAAAATAATATTATGAAAATACCCCTTGGGCAATGTTTTTGACTCCTTCAGAGGAAAAATTCACAATTGAAAGGGTCAAAAAAATTTGAAAATACCCCTTCAGCAAAATGCTTAAAGAAAACCCTGATAGGAGGATTTTGTAAAAATACATCATACATGCCATAAACTCTCAGAGCTTTTTAAACCTTGTACTTTACTTAACCACTTTAACATTGACATAAACTTTCCAGTAAACATGTTTACAAACAAAATTGTAATTTTATTACTTTAATATAAGTCCTCAGTATCGCCAATTTTCATTTTCATTTCAGATATTGCTGAAAAGTTGGAAAAGGAATTGGCCAATCATATCTTATCAATACACATTATACATTCTTTACCAGTGTTCCATTATCATGATTATATGGCCAGGTATTTGATCAAAAAGTGTTCCCAGAACCTAATTTTGAGTTTAACAAGACATTCTTGATGTACAGGGTGTATCAAAATGGTTGGTACCGGGATATGTGACATTTTCAAAAATATTATTATTCTTATTGTTCTAATAATCTGAAGATAATAGGTTGATGCATCTCGAAGCTACAAGCGAAGATCGACTTAAGCATTGTTTTACTTACACAGCACAAGATGAATAGGTTCACTGCTTGAACTATTTATTGCATACATGCTCTCAATCATTAACACACTTCAGTCTACATAACTTAAAATTGCTGTACACATACTTTTAGAAAGATAGTTTCCGAAGTCTCTGCCTTACGACTCTGACAGTGTGAGGTGAAGCCCCGTGATCTTAAATGAGCTTAACACCTAGGATAGATCCATTCTGTAACTGCCCGCATCAAATTTTGAAACATTTTGAAACGGTTTGAAATCATGTTTCCATGCTCTTGGAAACTGTCTTCTAAATCTTCTCTGCACTTCTCCATAGCTTCGTGTCAACCAGTAATTCTTTACTATGAAAGTATGCTGAAGCCATTCCAATAACTCTTACAGGTCTAACTTAACAGACAGTCTTTCACCATTCTGCCACACCATCTACTTGTAATCTCAATGCGTCTTATACTATAATTTAATCTAACACTCTGAAGAGGGGAAGCAACAAGTTACCCCAAATCACAGCAGCAGGGCTGTCAACTCTCACGCATTGGCCGTGAGTCTCACGCATTTGGTCACTTTCTCATGGTCTCACGCCAAGGTAGTATAATCTCACGCCTAGGTAGCAAATCTCACGCAAAAAGCTGGAAAATGAGTAAAATTTCACGCATCGTCATGAATAATTTGTTGCTCCTACCACCCCCCCACACACCCACCCGCTTTTCACATTCTCGAGCGCCATGGCTCAAAATAATCAGGGTACAAAATGAACATTGGAGTCGGCAAATCCCGGTACGCCTCTGTCTCACGCCAAGCAATTCCAAAAAGTTGACAGCCCTGGGTAGTGACTGGGCCGCCGAGTGTGAATATGTATTTATTTTGGAAGGTTCGTGTTTGTTCTAAATTTTGGGGTGTAATTTTGGTGATATTCAAAAAAGCGACATGCCAAACACAAATCTTTGGGCACATACTTTGTTATTGTTAATGCAGTTTGTTTCCGCATACCTTTGTTACCATTCACCTTGGTGATTTACTAATATTATTTATTTTGTGACTGCAATTTGGCGTTTTTAATACGTTTTAAGTTTACCAAGAAAGTAAGAAAAATATCTGGTCATGGTCGTTTCAGAAATTCATTCTGGCAACAGAATGCAGGCAACAGAATGCAGATTGGCTCACGATCGATGTCGTATTCCTCTATGTGGGTCCCTTGATGATAAAATTACTTTGAATTCCTTGTTACAACATACAAATTTTCGTCTGGAAACAGGGTTTCAGTTTTATTATGGCACAGCTGTAGTCTTTGGCGCCGTATCAAATCTCCAAACAAATAGTTTAAGGGGTCATATCATAATTTATTATAATTTAATTGTATTTTAGATGCATCATCAAAGAAATTGTTTATCAGACATAAAAAACTTGTCCTATTTTCATAGTTTAGGCATCTGGCAACACTGTTAGTTAAAGTTTCGAAACATAGAGAATAGTTGTCCATGGTGATAATGTGACTCTATATATACAATTCATTACATCACATGTACTAAATTCGGGGCAAATTGGAAAAAATGTCCTTTTATGAAAATAGGGTGCGCACGGTAAACCAAAAATGGTATTGAAAACACAGGGTGCACAGGGTAAACCAGAATGGTACCTTTTCTACTTTTTGGCATCTGGCAACACTGTATCAAGGGTAGCGCTAGGCTGCTTTTTGGGGTCCCGGACTCATCAAATACAGTTCGGACCCCCTATTTTAAAATTTTCTGCGAGTTCAGGGGTCCCTGCAGACCCCCAGCTTTTCAATCTAGTGCTACGGCAGACATACTATTTATGCAGCATTTGTGCAACTCTGACTCAACAAACTCTATTACGGACCCCCTACTTTCAGATTTTCTGCAAGTTCGGGGGTCCCTGCGGACTCTGGAGCGCTTTGTTCTAGCGCTACCCCTGCACTGTATGATGAACTTTTGTGTTTCCAAACATTCAAAACAGGTGAAAATTATGATAAAATGATTTATAATAATAGACTGTGATTTGACTGGATTGACTAGATTCATACATGAAAACTTGACCTATTTGGGCTATTTTGCGTAATGTAGCTTTCATAATTTTGGGCATCTGGCAACACCGCATTAAAATTAAACTTCATTTATTGTTTCCAAACATTCAATATCGTTGACCATGATGATAAAATGACTCTACATACAACTCATTACAACACATGTGCTAAATCTAGGGCAATTTGCAGTAAATGTTCCTTTTATGAGAATTTTGAATTTTTACAAAATGTATGTTTTTCTGGCAACACCTTCCTTAGAGAAATAAATTTCCCCAAGCTGTTTTTATTATATATGTTGGGGGCAAGGTATGTTCTACCAATAACCATAACGACAAAATCCTAGGTGAGCGCGAAAGTTAATTTTTCGTATCGCCAAAATCGGTAAAAAATGGCATTTTTCAAATTTGAAAAACTTGCAGTGTTGCCAGGCCCGAAATCGATATTTAGAAAACAAATCTCTAAACACAACTTCGTTTGTAGATAGAACAAAGATAAGGCTTTTTTATGATATAATTTATTTTTAAATACCAACTTGTATATTAAGGCAACAATGCGTCCATTTAAGGGCAATTTTCACTTTTTTAGCTCCAAAATAGGCAAAAATGGTAAAAAACACAAATCGGGCCGTTGCCATGGCAACGGACTTCAGCTGAATTTTTGAAATGCATTTTTGTAACCTCCAACCAAAGTCCTTTCACCTCAGCAAGAAAAATTTTTTTGACCGTGGCCAACCCTACTAAATAATTATCTGATATTGCACTTAATAGCTCCATGGTCAAAATTACTAAAAATGTATTCTAAGGCCAATGGTGGTGATTTTGGTGTCTAAATATATGTTTATGGACATGAGAAAGTCATTTAGACAGTTTACGAAATCCAAAATGGCTTCCTTATGTTCCAAAATTCAAAATGGCGACCAAAATGGTGAATTTTAGCCAAACTTATTTGAACGGCTTTTTCAGGACGATGGTGGTGATTTGAGTGTCTATGAATATGTCTGTGGACATGAAAAATTTATTTACATAGTTTATAAAAATCTAAAATGGATGTCTTATACAAAAAAAAAATTCAAAATGGCCGCTAAAATGCCGAAAATTATTCTAACTTATTTGAACGGCGCTCTCGGCCCGATGGTCGTGATTTGGGTGTTGGTATATGTTTGCAGACATGAAACAGTCATTTATATTGTTTATAAATATCTAAAATGGCTGCCCTATGCCCAAAAATTCAAAATGGCAGTCAAAATGTCGAATTTTAGTCTATATCATTTGAACGGCATTCTGAGGCCGATGGTGGTGATTTTTGTGTCCAGTTATATTTTGGGGACATGACAAAGTCATTCAGCTAGTTTTCAAAATACAAAAATAATCACATTTGATGTCCATTGATCTATTATGGTTTATAAAGTTGGCCAACTGTTGTATATCCCGTAAAAGGTAAGCGATTTATATCTTTAAACCGGGGTATTTGAAGATCTTGGTGGCCATAATATTAAACATAACTAGAGCGGTTCTCGGCTTTCGCGGTTCTCAGCATTCGCGGTTCTCGGTGGGTTTGTGGTATAGGGTAGGGGAACCTTGTTGTGTGATCCTGGATGGTGTGTTTTATTGATTGGTTTATGCCTTTGGGCTGTTTTGGCCCGTATGTGTCGTTTCTGTTCAGAACCTTGTGTGATTCGAATGTGTATTGTTTTTCTTTGTGGTATTTGATGTGTTTTAAATATATAGGCCCAATATGTTTGTCTGCCTGTGCAATTGGAATAACTAATGCAAGAAACATCATATAGTTTGATTTGAAGATGACAGTAACGCACAGTGTCATCGCCCCGATATCTTCATGGCAGAAATCGCCATGGTAGGTTGAATCCACAGCCACGCATGGCCATTTTGTTCCGACCTTTCAGACACATAATGAGCCGGGGACATCCTGACTAAGGCTACTGTCAATACCTCGGTAATTGCCTTTTCTAGTGTGTAATTGAAACACATTGTATTGGAATAAGGTGAACTTTTTGGGTTCCTTTTAGTAGTGGCAACACTGGTTGGTTGTTTATAAACAGTGATTTCAGCACTGCCGAGTGCCGACGCCTTCAGCTCATTTTGCTATAAATAAATGATTTTGAGATCTCTTTTGGGAATAAAATTGCCAAATATGAGGAAAAGTACCTCAAATAATTATGTACACATCCTTGCAGCTGGCCATAACTGTGAATGAAAAGGTAATTTACGATCTACTGGTCTAGTGGAATGGCTGTCAAATTCTGCATACTTTGCCCACTCATCTCATGTATGGCATGGCATGGCAGCTCAATGTAGCCTAAATGTTTTTCTTTACGGCACTGAAAAAAATTCTTTTGTGGGTTTGTTTTTATGGTGGGCTTTTATGTAATGCTGCTGGCTGCTGCTATAATTATCAGTAGGCTATAGGTAGGTCTGCAGAGTCTAGTAATTTTGATCCGAAATGCTGTTTTGCTTTGCTGAAGTTTCCATCGTTATAGCCCAGCAAACATAAAACGTTTTCGACATCATTCGCAAAAGGTTATAAAAGGTTGTCAGAAAACGTTTAAATGTCGGGTTATATATAGGGTACATTAATGGTATAAAACGTTTTCATAACACTAAAAAACATTTGTTGGTAATTTACTGCACAGCAAATACAAATGTTTTACAGAAAACATTCAAATGTCGGGTTATATAAATGGTATAAAAACGTTTTAATAACATTCCAAAAACATTTTTGAAAACTTGGTGCAAATCATTCTAAACAGAATGTTATTTTGGGGTTGAAAAAGATTTTGCAAAAATGTTTGCCCAAAATATTTACAATATAATAACGTTTTTAAAATGTTTTCATGACCTTTATATAACCAGACATTTAAATGTTATTAAAACGTTTTGTAAAAAACATTTTAAGAACATTTCTGTGTTTGCTGGGTGCAAATATTTTAACATAATGCTGTTTAAATGTTAACAAAATATTTGGCCAAAACTGTTTGCAAAAATAGTTTACAATGACATTTCGAAAACATTTTAAAAATATTTTTGTAGTGTGTTTTCATACAAAACGTTTTAAAACGATTTCATGACCTTTATATAACCCGACATTTTAATGTTATTAAAACGTTTTTACCTAAACCAAAACCCAAAATAGAACTCATTTAAAACGTTTATAAAACGTTTTTGTGTTTTGTGGGAGGCCACCCCAGACCCATTTTGCATTGATGGTTTTCCTGATTTAATAATTTGATGCACAATTCAAACTAAAATCGATTCCTTCAAAAGTCTGTGGCAAAGTACGCAACGAAATTGACCCCTGCATGGTTATTAGTTCCCGAGACCCCCATTTTAAGATTTTGGTGGCTGACCCCCCCCCCCCTTTTTTTTTGGTCGGCCGATCAGCTCCCTAGACCCCCCTTTTTGCCTGGCCGATTAGTTCCTTAGACCTCAAGTTCGAAACTGGCGGTGGCACACCCATACCTCTACCCCCCTCCCCCCGGGTCAGTGACCAACTGAAGTCAGGTTTATCCCCGTACAGTCGGCAGTCCTTTACAACTTAGGCCTAATCCTGTAAGAAGACAACTTGATAACTTTTGAAGAACACAACTCTTAATATAAAAACATGTTTCTCGTCCAGGTTTAAAAAAAAACGTTGTATCGCAAAATATAGGCGCAAATACCCAAAGGCCCTATTAGACCCTGTATTTAGCGTATAAAAATGCCTGAAAGAAGGAGGTGGCTTTTTCTTAAATTCCATTCTTCTGGTAGATATAACTTGGTAGGTGTATACCCTCTAATGATCACAGAACCTTCAAGAAATGTTTTCATAATTTAAAAAAAAATAGAAATTAATAAAGTTATGACTTAATTAAAAAATAATACAAATTAATTAATAGAAAATATCTCAGCTTCCTCGACATCTTTTTTCAAAATTTTAATAAATAGAAATAAAGTTGTAACTGAATTTGAAGCGGCCTCAAAAAAAGGAATCGGAAGGGGACGAGTAACATGTTTTATTTTTTTATTCGGCCTTATCATATCAACTAATGCTTTTACAATAACAAACGGTGTGAGTCATATTGGATTTAAAAAAGAGGATTTTAGTTTTTCATCGAAAAATAGGTGCGAAAGGACTTTTTTATTGTATTCTTCTGGTAGGTATTTAAAAAAATAAGAATAAATTTAAAGCGGCCTCAAAAAAGGAAACAGTTTTTGTATTCTTCTGGTAGGTATTAAAAACAATAAAAATACATTTGAAGCGGTCTCAAAAAAGGAAGCGGGAGGGGATGAGAAACATGTTTTATTTTTTACTCGGCCTAATCATATTTACCGACGCTATTAACAACAGCGTGAGTCATGGATTTGTTTGGATTTGTGAATAGACAAAATGTTTTTAAGGGTAGGCCTGCATAACTGTTGCATCAATTTACACTTCTATCGCGGGTTGTCTTTCCAGATTTTCTGTTTGTTTGTGTAATACACAACCATTAACATTCATGCACCCTTAACCCAGCGCAAACATTATAAACTTTATCAAGTGGTAATTGTGTTTACTTAGCACTAGTCTGCTACAAAGCCGGTTTCTGTCGGTCCTAACACTCGTCGTTCCTAACAAACATGTTTGTTCGGGATAGCCACACACAGTCTGGCCCGAGACTAGGCCATCACAAGGAATGATAAATTGCCAGAACCCTAAACGATAAATATAAGCTCCCCAAACAGGCGCCCAAAATAGCCTAAACCCTTCCAATTTCGATTTGAGAAGCCGTGTTTTCAAAACCAAATAATAATGCGTAAAAAGCCACTCGTGTCACGACTGATCTAATTGACCTTATTATGAAAGTGCGGTAAGCAGTTAATGCACCAACTATATACTATAGTTATCACGCCAGAATGGGTGTATTTGGACAGGAAAATTCCAGATTTGGGCTAATTGTACGCAATTGTGTGCAGTGCCGAATTTTTTTTTTCGGCGTTTTTCTCATTAAATTAGGGTCCCGTTCATAAAAAAAAATAAACTGGTGTCTAGATGTAAGCACAGTTAACACACCAGGAAAATTATAGAATATACAACCAGCTAGTTAGGCCGGTTCAGCGCGAACAAACCATGATGCAGTCATGTCTACAGTAGAATTCATCTCGACCTTTGCAGGACTTAACCCCATTAAAAGCTATTAAACCAAGATAACACTCATTGAAACAGCTCAACTGATTAAATCGGATCTTCTCTGGTTGTGCACAAGTGACTGTTTTCATGTGCGATATCGCAATAAAGCTGGTATTCATAGCTTCAGTTGGGTAACCGATTATAAAGGAAACGAAAGGAAACAATGTTATGTGTGGCTTTGTTCACGAAATCAGACAATGTCGTGCTTTTTGTAAACCAGCATTCTTGAAAATGAGCAACATAATGATTTTTGACTTAACACGGTTTAGAAATAATTTCTTCATATTTTTGGTGTTATCTGTCGTTTACATGTCCTTCCTAAAACACAAAAGTACGACCCTCTCCAAACACCTAAATTAGCTAAAAATTTAGGACATGTTACAAAACTTTATTTTCTAGAACCTATTTAGAATAATTTAAATGTAGCTTTTACCGGTTTTTTTGTTGCATCCTTCAGAAGTGAGCGGTCCGATACCAATATTTTCGGTCAAATCTCCATTCAAATAACACGGGGAGTTGGCTAGCTATGCCTTGCCCTCACTCATATTTTACAAAAGTACGACCATTTCTGAACATCTAACCTAGCTGTAATTTTAGGTCATGTTAGAGAAATATATTTGCTAGAAGTTTTGGAGAATAAATAAAATATTGGCTGGTTATTTTTCACACAGTGATGTTAACTAGGCAAGTGTCCATTCTCCCAACATACATCATTTGTAGGGGTCACGCGTCAATGGTGAGAGCACTGTGTATTGTGTATAGGAAAACGGACAGTAACTGCAGTATGCATGCACCTGGTCGGATCGCTTATGTGATTTCCTACGGATACTCCTACGAATCACACAATAATCCGTATAACGCAATTAAGGAAAGTGATTAACCCTAGAACTATGTACGGGGTTGTACCACCCCGCATATTTTACGCCCAAATGACTTAAACTAATCGTAGATCCATCCTGTACGCTCTTTTAAGTGATACAATTTTTACCCCAGCACCTTACCCGGGGGTATGACCGACCATCAAAGATGATTGACCATGGGGGGGGGGGGGGTTGAAGCCCACCATAGGTTTCTACAGTAAAATCCATGACTTTAATTTTACTCTTGTAAAATTATTCCAAGATATATTTGACTTTTTACTTGTTAGTTAGGTTGAAATAGTCATTTTCTTTTATATTTAGGAGACAATTCTGTGAAAATTGCATGTTCGTAGAATTTTTGGAAGAAGATTAATTGTGTCTATACTTTTGTAAATAACCAGAATTGAATACACGAATACAAAGCCCACCCAAGTCCATCGAAAGTGGTTTTGAGACAACTAAAAAAACCAAATGTGTATCATACATGCCGGGCCATGTTGGATTTCACGACAGAAATTACCCTCCCACCAGAGCTCATTAGATGTACAGACGTAGAGACGTACATTATGATAGGCATATGTATTATAAGCATTCCATGCTTAACTCAATTTGGCCAAAGTATGGACTTGGGTGGGTTGTGCATTCATATATTCAATTTTGCAAGGATGTGCTCACATTATGACGTCATAGCGATATTATGTGGGGAATGTTTGTACTTCTTTTGGTATCACTGGATAGACGTGACACATAGCTATACATTGGTACCAAATAGTATTTAAAATTAGGGCAACACCCCCTTCGTGGTCCGTGGTACAAAATATGGCTTAGTAGTTCTAGGGTTAAACGTATACATGTTTCCACTTTTGATTTGTTATGAGTTAAATTATATAATGTCCAATCTACTAAAAGTGGAAATTATTGTTCATCATAATACTCTCCTCTCCCAATGGACACTCGCCTTCATCAGCCAAAAAATGCCGAATGTAAATGCAACTCTCAGTATGTTACTTCCTCTTCCGAACCGCTGTTGGTTGAGGTATGGAGGCTATGATCCAACAATTACAGATTGGTCTTGCTCATCATTTTTAACTGGTGTAGCTCAGCACATGTCCAAGGCAAACTGGGCTAATCGTAAAACAATCGTAATAGGGGTGCTGAGCCTTCGTCCAGGGATGCCGTTTCAAGCAACCAGCCGTAGTTGAGAGGATATGTCTGTTTATGCAAACCATAAAAGCAGTTAACCATGCCATTTGCGACGAATATTACTCGAAGGATATGACATTTCGGTGATTTTCTGCATGGTCAAGGAGCCTTTGCGAGGGAGTGAACTTTTAGGCGTTTCTTCCTCCTCATGCCGCTTATCACTATGATGGTATATAGCGACTGTTCCTTGGAGTCAGTAGGTAACTGCGAAAGATGGATTTGCTAGAAAGCCATCACATTCGCTTGTTTGGTAATAATATTGACCAAGACCTGATATCCTTCTGATGAAGGCGAGTGTCCATTAAGGAAGGATATATATAATATATATACAAAAGTATAGGCAAAAATAGATTTCGGCCAAAAAAATCTACGAACATGCAATTTTCATCGAATTTTCTCATAAATATAAAAGGAAATGACTATTTCAATCTAACGAACATGTAAAAAGTCAATATATCTTGGAATAATTTTAATCATGATTAAAAATTTTAAAAATCATGATGGGCCGCATCCCCCACCCCCCGATGACCATCTTTGATGGTCGGTCCTACCCCCGGTAAGGTGCTTGGGCAAACATTTTATCACCAAAATGAGCGCAATGGATGGATCTACGATTAGCTTAAGTCGTTTGAACGTAAATACGCGTGTTTTTTTTTATGGCGGATGAAAAACCTTTGTGGTGGTACAACCCCCCTACTTAGTTCTAGGGTTTACTTCACTTATTGCGTTATAATTATTATTATAATGATGGTCTTCAAATGCCCAGGTTTAGAGATAGAGAATCGTCTTTGAACTACCTTTTTAAATCATAATAGATCAATGGACATCAAATGTGATCCTTATAGTGTTAGTTCATGAGTTTGTATTAACATTTGGTTAATTACGCCATTTTGAATATTTTGGGCATCTATGCTCCCTTTATAAGTGATTATATTGTGACACGGTGACCTTAGATTTAAAACAATAATTAAGTCCCAAGAGCTGGGGTGTATATGTGATAATTAGATAAAATCACATAAAATTTGCAATTTTGGCTACCACTTGATTTTTTTAGCATAGGGCAGCCATTCTAGATTTCGTCAACTATCTAAATGACTTGGTCATGTACACTATAGGGGCCTATATGTCACAAACATATACCTAGACACCAATATCCCTACCATCAGCCAAAGAATATCCTTCAAGTAATTTTTACTGAAATTCACTATTTTAGCCGCCATTTTGATTTTTGGACAATAGGGCAACTTTTTTTTCAATTTTGTAAACTAGCTGAATGACTTTGTCATGTCCCCAAACATATAACTGGACACCAAAATCGCCACCATCGGCCTGAGAATGCCGTTCAAATGATATAGACTAATATTCGACATTTTGACCGCCATTTTGAATTTTTGGGCATAGGGCGGCCATTTTGGATTGTTATAAACAATATAAATGACTGTTTCATGTCCTCAAACATATACCTACACCCAAATCACAACCATCGGCCCAAGAGCGCCGTTCAAATAAGTTAGAATAATTTTCGGCATTTTGGCGGCCATTTTGTTGTTTTTTTGTATAAGGCAGCCATTTTGGATTTTGATAAACTATGTAAATAAATTTTTCATGTCCACAGACATATTCATAGAAACTCAAATTACCACCATCGGCCTGAAAAAGCCGTTAAAATAAGTTTGGCTAAAATTCACCATTTTGGTCGCCATTTTGAATTTTGGATCATAAGGAAGCCATTTTGGATTTCGTAAACTGTCTAAATGACTTTCTCATGTCCATAAACATATATTTAGACACCAAAATTACCACCATTGGCCTTAGAATACATTTTTAGTAATTTTGATCCCCATTGTAGGGGCACCCCCGGAAAAAGCACTTTGGGCACATTTTTAATTAAAGTGGACTACGGGAGCGTATTCTACGTAAAATTTCAGTCTAGAAACCGTATCAAACATAAAGTGAACACTATTTCCCATCCGCGCGTGAATGAGAGCCCAACTAACAATGACACAAAAAAAAGGAGCGGGTTCGATCAATAATGCCTAGCGGACTACATTATGGCCTAAAGACGGTCCTCAAGAGTTCTTTTTTTAATTTTTCAATTTCATCATATTGCGCTGCACACAAAGAAATTAGCCAAGCACAATATGGCACTTCAATTATCGCGACAAAGTTTCACTGATGAAAATGGTAGTCCGCGTGAAGTTCATCGTCTCTTTCGTCTTCAGTTTCCCACAGCTTATCGGATATCAAGAACATGTAAGTAAGCAATATAAGAATGTTGACAAGCTTCGAATCATGTGACTCTAATGATGCGACAGTCTGAAGCCTCTGGGGTCCGGAAGACCGCGAACTGCTAGATCACAAGTAAACATTGCTAGAGTTATGCATGCGTTGCAAATTGACCCAAAAATTAGCAGCCCAAGACGCAACCCTCTTCGAACATTTCCCAAGTTAATTTCAGGCGGAACGTGTGGGAGACCATGAATTACACGAGTTAATAAGAGTATGATTGTACGAGGTAGCCACACAAACTGCAACACCGTCGTGGATTTTGCATTTGAATATATATAGCGCCCTGCAAATCAATGCACTACAAACATGATAAGTGACACCGTGTGCAGCTACAAAAATGGGTAGTTTTATTCAAATGAGTATAACTCGGGTTTGCAGATAGCAAATACAGCAATTCTTTTTTAATTTAGCCGTTCAGAATCTGCTCTTTTCCTGATTTCCTTCTAGATTTCGTACAAAAGCGCCACAAACATGAGTTTACTTCATTTTGACTCACCCTGTACATGATGACCACCCGCTATGTAGGTCACTACGAGACTTACTGTCTACAAGCTGCTATGGCAGTGCGGAGGTGGTCATGTGCGTATTTACCAATACGTATTTATAAATATAGTCGAAGCAACTGACGACGGTTGGCCTCCGTCAAAATGGAACATGATGATATTCAAAATTTTACAGGGTCACTTCAAGGTCATAAGTAAACATTATTGGATTGACATGAAAGGTGCCCCTGTGATGTCTTTTCTTGTTGAAACACCAGCTCATTTTGATTGTTTCAATTTTCCAGCAGATATGGTTTCTCGTGATCCTGTTCATCGAACTACTGCTTACCGAGTATACCAATGCACAAGGTAAATTGGTTCATTATGAAAACAACCATAGGCACTGAAGTGAAATATTATATCAAGTAGCCCTATCGATACTCGAAACTCGATACTTGAAATTCAATACTTGAAACTCGATAAAAAGTAACACTCAGTTCACTCAATATCCAGTGAAATGCCCTACCGATTTTCGGTAACCTCTGACCCCAAATCAGTCCAACAAAACACATGCTTGTTCGGTTTATAATCATGATTATTGTTGAAATAATGAGACTCATAAACAAAACTTTTGACACTAGGTACAGCCAATGTCCAGACCAGAGGATTATTTTAGAGGTTGTTGTGCCCAGGAACATACAGACATCCATCTAATGGGTATTTTGAAAAGATTTTATTTCAATGATTATTTTCGATTAACTTTTCTTAGCCAACGGTCTCTGCAGTCGAGATGAATTCCAGTGCGGCGATTCTGACTGTATACCCAACTGTTGGCGTTGTGATGGACCCCCTGATTGTGCAGATTCATCGGATGAGAGGAATTGTGATACCGGATGTACGGGATGTGAATTCTTGTGCTACAATGGCAGGTGTATAACGGATAATAAATTGTGCGATGGAAGGGATAACTGTGGAGATGCAAGTGATGAAGAACAATGTGAGTTAACTGCAGAGGAATGCCATTGTTTCGTGCATACTGACCAATCACAGATTATCATGATTACTATAATTCAGCACTAAAAAGCTAAGCCACAGCCACTGACTAATAAAGGAGAGAAGGAAAAAAATCACCGCCGTTCAGATTCGAACCAGCGCGCACTCAGTCACAATTACATGTCGTTGAGCTCATCCGCCATGAGCTGTTGTGGCGTGTGGTGGATGGTGAACTCAACGACATGTAATCGTGAGTGTGCGCTGGTTTCCTGAACGGTTCTGATTTCTCTCTCCTCGTATTTAATATTTAATGGCTCACATTGACTGATGTCCTGCTAGGACACAGCAGATAGGCCACCCCTCTATTTATAATTAATTTACTAGGCCGTGAGACATTTTCGAGAGAAAAAAATCATTCGATTTTTAATTCGCCGGCAGATCCGCCATGAGCTGTTGTGGCGTGTGGTGGTGAACTCAAGATATGTAATCGTGAGTGCGCGCCGATCCGATCGGTTCTGATTTGTTCTCTCCTTTGTTATAGTGCCAGTTTGCCTTTATAATTAATTTTAATTATTACTTTAACTTGATTTATTGCAGGTGGCGCCACGACCACAGATACACCTACAACTGAAGGTATGTGATATGATGAAAACTTACACGAGATCCATCAATCAGTTATTCTGGTGAAAGATAGATTTCACACCATAATAGATGACCGATGGATCGCAAACGGGGAAAACTCGATGAATACACGAAGAGAAATAGACGGATAACAAAATATAACTTCACAATAATCTTTAATTCCGCATCATCAAATATTAACAAAGTATCACAACATAGATTATGGATTGAGTACACTTGCGGCGTGTCTCCTTCAATAGCTGGCCGCCAAATACAAGGATTCGTATTTAGCTAGAATCGATGAGAGAAAGACCGCGGAGCGATACATTTAAATAATTGATTAATAGAAAGAAAATAGCGCCATAACATACAGTAGTAAGTGGGTATTTAGAGACGTCCACTTCCGGTTCCGGGTCACGAGGTCAAAGGTCAATTGAGGTCAAAGGTCAACTTGGGTCACTTCTGGGTCATGGTTCATGAGGTCAAAGGTTAAGAGACCAAAGGTCACAAGGTCACTTCCGGGTCAAAAGGTCAACCGGAAATGCCGCCATTTTGAATCGAGAAAAAAATTGCACCAAAAAAAAATTTCAAAAAAAAAAATTTCAAAAAAAATTTTACAAAAAAAATTAAAAAAATAAAAAATCCCAAAAAATTTCTAAAAATTAAAAAAAAATTTTCAAAAAAAAAATTAAAAAACAATTTTGACAAAAAATCATGATGACGCGGCTAATTGCCACAGATGAATATGAATGAGCGAATGTATATAAAATACCGCCATTTTAAATCGAGAAGTTGATTTTTTACCAGCGTTCATATTTAGGGACGTTAACGCGGCTGTGTACTCTAGACATTGTTTCTTTCGCGAAATTGAGTTTTTTTATATGTTTGTACTTTGTTATGTTTTTTATAAATACAAGGAATGAAAATCCAGATTTATAAACTCCAACTGCAATATTTTGTATACTGCTCAATCTGGTTTCAGAAAACACCACTCTACATGCACAGCTCTTATTAAAACAATTGATAAATGGAACATGGAAATAGATAATGGAAATTATGTTGGTGCTGTTTTTGTTGATCTCAGCAAAGCATTTGACATGGTAAATCATGAATTTCTTGTGCACAAATTACAGTCACTTGGTATTGCAGGAGTTGAAGGTAGCTGGTTCAAATCTTATCTTGAAAATCGAACACAGCATGTATTGGTTAATGTCAAAATTTCAAATTCAAATTTAATTAGATCCGGAGTTCCACAAGGATCTATTCTTGGTCCCTTATTTTTTTCTGATTTTTATAAATGACATGCCAAATTATTTAAACAACTCAATTATTGACATGTATGCTGATGATACTTTAATCTACGTTTGTCATAAAGATGTCACTACTATTGAAAATCTCCTAAACGATGACCTTATGTCATTAAATAATTGGCTTGATGATAACCATATGAAAGCAAATGTAAACAAAACAAAGGTAATGTTGCTGGGTACGTCATTTAAAACAAGACAAATATTAGTGATTTTAATGTAACTATGAATAATATTGTGCTTGAAAATGTAAATTCGTTTAAGTATCTTGGTGTTTCTATTGATTCAAACTTAAAATGGAATGATCATGTTAACAACGTTTGCCGAAAGGTATGTAATGGCCTTGGTATCATGAGGAGAATTAAGCCATTTGTACCAAAGAGTTGCCTTATCACAATTTATAACACATTGGTACTTCCTCACTTTGATTATGGAATGGTTGTCTGGAGTAGTTGTACGGAAACTAATATAAATATGCTTCCAAAACTCCAGAATACTGCCATGAGAATTATTTTATGTATGCCATTCCGTACACACATCAAAGATATGTTAATGACTTTAGGCTTCATGGATATTCGTAGTCGAATTTTATATAATAATGGGTGTATGATGTACAAAGTTTTGAATAATATGGCACATGTTTACCTTAATGATGTATTTCATGCAGTTAGTTCTATCCATGCTGTACATACACGAACAAGCAAAGCTGGAAATCTTTACAAGCCTAGTTTTAATACTTATTATGGTAAAAGTACGTTTCAATATCAAGGATGTATCACATGGAATCTTATTTCAAAGGAAATCCGAGATGCAAACTCATTCTCGTCATTTAAAACAGCTTTTAAAAAAGATCTGAAATCATGTTAATGTATCTTGCCATTTACGAGTCATCATCTTGCTCTGCATTCTTAAATTAGGTTTTTTAGCATATCAATGTATATTTCTTATGTATTTTCTAATGTGTTTTTTTTTATCAATTATCCTATTTATGTATATATATATCTTTTATGTCTTTTACATCAGCATGTCTCTTAATATTATGGTTTTTATGGTTCGATTATATGTTTATGTCAATATTTATATTCTTATACAATTCTATGAAGTTTCTAATGATTTTATCAAACTAGCGGTCACCCGTCTTTCGCGGCTCGGAAATAAATGCAATTTTCCAAATGCATCACCACACCACCCTCGGAGTTTTAATTGCGAACAATTTTACCAACTCCCTAATTTATCACCGATTGATCAGTCGTTTCATTTAATTCATTTTAATCAACTTCTTCTTTGTGCCCCCTCCCCGTGCTGTCCCCTATCCTCCCGTTCTCTCCACTGTTCCCCCTTTAGCTCACATCCCTCTTCTGCCTCTTATCCGATCTGCCTTCTATCTGTCCCTAGTATCATGGTTTTAGTACTTCTTCCTAGTCAACTGCTGCATCGCGGATTGTTAAGTAATATCACCAATCCATGGCACCCATGCACTCCCCTCACTCATTTTGATTTTCCCGTGCTTTTTGCTTTAGAGGCAGCGTGTTGACGCGATGTTGCGAGATGACGCGAACTAAATGATACGCGTTTTTTTGTTTGACGCGGCGTGTTGATATGCGAAGACGCAATATTTTTTTTTGTTTGACGCGATATAGTTGTTAGACGGACATCCCAGACAAACAAGTACCTAGACCAATGACTTTGGTTCGCGTAGTGAAGCCGACACTGCTTAGCAACGACTTTGACAAGGACGCACACCCGGACGCAAGCAAGCAGATATGTTCGCGTCTACGGAACATGTCGCATTTGACGCGAGCGATACTGGCGAAACAATCACGCAAATGAGCGCGTCTTTCTCTCCAGACATGAACGCTTATTTCTCCGCGTCAGACCACCCGACCAAAATCACCTTGGATGCGGGGCTTCACCTCCCGCTGTGGTAAGGGATGGGCAGTCATAGGTCTAGGTGGTATGTCTATGACGGACATGGTAACTGATGCTCACTATTTTGAGGTCCCTGGATATTTTTAAAAGTATTTTTGCTCATTTGTAGACTTTAATCACTAAGATTTTAAAAATTGAGGTGAATATGCAGCGTAACTCGGTGAATGATTCGGTTTGCAAAAGTGAAATTTGCAGTTGCATCACCACCGTTCTTGTTTTTATCACGAAAAGTTTTGCAACTCGGTAATTTATTATAGATATTCAATAATGTATATACATATCTTTTATGTCTTTTACGTCAACGTGTCTCTTAATCATGGTTTTATGGATGGATTATATGTTTATGTAAATATTTATTTTCTTTTAACATGTAAAACTGTATTTTATACGTTAAGGGATCTAAAATGAGCGTTTATTGCTTTTCGACAGTATTTTTTGTGGGACATGAGAGCACCTCAGACCTATCGAATTGCATTCTGAATACGATGCATGTCTTTCTGATATCAAATAATTTTCATTTTTTGAAAATCATAATAATTATAAAATTTGATATTTTTCAAATTTTTGATATATAACAGTCCTCAAAGTAATTATATAAATCTAATGATATATTCTTAAAGTGTATGTAGCAGGGAGTAAAGCCGACGGTCAATTGAAAATTTTGACCTTTCATATTGAAGATATGGATTTTTTTCTCAAAAAGACCTAATTTTTTTTGTGTTTTGGGGAAAAATCCATATCTTCTATACGAAAGGTCAAAATTTTCAATTGATCGTCGGCTTTTCATCCCACCTACATACACTTTAAGTATAAATCATCAGATTTATAAAGTTTACTTCAAGTACTGTTAAATATCAAAAATATCAATTTTAATGATTTGCCATAAAATGTGTATTAAATTGCGAATTTCAAAAATCAAAATTATTTGATATCAGAATGACATTCTTCGTATTCAGAATGCAATTCGATATGTCTGATGTGCTCTAATGTCCCAAAATAAATATTGTCCAAACGTTCATACCCCAGCCCTTAAGCAGGGCCCTGCTGAAAATCAATTTTTATTGAGCAGGTTCCCCTGTTGAAATATTGTGAAATAAATAAAATAAATATTTTAAGGATTTTATTTCACTATTCCACTCGTGTTTGAAATTTAAAAGGAAAGAAAATCTTTGTTGTACCAGCAGGGTACACGCGCGCAACAACGCATCGCGTTGCGTATCGCGCAATTTGGTAACGCACAGATACGCTACGCATACGCGACGCTTATCTGCATGCGTGGCGCATCTTATGGAAACACCACGGAAGCACTGATTTCACAAAACCTAGCGGTCAAATGGCTCCGTTTTAGCTGATAAAATGTGATTTTTTCAAGTTCTTTCCCCCGATTTAAACATCAAGATATGAATAGATTTCGCCCAAACTTCTCTAGGGGCTGTGGATCTACCCGATGTTCACGTAATGTAAGGTAGAAAAACGAGAACTGTCGCATTCTCCTGTAAGCTTCGATCAAAGTGCAAAATGTGACCACTTTAAACTTCAACGGCCTTTATTTCAATGTTCATTTTCTCGGTAAAATGACGCTTTAGGTACACGATAACTCAATAAATACAGTATTTATAGGTAAGCAATTATGCTCATCATAAAAAGCATGATTGACTTAAGAAACGGTTTCTCATTTTTGTATATTTTGGTCTATTTCCAATTTTAGGCATCATTTTGTGCAAATAGGCGGTTGTGAATTTTTAAAAGTTCATTTTGATGCCTTATATGGTCAATATCTCCAAAAAAAGGCCAATATCAAAAAACTACAAAAACTGTTTTTGGAATGGTGCCTCAAGATTAAGAAAAAAGCAAAACAAAAAGTTTTGGAAAGAGTGTTTTTTGTTATGATGTACCGAACAAAAATTGCCAAAATTCACTTTTTGTGATTTTCTTCATAATTGTTGTTTTTACACCAAAACTGTATATTATTAGATTCATTGATGTCTTGCATTTATAAAAATGTATACTTTTACATGTCTTACGTGAACAATTACAAAGTTATGGCACTTTTACTGCATGCGTATCTGAGCGTACACAGCTACCTTAATATTTAGGGATGTTAATATTTAGGGACGGTGAAATAAGTCAACGAGCGGCGAAATGAGCGAATGAGCAGTGAAATGATCAAATGAACAGCAAAATGAGCGAATGAGCAGCGAAATGAGCGAATGAGCATAGATATGAGCAAATGAGCAGGGAAATGAGCGAATGAGCATGGAAATGAGCAAATGAGCAGTGAAATGAGCAAATGAGCAAAATGAGCAAATGAGCATGGATATGAGCAAATGAGCGTGTAAATGAGTAAATGAGCGGTGAAATGAGTCAATGAGGAGTGAAATGCGTCAATGAGCATATCATTGAGTAAATGAGCATGTAAATGAGTAAATGATCAGGGAAATGAGTCAATGAGCGGTGAAATGTTATACATAGAACCGGATAAAACCAGTTCTCCTCTCCCTTTCCTGACACTACCAAATATACAACAACCACAGATGTACCATCAAGCACCACGCCAAACACGTAGACAAGCCAGTTGCCGTGCACTTTTCCCTTCCAGATCATAGCATCGATGATGTCAAAGTCACGGTCATTGAATCACTTGGTCACCAATCCAAATTTAGACGTCAGCAGCGCGAGAAATTCTGGATCAACAAACTTCATTCCCTTCAACCCGAAGGCCTTAATCTTATTGAATAGGTCCCCCCCCCTCTTTTTCACGCGCGCGTTTTATAGATGCGCCTTCACACTGCGTTGTTTTTAAGTCGCGATCTTTTCATGCTTGTTTTTTTACGCGTTACGCATTAATTTTCTTGCTTGTTTTTAGATTGTTTTCTTGTGTCATTTCATTATGTAATAAAGCTTGAAGAAGGTACGCCTAGTACCGAAAATTTGCTGTACAACTGTTTCCCGTATTTGTTTGTTTTATTTTAAATATACAACAAAATGCACAAATGGGTCAAAATGCATCAATTGCGTAACAAAATGCGTCAAAGCGTAACGAATAGCGTTAAAAATCCGTCATTGCGTCGTGAAATGCGTCAAAGCGTACCAAATTGCGTCGATTACGCAATGAAATGCGTCAAAGCGTTATAGATTGCGTCAAAATGCGTAAATTGCGTCGTAAATTGCGTCAAAGCGTTACTAATTGGGTCGATTACGCAACGAAATGCGTCAAAGCGTACCAAATTGCGTCGTTCGCGCGACGAAATGCGTAACGCAAAATCTTATATAAGTCGGTTATTTTCAACCTCTCAGTCATTTCGATCCAAACCTTCAAAGAGTCAACATGAATATCTTTAAATCTTACCCTTGCTCCCTATGCGGGAAGACGTTCTCGCGCAAGTACGATCTCGAGAGACACGAGCGACACTTGCACCCACGAGAAGAGGAGGAGGCGGATTCCGACGATAACGACTCGGAGGTCGAAGAGCGTGAGGTGTCGGACGAAGACAACGACGAACTGGAAGACAACGAGGCTTATCGGGAATGTTACGAAGCTACGGAAGACATGAGGAGGGAAAAATACGAAAAGTACATCAAAGACAACATGGACCCGGAGATGGCTAGGGAAAAGGCCTACCTGAAAACCGTATGGGCCGTCAAACGTGACTTTTTCAACCAGTACAGTACGTTTCTACGAAGTCACGCGCGTCTCAAAGACGAAGTCGTTTATACGGAGATCACGGACGATCTCGAGGAGAAAATGGAGAAAGGTGTCGAGGTAGACAAAGCTGTGAAGAGAACGATGGCCAAACATCGGTCTAAATTTGACGGATTGTTCCAGTACGACGAAGATGATGATGACGTTGATGAGTCTGCCACGGACGAAGGCGGCGATGATTAACCCGCAAATACTCGCGTACTTTTAAAGCTAATAAAGTAGAGAAACAAAATACAATTGACTCTTTTACTCGTTATTACCCAAATTTTAAACCTCAAACATCCCTTTTGCGTTACGCATTTCGTCGCGCGAACGACGCAATTTGGTACGCAATTTACGCATTTTGACGCAATCTATTACGCTTTGACGCATTTCGTTGCGTAATCGACGCAATTAGTAACGCTTTGACGCAATTTACGACGCAATTTACGCATTTTGACGCAATCTATAACGCTTTGACGCATTTCATTGCGTAATCGACGCAATTTGGTACGCTTTGACGCATTTCACGACGCAATGACGCATTTTTAACGCTATTCGTTACGCTTTGACGCATTTTGTTACGCAATTGATGCATTTTGACCCATTTGTGCATTTTGTTGTATATTTGGTAGTGATGGAAAGGGAGAGGAGAACCGGTTTTAACCGGTTCTAACCGGTTTTATCCGGTTCTATTTATAACATTGCCCCGCTCATTTCACCGCTCATTGACTTATTTCCCTGATCATTTACTCATTTACATGCTCATTTACTCAATGATATGCTCATTGACGCATTTCACTCCTCATTGACTCATTTCACCGCTCATTTACTCATTTACACGCTCATTTGCTCATATCCATGCTCATTTGCTCATTTCCCTGCTCATTTGCTCATTTCACTGCTCATTTGCTCATTTCCATGCTCATTCGCTCGTTTCCCTGCTCATTTGCTCATTTCCATGCTCATTCGCTCATTTCGCTGCTCATTCGCTCATTTCGCTATTCATTTGCTCATTTCACTGCTCATTCGCTCATTTGCTCATTTCATTTGCTCATTTCACTGCTCATTCGCTCATTTCGCCACTCGTTGACTCATTTCACCGCGTCCTCATGATTTTTTTGTCAAAATTGTTTTGAATTTGTTTTTGAAAAAAAAAAATTTGAAATTTTTTTGAATTTTTTTTTTGAAATTTTTTTTGAAAAATTTTCTTTTGAAAATTTTTTGAAATTTTTTTGGGATTTTTTTTTTTTGTAAATTTTTTTGGGGAAATTTTTTTTTTTTTTTTTTTGGAATTTTTTTTGGAAATTTTTTTCTCGATTCAAAATGGCGGCATTTCCGGTTGTGACCTTTGGTCTCTTAACCTTTGACCTCATGACCCATGACCCAGAAGTGACCCAAGTTGACCTTTGACCTCAGTTGACCTCAGGTCCCCCGGCCGCCCCCCAGGATGACTCACGCTACGCCACTGTGTAAGTGACTTCGCATGGATTTTCAAAATTTTACAAGGGATTACAAATATTAATTTCTTTAATATTTAAAATATTTAGAACCAACCTGCAGACAGGACCAATACCAGTGTGGCGAAGGCGACCAATGTATACCGATAGTACAGGTCTGCGATAGGTTTCCTGACTGCGATAGGAATGAGGATGAATTGATGTGTTGTTCAAGTGACCAGTTTAACTGTGCTAATGGAAGATGCATTGAATTGGACACAGTCTGTGACGCCACCGATGACTGTGGTGATATGAGTGACGAAAACATGTGTGGTAAGCATTTTACAATAAATCGATTGGGTTCAAATATTTTGAGAACTTCACTTCACTTTTAACTTAAAACTTTCCTCCCACTATTATGGATATTGGATTCCTATTGCACTGCAGTTTGATTTGATGTTGTCCTTCCTTTAGGTCGTTTACCTGGGATCATTCCGTCCAATATTTTTGGGTATCAGAATAGAGGCATTCTTTTTACTTGTCCATAGTAAGTTAGATGTTTTTGCACGGATCTTTGTTTATTACAGTACATTGGTTATCAAGGGCGTCTCTAATTCAGGTCTTTCTAATCCTGCCTCTTCGAGTAACACCCAGGATTTGTTTGAGACAAGCTATTTCAAATACCAGAAGTCGCTGCTCATCACGTTTTTTGATTGTCCAAGTCTCGGAACCATATGGGTTGCTATAGAAAGCACATGTACTCTGTACAATTCTAATTTTGTTAGAGTGGATATAATAATTATTTCCTTGGATTCCCAGATGGTTTTGAGCTTTTGCAAATGCCCATGGCTTAGCCAATTCTCTTTTTGATGTCCTTTTCTCTGCTTGCCTTTTCAGTGATCACTCCCCCTAAATAGATGAACGATTTGACCTGCTCAAATTTGCAATTTCAAATGTTATGGTGGCTTTTGTTGTTTCTGTTTCTGGTTTTCGCAATATTTATAGTCAAACCAAACTTCTTGCTTTCATTGTGAACTTTGTCAACCAATGTTTGGAGCTTAATTTCAGAGTCAGTCAGTAAAAACAATGGCATCGGCAAATCTCAGGTTGTTGATGATCTTCGGATTATCTCCCCTAGAATACATCCCTGACTATTTCCTGCTTGGGTGCATGGTGAACCTGTCAACTCTCACTTTTTAGAGGTGTTGTATATGAGTCTAACCACCTTCCTAGAGTAGCCTAGGTGGTCCATCGCTTTCCAGGATCATCCTGCCAGACAATATCAAAAGCTTTTTGATAGTCAATGCAGCAGCAGTATTACAGTGGTTTCCTTATTTTTCAGCCACTTGTGGTAAGGAGATCAATCGGTCTACTGTATTTTTGCCTGCTCTGAATCCTGCCTGAGATTGGGAAAGGATCTCTTTATTTCTTTCTGAATTCTAGTTTGGATGATTCAGCAAAATATGTACTTTCCCTGCCAAACTGAGAAAGCTGGTGCCTCTGTAATTGTCACAGTACATTTATCCTCTTTCTTTTTCTTACAAATATATATTATATATGTTTCTACAACTTATTGGTACAGATACTCTTTATTGTGTTCCTGACGTCACATTGATTAATTGTTAACAAATTATTTTACCCAGATAATTGTCCTGCAGAAGATAACCAATTATCGTTGGATTCTTCAATTACCCTGCAATCGGTTAATTACCCCGACAATTATCTAAATAACCTTCGATGCGATTGGACAGTAACACCATCAGCTATGAGGAGGGTCCGAGTTCAATTCTTGGACTTTGAACTCCAAGATCTGTTTGACAATCTATATATCAGTATTGCTAATGATCCAAGACTTCTACACTATAATGGTTTAAAAGTACCCCAATCATCAGGAATATTATCACCTGTAGATGAACGCCTGATATTTAGATTCTGGACAAACGGGAGTGTGACAAAACGAGGCTTTTCATTACTATTGGCTGATGTGGAGGAACTTGAGGAAGGAGGTACACATAATAAACGTGTTCGATCGATATTACACACTTCCGGTTTAGGGCATAGTTCAATAGTGCCAAAATCGGTCGTTGCGTGAGATTTTATATTCATTTGTACACAACAGCATTAAACAATTCTTCTGTGAAAATATAAATATCACACCAATTCGCTGTAGAAGTAAGGATTAATTACAATAGTACGTGCATGTTTCACTCGCACCTGCACGATTAGTGTCTTTGAAAAGAGCGGCATTGTATTAAATCCATGATTGCACACACAATTTTTTTCTGGGGGCAAAGGAGGGGCAAAGTGAAATTGTTTGGGGAAAACATTGGAAAAATTGCATAAAAATGGACCATTTTTGCCGTGTGAAAAAATTAAGGGGGGGGGGAAATTTCATCTTGCCCCGTGGCTCTAAAAATCACCAAAATCTGTAAATATATTAGAATTGTTTTCGTATTTCAGTCAAAATAATGATTGCGCAAAACAGCTGATTTGACATGTATACAATAATTTCAGTCGAACTCGGTCCACTTTTGGCCAAAAAACTACTAATTTTACATGCATACAGCAATTTGAAAATAATCTCTCTTTTTTCGTCGTTTTATTTGATCTTTTATGCACGTATACACTACATTAACACAATGATAGATACACTTATTAAACAATGATATTATGAACTGGATATTTTTGTTCGATTTCAACAGATTTGACATTTTGTCCGAATGGTTTAGAGGTGGTTGATGCATCATTTGAATGTAATGGCATCATAGAATGCAACGATAGGAGTGATGAATTGTACTGTGGTAAGCACATAATTATTAAATTACATTGGGCTAGTAAGACATAATAAACAAACTTATTCGGTGGGGTTATTCCTACCCCTATCCCCTAATTTTGCTGTTACATAGGTAACGAAACAATCTAGATAGTGCAAACTACAATGTATTGGTTATCGTAATCATCATCATCATCATCATCATCATCATCATCATCATCATCATCATCATCATCACATCATCATTTTCCCCAAAGAGCGGAATTTTCGATGATTTTTAGCTCTGACTGCCGGGGGGAGGGCAACCGGGGGAAGCAAAGCTCACGGTTTTGTAAATATGAGGGGTGAGGAAATGCCCCAATGCCGGTTGTTTCTGTTAAATAAAGCCATATTAAAACCCCATTCAGCCATCAATAAATAATTGACATTAAACGGGTCTATGATAATGCCATACACGTATCTTTCATTAAAGTCCATGTTCCATACTTCAAGTAAAAACAATTATTTTTATAATAGTACTATTTTCATTTTGTTTCAATTCCTAGAAACAACTACAGTGACCTCGACAACAGTAGAAACAACAGGTAAACGCAATACATTAATTAGTGGAAAGTGGGGAGGGCACCCGCGCACAGTGCCCCCTCAGAAAAAACACGTGCCCGAGGACGTTGTTATTAGAGATATTGCGATGTTCCATACGCAGCACGTAGACCGTA
The DNA here is from genome assembly GCF_039555335.1 of Amphiura filiformis. Lineage (NCBI taxonomy): Eukaryota > Metazoa > Echinodermata > Ophiuroidea > Amphilepidida > Amphiuridae > Amphiura > Amphiura filiformis. The sequence continues at coordinate 62,170,215 of NC_092629.1, read as the reverse complement.
CGTTTTAACGTACGTTTTTACGTACGTTAATACGGTGTTAAATATTGCTAGTCTCGGTTCCAGACTGGATTGTGCTCATTCGTCGCGAAGGAGAACAAGGCGCCTTGAACAAAGACTATAAGCTACTATAATATCTGATCTAGGTCAATAGAGGACATAGTGATTGAAGAAATAATGGTTAGCGCAGGCTACCGAGTCTCTGCCTAATTCAAACAGCACGCTTTTGATTTTGACTAAAAACCAAAGTTAACATGCTGCTTAAATTTAATTGTATTTTTGTGATCCCCAAATATTATAGTTGCCCCAAAACATATATTTTGGTAGATTAAGGATCACTACATCCATATATCATGACTTTACTTTCAAAATGAGACTTTTTCGTCCTGAAAATTGGGCGCATTACATGAACTTCGACATGAGGTAAAATCAGCATATTTCAACGTATAGCACCTGCGTTTTATTCCACATTGGAATCCAAAATGTGAAATCGCAATGTCATTTTTTATACGCAAAGTATCACACACATTTCAATGGGCAATCTCTGCGTATGGACATCGCGTATAAATTTAGATATTTAGATTTAGAATTTAAATAATAAACCCCCCAATATTTTGCCAGGGGATGGTCCATACAATCATCCGCCCAATGTTGACGCCTGTATGTGGGTTTCTGATCATATTAACCTCATATTTGGCCATCTTAGCCCCCAAAGCCCAAATTTTTACGCGCTACGCGTGGATTTATTCCACTTTTGCACAATATTTCATCAGTTTAGCTTCAAAATGGCACAATTTTAGTACCATTAACTTATTCTATCGCCAAAAGGTGCCGGATTTACTATATTTCAACAAATTTTTTCCAACTCCACCCCCCCCCCCCCAATGTCAAATGAAAATTCCGCCACTGGTAAATCTACTTAGACCAGTGAAGTATTTGCCGAAATGTGTGGGTGTGTGTGTGTGGGGGGGGGGGCATTTGATATTATTATTATTTTATTATTATTATTATTATTATTATTATTTGCTCATTTATATAGCGCCTCTTCAATAGATCGAGGCGCTTTACAAGATAAAAACTAAAATACACAATAATTTAAAAACACGAAAGAAAATACAGAATAATAAAAATACAATGCAAATATGATATAGTAAAATTACACATAAATAAAAGCATCAATTCAATATTACCGAATCAAGCATTGATTACAATCATTATTACACCAAAGCAAAAATATTTAAAAACATTATATGCAAAGAAAGCTACTCTTTGGGGAATAGATGAGTTTTTAATAACTTTTTGAATACTTTTACACTGGGAGCCTGACGGATCTTAATGGGAAGCTGATTCCAAAGCTTGGGTCCAAGAACACCGAAAGCGCTATCGCTTATGACGCGTTTAGTAGATGGAACTTCAAGGCGCAAAGTATCTTTAGACGATCTAAGGCCAGCTCGACCAGGCTTATAACTACGAAGAAGGTCTTGGAGATACATAGGTGCTAATTTATACACACAGTTGTACACATGCAGTAGGAGCTTGAAATCTATTCTCGCTGGACTGGCAACCAGTGAAGTCCGCGCAATAACGGCGAAGTGCTCGTGCGCCTATCAACTCCTAGCTATACTCATTTTGAAGTCTATTTACAAGAATGTTATGATCGATGGTATCGAAGGCTGCATCTAACAAAACAAATAATACAATTCTACCACTACCAAGTTCATTAACAATATCATTCTTAACCCGCAAAAGGGCAGTCTCAGTACTATGTCCTGGCTTGTAAGCAGATTGGAATTCTTCAGTAAGGTTTTCAGACTGAAGGTGATCATTGAACCTTGAAACAGTTGGGTATTCAATAATTTTACCAAGTGTAGGAAGATTAGACACTGGACGGTAATGTTTTAACACGTCTGGGTTGAGGGTGGATTTCTTGATGAGAGGTGAAGTAACTGCATCACGAAGGATGGAAGGGAAAGACCCAGCACTGAAAGAGTTATTTATTAGTGAAACAACAAAAGTGGCAATGATGTCAGTACATTCCTTCAACAACCACGTGGGAAGCGGATCGAGAAAACTAGTTTTGTTGGGGATTTTGGATATGATTTTTTGAACCTCAGCTTCATTAACAGGGGAAAAAATATCAAACACATGAACATTATTGCACATATTATCAGTAGATGACTTAACATGATTACTATTGCACACATTATCAGTAGGTGTCTGTGACATGGTAGAAACAACACCGTCATCATCAGCTGAACACATATTTACAGTTTCAGTAACATATTGATCATCAAGCTCAGACCTTATTTTTGACACTTTGTCCTCAAAATGATTAGCAAAATTATTACTGAGTGTTTCATTTGAGATACACGTTGATAAAGTACCATTTGAGCTACCAGTATTTAGAAGTGTAGTCCGATACATTGTCTTTGCATCAGCATCAGCTAAAACATTTCTGAAATGATCTTTCTTAGATTGAACAATCATGTTATTTACGACTTTATTTTGTTCAAGATATTCATCGCGATCAGAGTCACTGAGAGTTTTCCACCATTTGCGCTCACGTTTTGTGTCCCCCATCACAAAATGTGTGTGTGTGGGGGGGGCGTTATTAGTGGATACCGGCGCATCAAAATATTGGACCTGCATGTCGACTATCACACGGTAGAGAATGATAAAATCAAAAATTCGTATAATTTATAGGCTACTCTAATTCGCTAAACCAGTTGGGAAAATTAACATGTTTGTAGTCAAATTTCATTGCTAAGGTTACTATGTTCCACGCAGCATTCTAATGTATTATAATTCTCATCATTTGTAACACACAGAATCTTACTGCGGTGATGATGAATTCCAGTGTGGCCAAGATGAACAGTGTATACCGATATCTTGGGTTTGTGATAAATTTCCTGACTGCGCTGGCAATAACGATGAATTATTGTGTTGTCCTAATGATATGTTTAACTGTGCTAGTGGAAGATGCATTGAGATGGACAAAGTTTGCGACAATAAAGATGACTGTGGCCGTGGTGATACGAGTGATGAAGATATGTGTCCTGGTAGGCATCTTAGATGAAATCGGTGAAACACAATCGGTATATAGTATAATTCGGTCTTACTGTTGGGGTGCAAGAATGTTATACGATGTACGTGGCACTTACATTAGTCTTGCATTCCACACTCGTTCCAAGTTGGGTTCGAGTACAAGATTGACTATTGTTATTATTGCTTACGATATGTTTGCACGCAAGCTAAAAACGAGCGCACAAATAAATGCAAGACTTATGTAAATGGCAAAATGGAAAAGATTGAGGTCAGTAAACAAATTAGTAAGAATGAAAAAATCCCTTTGTTCTTTATAGAATGTATTATTTAATTATTTTCAAAATCTAATAATTAAATTAAGAATAACAATATTGATTTATGTTAAGTTTTTCTATGTTTTCACCATGTTCACTGAAACTCAAAACGAGTGCACAACAAACGACTAACGTAAGTGGCACGTACGATAGTCTTACAAGCAACAACAATACTGCACTTCAAACTGCACTTACGATGTGTTATCTCTCTGTTAACTTTGACTATGAGCTATTCTAGTTGAAATTCCTGCACCCCTATGAACTCCATTTAATATATACACCCCTTATGTGGGAGATTAAGGTCATGTTTTCCATAAGGGGTGTATAAATATCAACTGAAATCGCCCAATACGTTTAACAAGTCACCTAACAAATGAGTATTAGTCGATCTGATAAATGTAATAATTACTTGAACTTGAATCGATTTACAGCTTGTGATTTTTCGACTGAATTTCAATGTGTAAGATATGGTGAATTGGCTTGCCTACCAAATTCTTGGCAATGTAACAAGTATTCTGATTGCGACGATAGATCGGACGAAAGCAACTGTCAATGTAAGTATTGACCTTGACGTTATTTGCAGACACTGAATTGTTTCACGGATTCCATAATCACATTGCTTTCCGTTACTCGAAACACTTCCATAAAATGCTTAAAACATTTCATAGAAGTGTGATAGGAAACGCACAGTCGTTTTTTCTCGTTTGAACAATTAGGTGATATTCCATCTTGGCGATGTGACAAGGAGTTTGATTGCGACGATAGATCGGACGAAATCAACTGTCCATGTAAGTATTGACCTTGACGATATTCGTTATTTGGAGACACTTAATTATTTCCAAGATTCCAAAATCACATTGCTTAATATTCGAAATATCCATAAATGTTTAAAAAACATTAACGCACAGCCGTTTTTGTCACCCACCCAGAAATATATTGATATGATAACAACAACAATAATAATAATTTGTGTAAGAGTGTGAATATGGCACATATTACCAACTGAGTAATTTTGGAAAAATTGTTGAAAAACGTAAAAAAACCCATTAAAACCAACCTTAACGTATACATCATTATCTTCGTCACCACCACCACCACCACCACAACCACCACCACCACCACCACCACCACCACCATCATCACCATCATCATCATCATCATCATCATTATCATTATCATCATCATCATCATTCATCATCATCATCATCGTCGTCGTCGTCATCATCATTTTGATCATCATCATATTATCAATATTATTAAAGGCTCTGGTATGAACGTTTCGACAGTATTGTTTGTGGGACATGAGAGCACATCAGACATATCGAATTGAGTTCTGAATATGTGACCCTCAGCACAACTGAGCCCTGAAGTCGCCAATCATCATTTTTGAGATATTCAACCAAAATATTCTGCTTGAAATTAGCTTTAAAATGATGTATATCATGTCTATAGTACTTGACATTTAAGTAGTGAAAATCAATAAAACAGTCAATAAATCCTTTGTTTCCTATTGTTTATTGTTAAGTTCGATTGAGCATATCTCAATAGTGGCACTGGCGACATCCGGGCTCAGTTGTGCTGAGGGGTCACATATGAGGAATGTCCTTCTGATATCAAATAATTTTGATTTTTTTTGAAATTTGCGATATAATACAAATTTTATTAAAATTATGATATTTTTAAAATTTTAATATTTAACAGTCCTCGAAGTAAACTTTCTAAATCTAATGATATGTACTTAAAGTGTATGTAGCTGGGAGGAAAAGCCGACGATCAATTGAAAATTTTGACCTTTCGTATGTTTCACAAAAAGACAACCAAAAAAAATTTGGTCTTTCGGCGGAAACAACCCATAGCTTCAATACGAGAGGTCAAATTTTTCAATTGATCGTCGGCTTTTCATCCCAGCTACATACACGTTAAGAACATATCATTAGATTTATAAAGTTTACTTCGATGACTGTTAAATGTAAAAAATATCAAATTTTAATCATTTGCCATAAAATGTGTATTATATCGCGAATTTGAAAAAATTAAAATTATTTGATATCATCAGGATATTCCTCGTATTCACAATGCAATTCGATATGTCTGATGTGCTCTCATGTCCCACAATAAATACTGTCCAAACGTTCAACCTTTATAACAATCTGAAATGAATTGAATTTACACTTAGGTAATACAACAAATGACTTCCTATGTGGCAGTGGAGAATGCATCGATATACACGGTGCTTGTAATTTTGATGCAGTGTGTCTAGATGCCAGTGACGAACACGACTGTTCTTGTAAGAACACTTTCCTATCTTATCAATTATTGTAATCGCAGCAATGGGGGATAAATGACAATTTCAACCCCTTCCTTACAACCACCACCAAAAGAAAATCAGGTGATATATTCCGAAGTGGAAAGTTGGATGAGCATATCCATGTGATGCATGTTGCTATAATATCATAAAAACCTGAAGATTTAGGTCTTTTGGGAAACTTCATGCATATCTTCAATAAGAAAGGTCAAATTTTTCATATGATTGGCCGGTTTTTCATCCTAGCTACATGCATTTTTAAGAATATATCTTTAGATTTATATAGCTTACTTCGAGGACTGTCAAAAAATGTGAAATTTTTAATAATTCGCCATAATTTGTATTATATCGCTCATTAAAAAACAATCAAAATTATTTGATATCAGAAGGACATTCCTCGTATTCAGATTGCAATTTGGTATCCGATGTGCTCTCAGGTCCCACACAAAATAAGGTGGGTGACCGAGCGAGCCCTCAATCATGCGAAACTCAAAAAGACATTTTTGGTGAGTTTGCAATTTTGACTTTATTGTTTTGAATTTCATTATTTTGCCGTAAATCAGGTTTTGGGTGAATATGAATGTTACTAAACTATCAGTAGGCTAATTACTAATGAGTTGTTCCATAACCATTAGGGTATAGGACATTTTTTGTTTTTGATATAGCCCCCGAATGAAATGTATTTAATTATGTTTGTACTCACTCAGGTAGCATTGTGTGTGAATTTTACATCCGAACTAGAGGCTATTCTTTTTTTATGGGCATTTTAGTGTCTAAAATGGCCCAAAATGAGGGTTTTTCAATAGTGCCGTCCATTTCTAATCGTCGCCCCCATAGGCTTTACATGTAAAATAAAAAGGCACATAAAAATTTAATAGCCTCTAGTCCAGATGTAAAATTCACACCAAATGCTTTTTGAGTGATTACAAAGATAATTAAATACTTTTCATTCGGGGGCTATGTGGAATGTTTTTTTTATGTATTCCTTGTACAATGACATTTTACTATAAAATGTCCATTGGAAACAAAGGTGTAAGGCCAGAGTAAGGGGAGGCACATTCGTCCACACCCGTATTTGAGATTTCTTGATATTTATCAACACTAAGAAGTATTCTTTCACTTGAAACTGATAAAATACAACTTGCTAATATTTACTCGTATTTTTGCTTGATTTATTTCACTCTTTTCAACTCTAAAAAGTCACATGGCTCAAGACAGCTTAGTAAATTCTCGCGCCGCCAACGGTTGCTCTTGCTAGTTTATTTTTGACTCCAGGGTCGACATCGCTTCCTAGCCACCCCTGGATTTTTTTACGCGTAGCTAGGGGTTGTGGTACCCAGGGCAAAGGATACATAACCCCCCCATTTTTGCGCGCGAAATTTTGGAGAAATAAGGCCTACCACTAATTAATTTTGGTTACTAGAAGTTGAATATCGGTCTTAAAATGTTCTTTCAATTGATTTTGTGCTGAAATGCTGAAATTTTGACTTTCATCGCTTGGATGGGCGCAGAATCGATGTTGAATTGGTGAATTTGGCGCCCCCTAAGGGTGGCGCCCGGGGCACGTTGCCCCCCTGCCCCCTAGTTACGCCACTGTATTCATGAACCCAAACCCAACGTATAAACAAAAACAAAATTCACAATATTATGACAATTGACCACTACTTTCCAACTTAGATATATTTTGTCATATTTACACAATTGCGCCCAGGTACACTAGGGTACGAAATCACAACCAGTTCCGATCGCAGAATAGTGTCAAAATGCTGAAGAAAGCAAACCACTAAACATAATAATGGCTTATATTCTGCCCACAGGTGATAATCCACTAGGCTTTCAATGTGGTAGTGGTGAGTGTGTGTCTTATTTGGATTCTAGGTGTGACGGCATGGTGCAATGTGAAGATGGCAGTGACGAGACAAACTGTGCAACATTTTGTGAGTTTAAAGAAAAAATCATGCCAAGTGAAACCTTATATTCAGGCCCGTACGCAGGATTTTTTTTTTGGGGGGGTGCTGATTTTGAAAAAGTGGACTTTTTTCCCAAGGGGGGGGTAATTTCGTGGAAAGTGGACTTTCTTCCCAAAATTTGGCCCATTTTTGACCAAAAAAGCGTACGGGTCTGCTTATATTACAATATTATATGCGTCCACATGGATCTGACTTGCATAGGTAGCGCAAGGGGGCACCAAAAATTGCATTAATTTGACACTAAAATTGAAAACAATCTTGTTGAACATGCTGAAGCCCGTCGTGAAGAAATATAGGAGGCATATGCATGAGAAGAGCATTACATATACATTATGCGTGCTATGGATGGCAAGAATGCGCGGAAAGACAACTGTCCTCGCCGCTGTTTGGATGTAACATTATATTTTTTTAAAAATTTGAAAAGCAAAACACTGCTTAATTTTCAACTTAACTCTTAGGTAATTTAATAGTTCAATGGATCAATAGCACTAATTTTATATAACAATATGTAATTTCAAGTACGATTTTCTCATACATGGAATTCTCACAGTGAAAAGGCATCATCAGAAATGATCAAAATTTCAATATGTGATGACCTGACACTTTTTTGAGACTGAAGTGTAAAAGACCATAAGAAAACATATGGTGCAACTTGCTAGACTTGAATCCAGTCCTCGTTTACGGAGTATAGGGTTAGGGTTTATGGTTGGGGTAAGGCAGTCTTGTAATAAGACTAGTAGAGTTGCACCCTATTCGGTAATCGCTCCCATTTCTGCATATTATTCTGAAATGTACACAGTTTTGATTATATAGCTTGGTATTTTTCTGTTATTCTTAAGCGCCCTTTTCAGATGCCATGCAAGAAAATATTTCCTCTTTTTCTTTTCAAGCACTAACCAGCCTACGGTGAGCTAGACTGTCCCACAGTCTCGGTTCCATCTCTGTGTAAACACTTAGAGCTAATACCACCTTCTCCTTCACTCCACAGAATAATACCAACACACCACTAAGCCCTAACTGCCAGCAACATAGTTATAGCGCTCCAGACCAAATTGTTTATTTTTTTTATAATAGCTCTCCTAATCCGAGACTGTTACATTTTGAATAGAAAAGGTCCTTCCAAATAATTATCAAGCAACGTGACTGTGGCGTCAATTATAATAGCTCCGCCCCATTCTCAATTCAAATATGGTGGGCACATAACATGCACGACTCAGTTCTATTGTAATTTTGCGCGCGCGTTGGTTATGATCAATAGACTATCATTGAAAACCACTTCAAATATCGCCTTGCTTGCTGAGATCTACATTGATCGGTCAGGCTAAGTAGCCGCTTACACAAACGGCAAGACAGTGAGACCATAGTGAGATATATAGAAATCTCGTCTGACCCAGGATCGGTGAAAGTGAATTCCCACAAAATGCTGGGAAGTGGAAGGGAAATTGTCTACATATTGGGAGGGTCCATGTATCGGGTTTATTTAATGTTATCATAATCTACATTACCGGTTGCTCTCCATGGACCCGAGGGAGGGTCTAACGGTGAGCCTAAATAGTGGTATTTAACTTTTACATATTTACTACAGGTAAAGGCGGATCATATGTTCTTGAACGCTTTGAATGTGACAATGGAGAGTGCATCAGACCAGATGACGTATGTGACAACCAATTCGAATGTACTGATCACAGTGACGAGATCGGCTGCAGTTGTAAGATCCATGTAGTTGTTTAAAAAGTTGTTTTCAACATGGGAGTAGCCATGATATTTTGCGGTGATGGAGGGGGGGGGGGGTGGCAAAATGAAGTGGACGTAACTCCCCTAAGGTATTATTATTAAAGCACATTTCTATAGCGCTCTACAAATAACACAGCGTTTTTGCTCCAAAACAAAAAACAAAAAAAACATAAGAAAAACAATATAAAAACAACAACAATAATTACACATTTGGAAATAAGTACGTCTTCAGAAGCCGCTTAAAAGCAGCCGCAGATTTCGCTTCTCTGACATAAACAGGGAGCTTGTTCCAGTGCTGGGGCCCGAAAACGGTGAAACAGCAATCCCCGGCTCTTTCATTGGAGCGAACTGTATAGAGCCTTGTTTTGTCAGATGATGAGCGAAGCCTGCGACTGCTTCTAGATGATTCTGGATGATTATAAAGCGTGACAAGATCTTGTAAATATGCCGGAGCAGTACCTGATATGCAGTTGTATAATATGTGCAACATGATCTTGAAGTTCATTCTTTCCTTTACCGGGAGCCAATGGAGGGTATTCAACAAATCGGCAGAGCACCTGTCTCGTCCACATGCAAAGATCAGCCTGGCTGCCTTATTTTGGAGACGCTGCAGCCGTTTTAGGTCCATTTCACGGGCACCATACATAAGGGAATTGGCATAATCTATGCGAGACAAGACAAGTGCTCTGACGGCATGATGACACGCATCCTGGCTGAGAAAACGTCGTATGCGCCATAAGTTACGGATGTGAAAATTGAGAGTTTTACAAAGATTGCTAATATGGGAAGACATATTTAGAGCTCCATCAAACAGCAACACCTAGGTTTTTAACATTGGCAGATGGTTTGATTGAGTGGTTGCCCAAGCTCAGCTCAATGACGGGAAGCTTATTGAGAGCTCTATTGGTGGCAATGATGAAAAATTCCGTTTTGTCCTGATTGAGCTGCAGCTTGTTACTAACCATCCAGGAGTTAATATCAGAAATACAAGCAGACAAGTTATTAAGCACACGCTCACGGTCACCACTGACTTTGGGTTCAAAAGCAGCATAAAGCTGTATATCGTCCGCATAACAATGAAAGCATATGCTATAACGACGAATGATTTCACCAACGGGAATGGTATACATGATGAAACACTGAGGGCCAATGATGGAACCCTGGGGTAATGAGTAGGTGAGCGTATGTTCATTAGACATGTCGTTGTTAATTACAACTCTGACGTTTCGGTGGTTAAAATATGACCTATACCAGGAATGGACTGTGCCATCGATATTGAAATCTGATTTGAGTCTATTCAACAGGATATGGTGATCCACCAGTATCAAAGGCTGCTGACATGTCAAGCAGCACCAGGAAGACAACTTTACCATGGTCCACGTACTGGAGGATGTCGTTCTTTACCTTTAAAAGGGCCGTTTCAGTACTGTGAGACTTCTTATAGGAGGATTGGTTCACTTCACCCAGGTTGTAGTTGTCGACATGTGTGACTACCTGACATGACGCAGCCTTTTCAATTACCTTACACATGAATTTCATGTTGGCCACTGGCCTATAGTTCTTTAACATATTGTTGTCAAGATTGGATTTCTTGATTACAGGAGTAATGATAGACTCTTTGAGTGCATTTGGAAAAATACCAGACATTAACGAACTGTTGACAATTTTTGTGAAAATCGTCAACAAGATCGGAAGATTATCCTTTACAAGCCAAGTCGGCAGAGTATCTAAGTTACATGTTTTACTAGGAAACCTTTTTATGATCTTCTCAATATCTGTCTCAGATAGCGGAGTGAATGTGTTTAAGCAACAGTTAATGTTAGCATCAAGATTACTGCGGGGATTACTGATTTCTACAGAGTCAGCATCCGCAACACAATCATCAGCAGAACTAGGAGAAACATTAACATTGGCCCTGATCTTCTCAACTTTTTCAATAAAAAAAGAAAGAAACTTGTTGGCAAGAGCTTGATCAGGACAGTCAAGAACAGGTAGAATTTTTTGAGATTTGTTAAGCAACCCATTAATTGTAGCATACATATCTTTGACATTTGATTCAGAGAACTTTTTGGAGAAATACTCAATTTTAGAGTCAGTGATAAGTTTAATGACTTGATTCTTTTGAGCGACAAATTCTTCATTATCCTCCTCAGATTGACTCTTTCGCCACTTTCGTTCCAGTCGTCTTCTGATGCGCCGGGCTAGATGGATGTCTTCGTTGTACCAAGGTAGTCTGTGTCTTATAGTACGCTCCCTGGTGGTAATAGGGCAGACTTCATCAAGCACAGACTTTGTTAAGGACACATAAGCATCAGTAAGGACATTTGGATCCTCACAGTCAAGAGGGAACTCAGACATGCGCTTTTGCAAAAGTTCGGTAAACTGTTCAGGTTTCATTTTACCAAATTGGCGTGAGCGAATAACCGATTTTACAGGTGGAGGTTTTGCATGGTTGATGGAACAAGTAATAATGCGATGATCTGAGTAAAATGGTGGAAGAACAGCATGTCTCTGGATGGTGTTATCATTTTCATTCGTGATTAACAAATCAAGGGTGTGTCCCTTTTTGTGAGTTACTTCAGTGATTAATTGACGAAAACCATTGCTGGACAGAATATCATTGAATTTACGTGTCTCTGGTTTAAGCGGTTCATCAACGTGAATATTGTAATCACCAACAAGGACAACTTCAGTAGGTATAACAGACAGTTCTTCAAGGAAAACCTCAAAATCTTCCAGGAATTCAGATCTCTTTAGTCCGTTTACTTTTGATGGTGGGGGATGATAAACCACAACAAACTGAACAGAGTTTTTAAGAGTAGCGATACAATACTCAAAGTTGACTGTAGTGAAACTGGAAGGAGTAATACTAAGTTCAATGTTCTCTTTGTATACAGTACCGATCCCTCCTCCACCATCCTTTTTGGGTCTGGAAAGGCTTATGAATTTATAGCCTGGAGGAGTACATTGTCCAAGTATCACCGTCTCATCAGGGGAAAGCTTAGTCTCAACAAGGAACATGATGTCAACGTCATAGTCTATAATATGATCAACCAGAATTACGTCTTTATTGCCAATGGAATTCGCATTCCAGCAATGAACTGTGAGGGAATTGTAAACCTTTAAAAGGGGGTGCGGATATGGCAGAGTTATTGTGAGAATCAAATTGCCGATTATTCGAGTTTTCGTTATTGATACTACTAGTACTAGAAGACGAGTGATTTTTCTTAATCATGTGAGATCCGGCTCTACGGCCTCTACGACGACGATCAATACCAAGAGATTTGATTGTGTTGAAAGTATCCTCAGTAAGATGTAAGTTCTTGTCACGTAAGCCAATAGATCGGAACGGGTGTACCTTTCAGCACTGTGATCAATGTTTTGATCAGCAGTTGAATTACTGATCACTGTTGAATTACTGATCAATGAGCCATGGTAAATCATCCGATTGTTATTGATAGGTAACTGATCAAGATGGGAATGGATTGAATTGCCCGTGTTGTACCAACTGCTATTATATGTACTCACAGTCGGAGAATTCAGTTCAAAATTCCCGCTTTGCTGCAATCCATCCGAGTCTGGAAATGTCGCATTCTGAAGGAGTATATATTCCAAAGCACGATGCAACAAAATTATCCACAAAACAAGACACAATCCGGTCAAAAACCGGACATATATTGGGAGCAACATATTGACGAGGCAGCTGCTAAATCAGCGCCATAACAAGGTACAACATCTTTTTGGTCCTATAGCGCTATCGGTGACCGAAGAGGTACCGTTGGCACTTTTATCGTACCCTGAACATTTGTACAGTGCAACTGTTAATTATTATGCTTGCTACAATTTATTACATCCCCAGGGAGTGATGTTAAGAGTCATCGGTACCTAACCGGGCACCGATAGTTCTGTAGGACCAAATTCGATGTGGTGCCTAAAATGGACTTAAGTCTAGTCCGACGAGTAGGACCTTTAGTTACCAGAGTATACACATTTCACACTATGATCACTATCTTACATGGCACAAGAAAGACGAATTGCGAAAGTCCAGTGACCGCGCCGCCCAAAAAAAATCCGGGAGGGGCGGTTAGTGGATATTTGTGGTTAATCTTTCTTAAGCGATCAGAGTTAGAGCAAATTTGAACGATTAAATATGAAAGAGTGGTCCCTTTGATTTTTTCTTTATAATTTTAACCTACTTGGATACTTTTTTTAATTCTTCTCCTAAAAAGTGCCGGGAAAAAGTAGAGCCTTTTGTACTTTTATTTATTTGGAGATGCGTCACAACCCCTGGTTACATCCATGGATTTTCAAGCTACAGGGTGAATATGGTCGATTATGTAGGGGTCAAATTTTGGTTACAAACCAAACCGATGTATTCCTCTAATAATAAAAAGGTCAAATCAATGTTCAATTGATCTGAGAGGGTTCACATATTAAAAACAAAAAGTTCCGATTTTAATCAATATTATGTTTTGATGAATCCAAGTGTGTGAAAATATTGGATCCAACACATAATATTGATAAAATTGGATGCTTTACGCCCAATATTTATTGGTCTCGCTATGAGTTTGAAAATATTGGGCTCGACTGCGTCTCGTCCAATATTTTTAAAACTCATAGCTCGACCAATAAATATGGGCTCAATCGATCCAATTTTATATCAAACTTGTCCCATATTGTTCCTTTGGCAGCTTCTATTGGCAGGCATATATCGAAATTGTTTTAGATGCTTAAAATTGCGTTCTAGATATCTTGTATAAATGCTTTGTGGTCACAATATTATGGTTTTAAAGTGAAACCTAAAAGCGTGTTAGCCTGACATCCTCCGATGGGGTGTTTGGTACCAGTTGGGGGGGCAAAGCTGCACTGCTACCAGAGATAGTTGACATCATGAGCTACACAAAAATGCATGATAGCAATTGAACCGGAGTAGCTTTTGGCGGAAAAGGTCATCGAACTTTACACAGGGTCAAATTTGCTCAAATTGTGTTAAAAACCATTCAAATGTATTCCTCTAGTCACAAGGATTCAGAAAAAGTATAGTTTGACCTATCTAGGACGTACCGTTCTTGAAAAGTCAAAGGTCACGTTTTTTGACTCTATGGGGGTCAAACACATCAAAGTGCTCCGATTTTGCCAAAAGAGATGTCAAATTGTTCATTTTGATAAATCATTTCAAATAAGGATAGGATCGCACCCCAGGATCCAACATCGCACCATCTAGGATGTTTCGTTACCTACAACCTTGGCGGAAATTCGTTGCCACACCTGCACGTTCTGGTGTTAAAAGCACGCAATCGGAGCCAAATATGTGATAGTTCCGTATTATTTTGTATAATAGTTGCAAATGTACATTCAGCTTACACTCGCCCCTTCCCCACCCCCCATTTTTCAATGTTGGGAGACTGTAATGTAGAAATGATGACGATTTTGTCCATTGCAATAGGGGAGCGGGGCAGGATGTTGGCCAATTAACGCTCAGGTGTGGCAACATTTTTCACCAAGGTTGTAGGTAACACAGCAAATATGTCTAGTACCATTGAGGCCTATTGAAATGGTTTTAACACAATTTTAGCAACTTTGAAATTTGACCCTGTGTAAAATTCAATGACCTTTTCTCGCCAAAAGCTACTCCGGTTCAATTGCTATCAGGCATTTTTGTGTAGCCCGTGATGTGAACTACCTATGGTAAAAGTGCAGCTTTGCCCCCCCCCCCCCCAGTGGTACCGTCCAACCCCCCGAGCTCACACATTATAACTTTGACTGGGCTAAATAGGTTTCAATTTTAATTCTCGGACACATGTACGTGCCTGGTGACGTGTATATCTTTATAGCTGCTTAGTAACAACGTAGAGACGAGTGATTGGCTGCATTTAATTGTTTACAACATTCGTTACATTTTGAAATTTTTTGAAACTGATTGTAAAAATGATGTGCTCAATGCATACATGATGTATGATATAAATCGAGGCTTTTATCGTAACAGTAGTGCACCGACATGCACCGTGATTTGTGGGAACAGGTCAGAAATGGCCCTATTATTGTGTGATATATTATGTTGTTTATCTTTAAGATTAATTTCTTTTGAACAAAACCAAATATTTTACTCACTATTGACGGTTTCGCCTATCATGGTCGATAGGCGTCATCAGAATGTTGGTAGATCCTTCTTTCCGGTAGGACGTATCCCGACAGTAGAGGGTGTATTTACAGTCAGGAGAGGGTAATACACGTGACTTAGGTAGTGGGCCCCCTCGTCTCTGTTCATAACGTTGGATCCTGATCCATATAGATTTCTTGATATATCTGGCATTAGCATTACACTCCTTGCTGAGGATTTGTGCATTGTCCCAATTGTTGTACTCCGTCATTGTCCGTGGTAGGCTCACTTAGATTTGTTCACTCGCTGATTGTTTTCGGGTTTGCCAGAAGTAAGGAATACTATTAAGGATCTACCAACATTCATTCATTCATTCATTCATTCATTGAATCTATCTTTATTATTATGTTATAAATAAATTGTTATTTTATAACATCATTCTTATGATGCCTGTCGACCATGATAGGCGAAACCATAGTGAGTAAAATATTTGGTTTTGTTTACAAGAAATTTATCTTAATGTATATCTACAAACCTGATGAATCTATTCAGCGAGTATGTTGTTTATCTTTTTAATGGAACAAACAGGTTATGGAGATGACAAGTTCCAGTGCGGAAGTGGGGAATGTCTCAACTTATATGACGTATGTGATCACACAACACACTGTTTAGATGGGAGTGATGAAAGAAAGTGTACATGTAAGTAACTTGGAATCAATATTTGCTCAGGAGGACGCCCTCATTTTTATAATTCTGATTTTGACACGATTGTAATGCACTTTAATAAACTAATATACCTGGTAAAAACCAAGGCTTTAGGTGCTATATTTGTGGTAATTGTTACAAAATCTGAGAATTTTAATAGATAAAAACGACTGAGCAAGTTGTTTAAAGGGGTTAAAATGGATTTGGTAAAATATCGTCCGTTTTATGTAAAAAAAAACCAGAGAACTTACCCCTGATGGGGGATATTCCGAAACTGATTATACATAATGTATCCATGGGTTGAATATGAAACACGTTTGAAAGAGCAATGTGTAATTAAGGATGATGGAACCCAGGACATAGATATTGCTAAATATGCTAAACAAGCTTTGTCAAATCTGAGGCCGCTGAGACAAGTTATTTGAATTAATTTGTATTGACCGTGTACAGTATGTAAAGGGTAGTCTAAGCTAACATTACGTAACATCTGTACTTTAATTAATAGCAGTGGAGAAGATCCCAATTCCTTATTGTTTTTAACACTGAATGTTGTTATATCTTTTTTTTAAACTTCATTATTATCTTAGTAGTTGTCTTTAGTAGCCATGTTTTTACTGTAATCATGTTGGTAATTCCACGCATTATTTGAGCGATTAATTTGTAACCAATGAACATGATGAGATGAAGTCAAGCACTTTCGGTTGTCTTAGGAAAGCTCTGTAATTCATTGGAGAACAGTCAATCGCTTAGCGACCGTATGTAAATCAGCTTTTACTTTTTTAGGTGAGGAACCAAACTTTAAGTGTAGTGATGATACTCAATGTATTCCAGCAGAAAAACGATGCAATGGCGAATCAGACTGTGTAAATAATTATGATGAGCAGAATTGTGCAAGTAAGCTATGTATTTTCTAACAAAATTGAAACTGAAACTATGTTTGTGATTATAATACGAGCGTGTGGACACATGCCGGTAATGGTTTTGGTTCGGCTAACTACAATCAGGCCGGAATTAGCGAAGCGGAAAACTGAAAGCGAGGACGATTGTGTGGCCTGGCTTTGCTAATTCCGGCCTGATTGGAGTTAGCCGAGCTAAAACGCCTTAAACGGCTGGATGGGGCCAATTATAAGACTTTCCCCCCGACTTTTATTGGGGAGGGTCACCGAGGGAACGTGCTAAACCTAGCTACATACGGAAATATCTACCTCAAGACAAGGGCGTCAATCCGAAGTTGATCGTGGTTGGGGGGGGCACAAGGTGTGCGAAATATGGGTTTGTGGTGTCTAAGGGGATATTCCCACCCACCAACCAATACAAACTTGTTCTGTCCCAGGTCAAGACGCACCCACCCGTCAAGTTTGAGGAATGTGCGACCCCCAGTCTCTGAGAAAAACAGTTTTACTAATTTGACCCCTGGATGACCTCAGGTGACCTTGACCCACTAACCAATACAAACTTGTTCTGTCTGGGGTCAAGCTGCACCCACCCACCAAGTTTGAGGAACGTGCGACCCCTAGTCTCCGAGAAAATAGGCGGACAGACAGAGTCACAGACAGAGTCACAGACAGACAGAGTCACAGACTACCAGTATAATTATTATATAGATTGTATAGCTCATATACACCCATTGTATTATGTATTGTATTCATGTATTGTATTGTATAGTTCATATACACCCATTATTATAAAATGTTAAGAAAATACCTTCTTATGTCGGGTTTTTGTATTAATACAGATTGCGGACAAAACGATACCATTTTCATTGATATTGGTGGTACGTACACACTGGAATACCTTAACTATCCAACCAGCGCTTACTGCCAGTGGTCTTTTAACGTAGCAAGTGGAAGATACATACATGTTCTTGTTGACAAGTTTCTTGTGCAAACAAGATTTGACTATGTCGCGTTTGGTTATGAGCGCAACTACTTCGCTCACGGACCATTTACGGGTTCTTTAGATACGAAGAGTATATCACAGAATGTCAGTTCAGAAAGCAGCACACTTTGGATAACCTTTAACAGTTTCCGTGCAAACTACTTTGGTTTAGTGGATCCTGGATTTGTGTTTGTGCTGTATGACGCTGATACACGTAAGATATTTATGAAACAATTAGTAAATAAACTTTATTTTTATAACCAGTTTACAAAACCCAACAGACCTATTTTTAAGAAATGAAGCAATAATGACCCTTTGTTTGTGAAATTTCCATCTCTGGGGAAATCCCTGCTTTTGGTCTCCCCCTCCCGAATAAAAATAGTAACACCTACTGTGTACTGTGCGCATTCTTTCTTACATTAGATATTCCCTGACATACCCCGAAAATGGGCAATTTTGACCCTTTGTTTGCAAAATTGTACAGAGCTCCGGCTAGGGGGAATCCACCCCACCCCTCGGCCCCTCCCAATTAAAAATAACACTATTGTTTACATTCTTTCTTCCATCAGTTACTTATTTGCTGATAGATTACCCCAAAAGGGGGCAATGTTAACTCTTTTTCGGGCTCCTCCAGATTCCAGAATTACCAGTGCTATT
Source organism: Amphiura filiformis (assembly GCF_039555335.1). Classification (NCBI taxonomy): domain Eukaryota; kingdom Metazoa; phylum Echinodermata; class Ophiuroidea; order Amphilepidida; family Amphiuridae; genus Amphiura; species Amphiura filiformis. The sequence continues at coordinate 62,151,510 of NC_092629.1, read as the reverse complement.
ATGTCTTTCCATTAACTTTCCCGGCCCCCGGCAAATTACCTTTATGGATTCTCACTGGCCATTTACGCCAAAATTTTAGCCTTTATTTTTGTCCCAGTAAAGCTATTCAGCGGGACGATATTTCAATTTTGCACTTGAACTCCACACGGTAACAACTCTCTAGTCCGAAGGTTCCCTAGTCCGACGGCTCCTTAGCCCGAAGGTTCGCTAGTCCGAACACGTAATTTACCATTCGCCAGTCCGAATTCTGAAAAAGGTTCGCTAGCCCGAATTTCGGGTTCGAGTCCGAAAAAAGAATAAGGCTCCCTAACCCTAAACCCTAACCCTAAACCCTTACCCTAACACTAATCCTTATTCTATTTTCGGACTAGAGATCCTTCGGATTAGCGAACTTAATCTGGTTTTCGGACTAGCGCACCTTCGGACTAGAGAACCTTCGTACTAAAGAGAAGTCACGACTCCACACTTCCAACTTCTGTTACGAAGAGATCAATAATACATAATTCGTTTCATTTGCAATCTATTTATTCAGCATTACCAGAGCCACCTGTTATTGACGGCTCCATACGTTTGGTTGGTGGCAGCAACGCTTTGGAAGGCCGCGTGGAAGTGTTTCACAGTGGACTTTGGGGAACGGTGTGCGACGACAGATGGGATAGCGTTGATGCTCGAGTTGTATGTCGTCAACTTGGGTTGCCATTTGCTGCGCCACAAGCATTCGTTAGGCGTTTCTTTGGTGAGGGAAGCGGAATTGTCTGGTTGGCTAACGTTGAATGCTTAGGAAATGAGAATACGTTGATAGAATGTACTCGTAGTGCTTGGGCGCGGGGTGGATTTTGTACACATCGGGAAGATGCTGGTGTTTCTTGTGCATAGATGGTCAAACTATACACCAGGCACAAAAAGAAACTCGTCAGTATAGTCATCCTTGCTGTTCAACAAATTGATAATTTTGGATTATTCTGAAATAAACATTTTGTTAATTGGACTTTGCTTTCTCATTTCACACCCTGTTCGTGACAATCGAGCAAGAATTGACCAAGATATGCGCCTCCAAACCCTCAAACATCAAATTCAAAAGTTTCAATTTTAACAATTCAATTTTGCCTGTTATATTGTGTGCTTTATTAATTGGCCCGTGGTGCTTGTGTGCAATACAACAATGCCAGTTGGTTTCACTGATTTCAGAAAGCTGTTGTACACTGGAGATAGTTCGTACCCCTGCGAGGTGTTGATTATGGGCTGCGGGTCTCTCCGAATGTGGATCGCTTCACGGATTTTCCTTGTGTCGTTCCTGCTGTCCTTTTCCAAAATGATAACTCCGTCCCAGTCAATATTGTGACCGGACTTGGTACGAGTGGATACATGGGAATTGGCACTTGGAGCAACTGACTTATGCTCCTTTAGTCTGAACTTAAGTTTCCTTCCGGTTTCACCTATGTAAACAGAGTTACAATCCGTGCATTGAATGTAGTATATAACTCCTGTTTAATCTTCTTTTTCAGTACGGTCCTTAAGTGCTACCAGATTCTTACGCAGCGTGGTGAGGGGTCCAAAGGTGGCAAAAACCCCATACTCCTGAAACACACGACGACGTTTCTCACTGGTTTCCTTGACATATGGCAAGGTGATATTAGCTTTGCATTCGGTGTTAGCATTTGCCGCAGAAGAGTTATAAGTTGTTGTTGTTTTCGGTTTGCGAGCTTTGTGAAATGTCCAACGCTCGTATCCACAATTCTGGAGCGCGGACTGCACATGAGAGATTTCTTTCTCTCTGTCTAATGGGTCCGTAACCATGAAATCCGCCCGGTGGAACAAAGTCCTGATTACGCTCCACTTATGCTCCAGCGGTTGGTGGCTGTTAAAATTGAGGTACTGGTTAGTGTGTGTAGGTTTACGATACACACTGATCCGTAAAGAACCGTCCTTGGAACGCTTGACCAAAGTATCTAAGAAAGGAAGCTGTCCATCCACCTCCGCTTCACATGTGAACTTTATGTGATCACTTTGCGAATTGATATGCTCTGAGCTGTGAATTCGCTGAAATGCTCCCGTTTTATATGGCGGCGCCATGTTTTTGTTTGAAGGATTGTCCGCGGAAAACAAAATAAGTTGTATTTAGACAAAACTTTAGCAGTCGAAGCACTTGCTTGGCGTTAAAATATGTCCTGGTCGTCCACGAAGTATCCTCCTCTAGGCGTACGCGAATTGCTTCAATTGCGTTGGTCTACAGGTACACTGGTAAACAATGCAGTGACATCGTAAGAAACAATTAATTCGTCCGGGGGCAATATTGAGGTCGCTCACAAAATCCACAGATTGCTTAGTGATGAGGTGTTTTTCCAACAACCGAACTGAGAATGTCAGCCAAGAATCTCGAGTTGTTGTAACTAACTGACCCAATTCTGGAAACGATGGGTCTTAGAGGAACACCAGTTTTGTGCACTCTTGGCAAGCCATATATCTTAGGCACATCACACTCTGTTGGAAACAACCTCTCTTTTAAAGCAAAGTCAATGGCCCCACAAGACTTGAGATCATTAAGAGTCACTGAAAGCTCCTTTTTGTATTTCTCAGCAAGATCCTTGCATAGTCGTTAATAGGTGTTATATAGTAATATGTCCACTTTTGATTCATAATCCGTGCGATCAATGACGCAACAAGCGAGACCTTTATCAGCGGGGAGCACTATAATGGTGTTATCTTTACACAAGTTCTCAAGTGCTTTTCTTTCCTCTTTAGTTAAATTACTCTCTGGTAACTTGGCTGTTTTGATAATATGGGTGACACCTCGAAGTTCATCTGCATCCCCATCACCAAGTTGTTGACAGGCAGAATCACAAGCCGCTATATAATCATGAACAGGGAGCTCGGTGGGTGAAACAGCAAAACTCAATCCCTTTTCAAGTAATGATCTTTCGTCCTGGCTCAAATCGCGAGATGAAGAATTGATTCCCACTTGTCCTTGTTGGTATCAGTCACGTCACAGTGTTTCAATCACGGTCTCTCCAGTTTCCATTAATGCCCTTGCGATTTTCCCATTGGAGCGGATTTTTTAAATTGCGAAATTTGTTTACCTGTCTAGCTTTTGACTGTTCATGTTCATGTAACTGTGACGACTTTGTGGATTCAATTACCCTATTAACGATCTACTCGGGTAGACGACCGCGTAATTCAACAAGGCAATCTTGGTGTTGTTCATGCAATATAAGAGTGACATGGGGTACGAACTATCTCCAATGTACAACATCTTGCTGAAATCAATGAAACCAACCAGAGTTGTTCGAACTAGAGATATATGCCATGTATTGCGTCTGGCCAGATGAAGGGGGCTACCTGTACATGTATAGAAGAATGAAATGAAATGAAATCCATAGGCCTATAAAACATCATTCTGATATGAAGATTTGGGGTATGGGTTACAGGTTAATGATAGTGTTGGACAATAAAAGGTGAAGGTGTTAGCAAAATAATCAGGTACAATTAGTTTGGCTACCTGCAGTGTTTGTTGAAGGCATGCTGAAAGGATTTTAATGTACCGGTACGTGTCTTGAACTGTTTTGATGTTTCACATAATTTTGTGTTATGTTCCTGTGGTTGGAGAAATGACTAGACTGTTGTTGATGAAGAATTATGGTGGTGAGAGGATGCATTGCCCATACAGGGAATGCATCCTCTCACCCAGGGCCGTAGCAAGCGGATACTGTGCATTGTATAATTTAAGCTTACTTATCGGATTTTCGTGAAGATCAGAATTCTGCACCAGATGTATGCGTATTTATACTGTACCATGTCCATGACCATGTGTACCGTGTACGGTGTAAATGAATGACCCGAAATGTTCCGATATTTGGGTGTACTTTGCGTTAGAAATCAACATTTTCTCATGTACAGAATTACTTTAAATCGGTCAAATTTGGTATCAATTTGAAGAGAAAATAGCATATTTTGCACTTACCCACTTTAGCTACGATTGGTCATGTGGTGAAGACGAAGACCCGAGAAAAATAAGATAGAGAAGCGACACTTGTATAACGTGCAGACGGCCTATCGACGTGAAAACAGTGCAAGAGTCACATTTGCCTAGTCTCGAGCCAGACTGTATAAGCGACGAGTGTTAGACCACATAATTAACAAGAGTCACATTTTCTGTGCTCAAACTAGCTCCGGAGTGTCGCGGGCTTGCGAAGATGACGGAAGATATAATTGAAGACCGAATTAAAAAGACTAGTTTGCGTCTGACCCCGCGTCTGACATCAGAGCAAAGGCGCGACGTGATTGGTAGCTGCACCTAGGTTTCATTATCATTGAGGTATAGGACTTTTTATTTTTTCGGAGGAGAGCAGGTAGGGCAACTACTTGATTATATTTCTACATGTTCATACTACATACTCTGAAAATTTTAGAAAATTCGCACGAGTCCGTTTTTTTTAAATCACATTTTGTTCCTAAAATGGGGTTATAGCGCCCTCAACGGGCACTCTCTCCATAGGGCTACATGTAAAGACCAGTTATAGACAAATGGCCCTAAAATAAAACGGACTCGTGCGAATTTCCTCAAATTTTGCATATGATGTAGATTTAACATCTGGAATGTAATGCAAGTGATGCCGTTGCTGCTCTTCTAAATTCATTTTTAAAATGTCCGCCCCAGACCAAGGTTTTGGTCTGTTTTTTCACCATTTTGGTCTGTTTTGACAGGACGTCATACGCGAACTAGAAATTTTAATTCGGTCTTCAATTATACTCCAAATTGGTCACGTGATCAAACTCTGCGGTCGGCCACAAAACATGTGATGTCACAAAATATGTGCCCTATGACGTGTATGATACGTCACAGGGTTTTTTTGTTGTTGTTAAATGCACTTTTTGGCCCAGATTTATGCTATTTCGTATATTTATCAGCGTTTCCAATCCTTTTGAAACCAAAGAAAGGCATTCCAGGGGTTACAATGTCAAAGGTGTGCCTCTATCATAGATTTCTGGGCCATTTTTGACCATTACCAGGTTTGTGCATATGAAAGTAATTAATGTGTTCCGTGAGAGCTTTAGTCGTGGGTGATGCCACCTACCGGTGGTTCCGGGAACGATGCGTCTAGCAACTCTAGTCGAAGATCTTCTAAAAACACTGATCTCAGCAACACCTTACACACCATTACCCACTGAGGAAGGAACCAGTTGGTCCCGAAATATTTGGGAAAATAACCTGATGAGTGCAGTTGAAAGTTTTAATCTTTTTACTTCTTGTTTACTACCTGCACGTATGAACCTATACAACTGTACAAACTTATCAGGTTGTTCAACAGCAAGGATGACTATAACTGACGAGTTTCTTTTTGTGCCTGGTGTATTTACAATTGGCCTTAGGGGCCGTCCATAATTTTCGCCCTTTTCACTTACGTACAAAGCGTACGTAAGAGGGAGGGAGGGGGTAGAAATCCTGGGCATGTGTACGTAAGAAAAATGGCGATTTGTTTGAGCAATAAAAAAATGAAAGTGAAAAATTATGGTGTTTTCTAATATTTTATTCATAACTTGACCTAAAATTGTTCAATTCGTTTAAATAACAATTTCTATATGACATGCATTTTCCGTTTAATTTTTAGTCTAATACCGTAAAACCCCGTCTACAAGGATATACCTAAGAAACGCCCTCAATAAAATTGGTTGCTTGTTGTATTTGGAGTTTGAGCAAATATATACTGGCACTGGGTGGCTATGCATTCCATCTAAGTATGTTGTAACACCAATCAATTGTATTGACATAATAACGACTGTTTCGTATATCAGGATCGTATAGCTCAATTGATAGAGCGTCAGACTTTGGAACTGAAGACATGCTGAAGAGAGCATGGTCCGGGCACCGGTTCCGTTTTTTCATTCTCGTTTAATTTTATCTTTTTGACTTGTTCTTTTTATCTTTCTTCAATTCTACCTTTCTACTTTTAATTTTAGGTGCGTTTTTTTTTAGTTTTTTTTATAGTTTTTTTTAGTAATTTTGTGGTTTTATAGAAACTAGTAAAAGCATTTATTCTAAATAATAGCGAAACCCACGGTTAGACAAATGTATTGTAACTACTTGTCTGTCCTCGTCTTTGCAATAAAAACCTATGTTGCACCTTTGTGCCATCCCAATTCTTGAGGTAGGGTGCGTTTTTGGCTTAAGCACGATTTTGTTTCTACTTGAAATAAATCAAAATAAATATTGTTCTGTTGCCACAATTGCAGTTTTTTCAATAAAAAAAAAAGATGAGGAATAATAATTATTCCATATTTGAATCTATTGTCCCATCAAGAATAGAGTGTCTTCAAAAACTTCAATCAATTCATCTGACAAAGGAAACTATTCTGGTCATTCAATTTTGTTTCGCTTGCACCTGTTATATCACAGGCGTTGGTAGAGAAGGCACACTTCTCTTGTCTTCACCGAAGTAGTGATGTAAACACTAACATGATTAATTACCATAGCAAGCAATGGACATACACTATTTTTGTTCCACTTGAACCCATACTATAGGCTATTCGCTGTCGATGTGACGTAATTAATCGGATTAACTACCATAGCAATTGATGAATACAATTTCGAATATATAGCCCTGCACTTCATCGTTCACGTGGCACCTATGCATTAAACCATAGTTGTCAAAGAGCTTCAAAGAAATGCTAATCACTCGCCATGTAAGATTAGTATTTATGAAAAGAGTGGTATTCAATCTATGTTTGGTGACATACGCGGGTGATTAGTGCAATCTGCTTGATGGTAGTTATTGCGATTATTACGTCACTTCGACAGCGAATTGTAGTATAGACGAATCCAACAAGCCAAGTGATGGTCAGAATTTATTCGGCCATTATACGCTGGTGAAGTTGCGTAATTAATCGGATTAATTACCATAGCAATAGGTGAAAACAATTTTGAACATATCGCGCTGCGCTACAAGCAGGTTACACTCATCACCTGTACTGTGTATGTCTGCAATCATAGATTGAATACAATACTGGTCTTTTCAAAGATCTTACAGGTGCAGCATGATATGGTTCAATGAAGAGGTACCGCCTGAACGTATCAGTGTATAACGCGGTATATTCAAAAATTGTTTTCACCTATTGCTATGGTAGTTAATCCGATTATTACGTAACTTCGCCAGCGTATTGAATAAAACAGGAGGATGTGAGTTCATAAGGGCAATGTCGGGGATAGGTCACAATCGATGTGGAGAGATGAGAGGTCCGACCAACAGCCATAGCGATTCAACTAATTCCAGCGGACGGTCTGTGGCTAGTAAGGAATCGTCTTTGACCACATGCGCAGATCTGTCTCGTCAGGAAGATATTTAATATCCCGAATTTATAATAGGCCTATGCCTACCAGTTCCATCGTATAACCGATCTGCTAGAGAATATTTGTTACCATGTTTAATAAATTCGTATTTATCGTATAATAAAATGTAGCCAAATGTATATTATGTGTCACACGGTTTTCTGCTGAACCACTAGCAGGCTATGTTACCACATCTATGACAATGACAAAGGTGAATTTTGATGATTTTTACGATCGTCCGGATGAGCAAATCACTGAATGGGTCTTTAGTTCCTCCTCTCCTTATCCTGCCAATATTATATGAATCAAAGAAAAATAAAGAAAAAAATAAAATTAAACAAGAAAAAAAGACAAAGAAAAGAAACAATAAAAGAAAAACAATAGAATAAATTAAACTAAATATGAAAAAAAAATGATCACGAAAGGAGTCTTTAGAAAATGCAAGAAAATATAAATGAAAAGCTTGAACAATATTTTGTTTATAAAAGTTTGTGTGACCGTGATGAGGCTCGAACTCACCATCTTCCGATCTAAAGAACCAAAGTCTTATGCCTTGCCAAGTGAGCTATGCTCGTGAGATGCGAAATAAAGATAAAATAATACATTGTATACCTGCTTGTGTCGGTAAATGATTTGCGCAAATTCCATAATGATATAATATTGTGGAGGGCGCTAGCGTGAAATATGCTATCATCACAGTCGCTTCTATTCCTTATAGACGGGTTTCTACGGTATGTATAATGGTCCTATTTTACATTGTGCTTAATTTATTTCATACCAAAATACATTACAAAAGTATTTTCTATCTGCGCTAGGATCAATGGCAGCAAAGGCCCAAGTGTGGATTGTCAGTGTTGCGACAAAAGACATGAAACCCATTGCAAGAACATACCAGACATGCCGAAGGGATGTCCCCCTGGTTCCTATATGATGTGATCCCGGGGATTCTTGAAAAGAGAGTATTGGGATGTTCAGCAGATTTTGGGGTGCATTAGTCATTTAGGTTAGATTCGGGCTGCATTTTAAACTATATTTTAATTAATTGTTTGATCTCGTATTCAGGAAAATATGGTTTAAAAAGGATGTTTTTCAGCATTTCTCAACGCATCTGTAAAAACATTAATCCAGAACCAACTGTCCTCCTGGAACACTAACCCTAACCCTAATCGAACCTTTAACCAAAACTCTAACCCCTACCTCAACCCAACATCTCAATTTTGCTATAAGTAGTAGGTCTACTCATGGAAATCCTTCGCCATTTCATTTGTACGTAACTCGGGGGAGGGAGGGGGGTAAAAAGTTACGTACGCTTTGTACGTAAGTGAAAATGGCGAAAATTATGGACGGCCCCTTACGTGATGTCAAATATTTAATCATAATAGTTTAAATAAGAGAACTCGGGTGATTCCATTATTTTATACCGCTAAAAGTGGTCAATCTGCTTTTCTACTCCGTTTGTGAAGGGGACCATATGACATACGTCCCTATCCCGGGGGGTACTCAGTACAAATGACCAATTTTTCCTTAATCTAGCCAAAATTTTGGGAAAATTTATAAAAACTAAGACAATTTGGCTTAAATTTGGCCGAAAATTGTGACTTTTGGTATATCAATGGGTCCAAATTTCTTGAAAAATTGGTATATTTATGGGTCCACTTTCAAATTCTCAGCGGCACGTCCGTACCAAAACCAAACTTGAGTACCCCCCCTGGGGATCCCGGGTCCCTATAGACCCAACCTAAAAAAGAACCACTTTCCCGTAGTAATACGGGTATACAGCTTGTACCACATTGGCAGTATTCTGCGTATAAATCAATAAAGAGCACAGAATAAAGCTCATAACCGGCCACCATTGTAATTTATACACCAAATTCCATGGAGTACACGAAGGATAGACCACAGTTAAAGTAGGGATAACCATCAAAATTTCATGTTGACCCTATTGCTACAAAAGATTGTTTTCTGAGTAGAACTAATCAACAGAAGTATTTTGGTGGTTAAATGGTCAAAATCGGTCAAAAACTTTTCGAATTATGAATTATCAAAGTTTCCCATTCTGACCGGTCATTGGAACGAAATAAAATGACAAGGTCCAAAAATAGCAGTTAGGAGCAAAATTGGCATAAGCATATATTTACCTTTATATATTTCTTTATTTTAACATATTTGCAAACATGAAACAAGCATATTGTGAAAGTATCAAAGGGTTTCTTATGAAATGGCACTTAACTAGTCACTGGCATAACTTATTTTTTCAAACCAAGGCATTGAAATCATGCATTTAGAGGACATTTGCCAAAAATCATCCAAGATAGCCGATATGGCACAAAATCAAAATTGCACTAAGTAGGTGAACTTTTTTTCACAACCAAGAATTTCAATGTTATTGGGTTTAATATGACCAATTAGTAGGTGTATGTAAACAAAATCTTAAGTTTTGAAGGTCATTGACTCATCATGCTCATGTGTATTCCTGTAGTATTCCTCATTCAAACCAAAGTAGCACTCAATACATTATGAGTATCTTTGTTCAAACCAATTCAATGCTTGACCTCGGAGTTACCTGCATGACTATCGCGGGCTATTTTGAAACAGTTATGGTTGCACATTCAGGTACTTCTTTTGAAAGTCCTAAACAAGGTATAGCCAACAGCAAGTTGTAGATATTATAGGCCTAAATATAAGAAAACGTTTAGGGTTAAGATCAGGTGAACAATACATCGAATGAGCACGAAACTTCACATTTATGTTCAGAAAGGTGTCTTCTTAACATGATTTGAAAGGAATATAAAAATTCCAAAGGGAAGCTGGTGATTGAATTTGTAACTCGAGATCTACTTGTTCAATTTTTTAACCTTTTTACAGAGGGTATGATAGAGGTATTACTGGCAACTCTGCCAAATTACAGCTCAGTAGGCCACGTTTTTCACCTGATCTTACTGATTTGAATATTTTGTGCCATTCTTGAGCAGTGCTAAACTCAGCCACTGGCAATTAAGCGCACTGTGGCGATGGACCAATTATGACTCGCACTTACAGAAAAACAAAATAAGTTATGTTGCTGTAATTTGCAAGATAGTTACAAAATATAATTGGCAGTAACTTCCCCAAATTTTACAGAAAAATATTGAAAAATAAAAGAATGAGATCAATTTAGAAATGTATGTGCAAGCAGTGCACAGTTGAGCTCCCTGCATGTCTATGGGAGTGTTCTAATCAAGTTGATGGTTCATTGGTCATCCCTAGTTAAAGGGTCATATAGAAGCAAGATATCAAGAAAACAAAATCTAAATTGGATGGATTGGAGAACTGCGTTAAGAACGAGTCAATTAAAACAAAAATGATTGGTCCATAGGAACCCATATGTAGAGCGACAAGGCCAAGTCTAAAAACATAACATGTATATATTTCTATTCATTAGAACTGTATTCACAAAGCCAGCCTCAATGTAGAAGAGGTCTTGTAATTAGTTTTGGTCAATGTGAAAGGCATTTTTAGGATCACGGCTTACTACATCCATGTTACATGACAGTCCACCAAACCATCAACGGTGAGAAGATGTACACTGAAACTGCAGAAAACATTAACTCCTAATCTCCTGTCAACTCTTGAATTCATTATTGTTCATTATTATTAATTCATTATTGTTCTCTAAATTGTTCTGTTCTGGTTTTATTTGTCTTTTCAGCTTTTTACCCACGATATTTCAATTTCCAATTTTTAATACCATAACTTACGAACTCAATTTCTTCGCTTAGGAATGTCCGATTTTATTGGGGAAAACGGCGTTGTGGAGCAAAATAGCTCTTTATGTGAAAGCCTCCAAATTTATAAGCTGTCCAAAAGATGTCTGTTTTTGACATGATACGCCACATTTCTTAAAGACCCATTCAGTGATCCCAGTGCAAGAGTAAAAAAATTAAAATTGTTTATAAATTGCTTAAAAGAGAAGGATAGGCCTAAGTCATTCAAATTGTCATTTGTTATTTTTGAAATGCCAAATTTGGCAAAAAATGAAGAAAACAGCAGTACTGACGAAGTTCAAGCCCCGCCATTCAAATACTTGTAGCTAATTTTAGATACTGTCAGTATCTAAAAATACAGATTCGTGTAAAATGTCTTATTTTGTCTTAAATAGGCCTACACGGCTTTTGGCTGAACCATTCGCAGACTTAGCACATCTATGTAATAACAAAGGTACGATACCAAAATTTTGATGATTTTACGATCGTCCGGATGAGCAAATCACTGAATGGGCCTTTAATATTAATAATAGATAAGCTGCCTTTAAAAATATTATTGACAATGTTGAGAGTAGGAATTACCTTGAAAAATGTCTCAAAAATACAACATGCCAGTTATATTCCGGTCTGAAACGATCAGACAATATTTTAAACATTAATAACATCATAAACCCAAATCGTGAAAAAATCACCCCGGGTAGATTTTTGGCTATTTCTCCATTTACGATCCTGCCCAAAAGTGTCTGCTTTCGATATACCACGTCACAAATACTACACTGCACTGACTGCAGGTTTTAGTTAAAAGGGCATTTCGTGATCCACAGCATCATCCCTAACTTTTCTCAAAAAAGTTGAGATTTTTATATCACTGGAAACCTCTGGCTACATAATGTTTATGTACAAAATATTTCTTGCAGATTAATTCGTTAGCAAAGAGAATCGTAAAATTTGAATTTCGTTCTGGTATACCAGAACAAAATTGCAACACATTGTGTACACATAACCATGCATAACTCGTAAAGGCAAAATCGGAATCAACTGAAATTTTTTAGAATAAGCTTTTTTTGTGGATATCTACTGAAAAATGTCATAAAAAGAGGATGCTAGGATCACGAAATACTCCTTAAATTCGCCATATAACATAATATAAACTCACCTTACATGTACATTTTTTATTTTAAAATAATTTGATATTAATTCGCAATGTATAGTTTACTATATGATAGATGGTGGCAAGAACATTTATAAAGGACTGATTACTCACTGCAATCTTCACTCTTGTGTGTTTTGACTGTAAGTTTATGAATCAAATAAAAAAGATAGAAAGTAGCTTCACTTACGTTATGTGTCATTTTATTTATAACATAGAAGTTATTAAATTAATAAAGTAAGACAATTTATTTATCTATAAGTGCATGTCAAATGGGTACATTGTTCAATACTATAGGCTTACATGCATAAATTATGCCCATATTATAGCTAGGCCCTAAAAACTTTATTTTGCATCGGATTTTTCCCGTTGAAAAGGCAAAACTGATGTTCATGATAGCAACTATTTCATCAATAGCATTTTGAGTCATTTTTATCCATAAAACGACACAGGATAGGATAGATAATTACTTTGACATCAATATGGTCCATATGATGAAGATTTTGATTCTTAGATCTGTTATCAACACGATATCACGCTGTTCAGTGGTCAAGGACCCCGGGTCAAAGACACTGAAATGACATACTTTTCTTCTACTGACCATATGATGCTGTATATTAACTATTATTGTTACATTTTAGGCCTATACCTAAAACTTTTAAAGTCATATTAATTCAAACATAACTTTGGTAATACTCACTCGTTTTCATTCGTTGAAACGGCAAAACATACTTACTTTTCCTTACACATCGAATTAAAATATTTAAAACAAATTCAACCACAAAAAGTTTTAACAAAAAGTCATTCCAATACCAATAAAAATTAATCTCTTGAGCAAACTGACCCCATCCCAGAAACAGGTACCAGCCCGATGGGCTGGCGAAAAGCTCACTCTGCAACAGAGTGAGAAGTGAAACATCATTCCAAAGGAGTGGAGTGAAACCACTCTTTCAAGGTATGATATATGTGGCATTGCTCTTTTTCGAGTAATGCCGGTATATCACACCTTCACTGTTTTAGGAGTGATTGTCACTCATTTTGAGTAATTTGTACTTTTCTCATTCTTTTGAAGATTGTGCTTTTCACTTTTTTTCTATTACGAGAGTGAGTAAAGTATTTCTCGTTTTCTCAGAGCCCTTCGCATTCAACGTTGTGCTATTGTTACTTCACTCGAAATAAAAAAAAAATAGTAACAATTACTCATTGTTGAGTAAAAAGGGAACAGCAACCAAATATGTCAAATGGAACTGAATATTGATTAAATGTTTACTCAATTTGTACAATTTAATCAGCATTGAGTTCAATTCATTCATTTTTATTACGCTGTTCCCTTTTACGCAACAGTTGAATAATAATTATTTACATCGTTGTACAGGGTGAGTCAAAAAAAGTGCAATAGAGAAAATAATCCATTTTTATTTAAGAACCGATTTGAACCTTATAGGTTATAAAACATTTTATAAATGATATATCCATTAGTGCCCTTGTGTGAAAAAACCAAGGAATTAGCATTTACTGTTTTGTTTTTATGACACATTTTATAGCGATACCCAATTTTAATGTTTGTCCAAGAAACATCTAAAATTTGAAAGTCAGCCCACTCTGTGTAAGGTAGATTTGGAACAACTGCTATTTTCTTAACCTCATTGGCATTGAAATAAAATGGAGCACCGAAATTGTGATTGTCCTTGGTCTTGTTTAAGGAAAACATTATTTGTTGTTATTTTCATTTTACCTTTACTTTAAAGATGATTATTCTCTATCAAAAACATACACATGTGCAGGCGGATTATTTCAAATGTCGAAATGAAATGCGCGAAAATTGAAGTGGAGTGAATTATAAAATAGCCAGTAAGTTGGACATACTGGGATTAAAAAAACTGGAGTTGGAGTCGAGTGAGGTATGAAGGACTTAAAGTAATGTTAAAAGGTTTGTTTGAACAGAAAAAAGAAATTAAAATAACGCAAAAATCAACCTTATTTAAGTTAAATTCAGTTTCAGAGCTGGTGCCTTTATCGTGCACTGTGTGCTCTCATTCAAAATACATGGTACCTCGTGGACACATAATGAAATTGGGTGTCGTAGCAAAAGGACTCATAAAAATAAAACGGTAGATGTGATTGACTTCAGTTTTTCACAACAGGTGACTATTGAGTGTGGCATTTATAGACACTTTCAATAATTGGAAAGTTCAAAGTGGTTCTTACATAAATATCGATTCTTTGCTCTATTGCACTTTTTTTGACTCACCCTGTAACTAGGATAAAACACACCAACCCAGCCTCCTTATTAAAATTATAACATTAATCATTTTTATCATCAAGGCAGTTAGCCTTAAATGATCATATCAATCCTTTTAGTGCAGTGATAGCACCATCTATTATTATTAAGTTTATTACGTATATAACGTTTTGAAGCTATATTTGAGACCATAGAATATAAAAACATGTAATTTGATAAGTAAAATTCCTCAATGACGTATAGGGAAGGTTGGGGGAGGTATCAACCATAAAAAACAAAAGCGCTCAAAAAAACAATAGTGTTCAAGGTTGCCCCGCAGGACTACAAAGAAACAATATTGCTCCAAAACCATTAGCGATCAAGCTTAAACTATTAATTAACCTCCGATATTATATTTCATCACCATTCTTTAACCACAGATATTCACATTTTGTTCAGCATGTTCAGGGCCCGTGCTTTTAAAAAACCCGCCACATCACACAAGGCTATTGAACCGTGTAGTGGTTGTATGCAGTTCGCTCAAGCATATCTATATACCAGTCCCTTGCCTTTGCTGATAAACATTGAGGTCAACTCATCTATATCACCGGTATAGTAGTTGAATTCTGTGCATCACTTTTGGGTGTTTCCTTCATGTAAAAAGACTTAGAATTAGACTAGGATAAAGACTTAGTTACCAAGACCGGGTGTGATGATCTCTGCCATTCAAAATACTAACACTTAAGGAATCGGATAACACCCAACGTTTGCATAGCATTTGTGTGGAACCTGAGAGCACATCAAACACACCAAATTTCATTCTGAATACGAGGAATGTCCTTCTGATATCAAATTATTCTGATTTTTTGAAATTCGCGATATAATACACATTTTATGGCAAATTAATCAAAATTGATATTTTTGATATTTTAACAGTCGTCGAAGTAAACTTTTTAAATCTAATGATATATGTACTTAAAATGTATGTAACTGGGAGGAAAAGCCGTCCATCATTTGAAAATCTTGACCATCCGTATGCATTTATTTCCCCAAATGACCTACAATTTTTATCTTTAATCATGTTAATACAAAATGTCAATCGTAGAAGGATAGGTATTTTCTGACTAAATCTAGAAGAAACCACCATTACCATGATTGCGCCGACTCCTTACAGTTAGATGTGATCGACTCAGTATTAGTAGGAACTGCGCCCTCTTATTTGAATTGTGCAAAAATACATTACCTTCGAACCTTATAGATTTTGTAAATCATTCTTAAAGGCGGATGGTCTGATACTTTGTCATATATTGTAGTTGCTATATCATAAACACAAACATGATCTTAATTGTAACCACATAAGTGTAATAATATTCCAAAAAAACTCATCATTGTTTATCGTCGTTTTTCGGTGATGTCTATTCATATATTTTTAATTTTCCTTTTACGCATGCATGCTACTTAAAATAACTCTTTTTGTATTTGGAAAAGCTCAACAAAGTTGATATTTTTGATCGAGGGGGTACTCGCATACGTGATGTGTCGCTAAGATGGGCCGCATTTTCGACCTTTTTTTTTTATCGTTGACCACTTTTTACAGGCCAATTTGGTATATGGATTGGTAATTTTTTCGGAATGTTCTTTCGGAAAATAGTCAAATTTTGCCTCACTATATAGCCTGATGTAATGACATTCTCCTCAACATTTGACCGAAAGTTTTGACTTTTGGTATATCGATGGGTCGAAATTTGGCACCGGTATATTGATGGTTGGTCGGCATCGGCACCTCCCTACCTAAGCCAAACCTGAGTACTCCCTCCCATTTCCGGTTCCGTTAAGGATGATGAGCTTCGCCATGTTCGTAGTAGAACTATAACGTTTCCAAATTTGACAGCCTTTATATCTTTCATTCTGAGTGTCAGATTTTCTCTTTTTAGCTTTTTGCATTTTTCATTTGCCCGATATATAAGGACTACCACATTTGCAAAATGTGACTAACATGACCAACTGACTATGGTGTAATTATAGGTTAATGAACGCGTATTACTTGTTGGGAGAGAAATTAGACAAAATAATGCACGCGCGCGCGATATTGATGCGTAAATGCACGAGCCCTGAAGGGGGAGTGCATTAGACGCAGTAACATCAGCGCGAGGAAGCTTCATGATCACAAGAAGAAACAAACACGTGATTTTTGCTGTTTTTATAACAAAATTAGTACTAAAAATATTGGAAAATAGAACCAAATATAAATGCATCAACCCACCCGAAAAATGAAACAATCCTACGCGACGCGAACGTGTGCCAAAGCACTGCATGTATATAGTACACGGAGTGCACATTATACACAATCAATGCACTCCGCGTGCTTTTCTAACCGCTTTTCTGATTGGCTGCTTTGATATAGAAGTGTATGAATGAACGATAAAATAAATAACAACGTTATGACAATTAGTTAGTATAGTTACTTTTTTATTTGTATTATATTCTATATAGAACAAATATGATCTTTATTGATATACAATGATTCTATAAATACACTTTCTTTCCAAATATTTATGGAACAAGGGCTTTACAAAGACATAAAACACAGTTTTAACTGGTATTATAAAAAGAAGTAAAATCTTAGTTTGTTTGTACATTATATTACAGTTTATATGGGATCATGACCTCTAATACCATATGTTGTACAATCAAAATTGTTTATTCCAAATGAGAGATGTTCGGTTTTAGGCGCCAAGTATGATTTGTTCCTATAGCGCTATGGGTATTCTGATAGGTACCGATGACTCTATATATGTTACACTGGAGGTGAAACGAATTATATTGAGCGTAACATTTGCATCGTGCAACCCACCCCGTTCAGGGTAAGATAGAGAGGGCCATCGGTATCTATCGGGACACCATAGGCGTCCTAGGCAAACCTTAGTCTAGTGCCGTATTCAAACCTTTGCATATCCTATTAAATGAAAATATCAGGAAGAACAGTTTTTATTATATATTCATCCATATGTAAATACGAATCAAAATGACTTCATACTCCTGTCGCTGACTTTGTACTTCTGTTGTTGGCGACGACCTGCTTGTTTTTAATCGTACCGTTTTTCCAAATCAACAAGAATGATTCTCTTCATTGGTCGCAATTCCTGCACGACTAAAGGATAATATAATTACAGCTACACATGACAGTCTATGGGTTTACAGTTGTCGTTTAAACAATAAGCGGCAATTCTTTGTGCACATGATTGCAGATTTTCTAAAGTTTCCCGATAACATCTGACGTATGCAATTATATTTTTACAAAATGCACAAAAGAACATATTATTAGCAGTAAATTAAGAAGCTATAAGTAGTGTAAGCGATTTCGCCATTACAAATTTCCAATGCATTGTGGGACAGTTACAGTACAGCTGAACTCTGACCCTTAGAAAATACAAAATATTGTTGAAAAAGACTTACTAACATTTAAGGCCAAAAGAAGCATGTTTGTTTCCTGTAGCAGGTCAAAAAAGTCAATCGCCGTGAGGCGTGAAACTACTAGCCAAAATTGTTTTATTAAATTTGCTCTACCTTATTAAAAATTTATTTATGTTATATATATATTCTTTCGACTATATTATATATATATATATATATATATATACAATAAAATATAATTATGAATGATTTATGATTAAAAATAATAATGTCAAATACAGTTTTCAAATTTGTAATGTCGAAATCAGTTATGGAAATATTTACGTCAGGACAAGATATTGATCTACTTTATATTAGCTATAATATCATAAATAGTAAAGACATCTCTTATTTGGAATACTCAAACGCATTACTCAAATATCAGAAAAAAATAAATCAATTTATATTGTACTCAAATTTGAATACGTCAGCATTCAGTCGGTCAGTCAATGTGTCATTGTCACTCCCAATTGTATACATGTACACTCAAAATGATCGCGTAAGTGGTAATCTTTTAGTTGATTTACGATTTACACAAACGTTTTGAAAGTATTATTGCTCTTTGCAACGACGGGCCCACTTGTGTTACTGGGCTCTTCCAGTCCAAGTACACCCCCTGCATTTTTAGCAAAAATGGTCGTGGCTGCTATGTATGAACCTTCAAGAGAAATGTGTTTTTGAAAATTGAAAGCACCTCAAAATGATTCTTTCTGACCTTTCCAGAACCTTTTAAGGTCTAAAATGGTTCTTTCTAGCCTTTCCAGAACCCTTTCCTGTTCTTTAAGGTTCTACATACAGGACAGTGTACAAAGCATTTTAAGTTCTACTTTAACAAAACTATTTTTTCTAAGAGTGTATGGAAGACATGACCTTAATCTGATGTAGATTTCAAATGGAATCACCCATCAGGAAACCCCATTTGAAATTCACACCCCATGTATGGGAGATTATGGTCATGTCTTACATAGGGGATGTATGGACTGGAATAACACATTCCTTTTTGCTGATAACACACTCGTTTTGTTTCGTCAAGTACATGCAATGTTTGGTGATATAAGAAAATATAACACTTAAAATATATACCAATAATTTAAACTAAAAAATTACAAGACTTTGACTACTTCAAATACCAGATAGATACCTTCCTTTCTGTAACCACACGACCAAATAGTCTAATAAGTAAGGTTATGCTTTTATAACAACAAGTTTACAATTTTTACGGTATTTTTAGACCAGGATCAACAATATAAGCATTAACTAATGCATTATGAGCATCCAAGCTATCTGCCTATCTAAATCTTTCAAACGTGAGAGCGTTTCAACTCGTTTTGATACTGCCCACACATATTTTTAAAAGACAATACGGTAGGTATACAGAAGCACTTATTGACGGTAAGCGGCTGGTAAACCAATAGGCTAACAAAAAGCTATGTCTCAAAGCCTATCGCAATTTCAACGAATGCGGAATGTGTTTTTTTTTTTTTAGATTTGTATTTTTATTAAAGAGTTTTAATTTTGAGTTAATATGTAATTTTCGAGTGTTCAAAAGTACACAGCTTAAAATTGTGGTTGATTCACGCAATTGAAGTACAAATGTCAATTGTTTTATACCTAAACAATGTTAATATCGAATCAAGTAAATTGTCTTCCAAATTTGCCTCAGACTTTCATGATTTTACGGCAAAAATTTAAAAAAAATAAGAAACAGATAAAAAAAATTGCCGTTTTAGCTGACATGGACGCGCTAAGAAAAACGAGCGCGCGAGGTGGTTTTGAGACATAGCTTTTTTATTTAGCCTTATTGGAAGATTTTTTACTCTTTGGAGTAGCAAAATGTAACATAAATCCTGCTCTCAAGATTTACCGACAAGTACACTCTAAATAAGAATTACTCTACATTGAGTAAAAAGGGAAACGCTCAACAAATTGAGTCACTTTTTACTATATACTGGAATAGCCCATTAGACAGTAACCTTAAGTATCCATGACAATATATTTTCAACATGACCCGTCACAACTTCATTCTCTGACATTTGTTTAATTAATATAATTCGGCGTGATTTCTGTACAAAGACGACGGAGGAGTGAGATAAGTAAAATAAGCACGGTAAGAGGGTGTCACAATCGATAAATGTGACTCTATTAAATCAAGCCAAGGGGGTTATGAATATTAATTGACGGTGCCATTATCATGCAATGTGTCTACTTGTATAAAACTATGAAACTTACTCTGTACATGTAATTATTATCCAAAATTGTCAAGTTTTATCACAATCAATTCCTACGGCAGTCCAAGGTTCATCTTCAAAAGGAAAATAATTGCAATCTCAAAGTCCTATATAGCTTTATTACCTACAATATAGGAATTCTGTGATCACATCTGCTCTTGCGTTAACAAGGGAGGTGACACTACATCCACGGTTGTTCCTATTGACAACCAAACCTACGACAAATTTCGCTGGTTTGCGAGTCTATAAAGGACATGACAAACGCCGCGGGTAATGTGGGCAGAGGTTCAAGTCATTTTAATAACAATGGGTCACATGCAAATTAGCATTTGCCCTTTCTAGTATATCCTCCTTGGGTTTATCAATAACGCCGAGACTTCCATATCTGTACAAATCAGTCCCAGAACAACGCCAAA
Source organism: Amphiura filiformis (assembly GCF_039555335.1). NCBI lineage: Eukaryota > Metazoa > Echinodermata > Ophiuroidea > Amphilepidida > Amphiuridae > Amphiura > Amphiura filiformis. Next base: position 62,130,978 of record NC_092629.1, on the reverse strand, counting down.
TATGGATTAAAAGACCTTTGACCTTGGAGGTACAACAGCATGTTATGATCTAATGGGAAACTGTGCACATCAACAAACACCATTTCTATCAAAAAGGCAACAGCCGATATAATTTGAAACCACATAAATTACTAGAGTTGGTTCTTCTCTTGGATTTGGACCAAGCTTTAGAATATCGAATGTTGCGTTTTGAAATAAAACAAACCAGAAATTTATCACCCATTGTAAAGATATGGCACATGTACCGAATACATGTACATACATTGGCTGACCTTGTGGATTTCCTGGCCCAGCCATGCTAACCACATAAGGAGATTATACGATTAACCTAGTGCAGCTATTGTCATAGCAGGGTATTATTATGTAATACTCCTGATTCATATTTGGCGCTCTCTTGGACTGCAAATGCAAGTTCCTTTATACTTCTTTCCTGAAGACTACACTGGGGACCGCGGTCAGACGTGCATGTTTTTATGAAGTAAAGATGGTCGGACCATGGTATGGGTAGCGTGTGACCACAAGCTACCATGGTCACTGTCGTGTGACCGTATGTTGTTTAGAAAACGATGGTCGGTTGACGCAATTATGTACGTCTGACCAGGGCAACCGTTTTAGACATTAAGCTAAAAACTGCAGTGTAATTTGTACACAGAACCGTTGGTGTATAACATACACTCACAGAGGAGGAAGAAAACAGAGCGCGTACCACCAGTCTCCTCTGTGCATACACTTTAATAGCTTATGTCATCACATGTGACACCCGTTATCAGACGAGGCACAGTGTCATCGCCCCGATATCTTCATGGTAGCAATCGCCATGGTAGGTTGAATCCACATCCACCCATGGCTATTTTATTCGGACCTTATGAGATGCATAATTAGCTAAGTGACCTGACTAAGGCTACTGACAATAGCCGGGGTAATTGATTTCTCGCTATGTTAGTAAGCTTGTATACGACATTGCGGTCAATGGTCATACTGCCTCCACTTGACTGAGTGCAGCTATAGCCTGCTGCGCGCTGTAGTCCATATAGGACCAACGCAATATAAAATTAAGAGTTTGGTCAGATTTTGAGTTCAAAGCGCACGGCCAATTTCCAAAGCGCACGCCGACGACTATCATATCTGTTCAACACGTATTTTCAAGTGTATGAGACCACATCTGGTTTCTTGAGACGAAATCATTTACGGGATATATTCATCATTTTCTAACCCGGTATCCGAAGATTTTCGTCTGATATCAAAATCGTGCATGGCAATTCACGTGTATCGATCCCGTGTATTCATTTTAGTGTCTCTGCTGCACCAAATAATTATTAGCCAGGCGATGTCGGTGTGCGAGGTCTGATTTGATATTTTCAATACGTGTGGCATAGGTAGCCGAGTATATGGCTATGCCATTTGAAGTGCCATTATCCCTATGGAAAATTTCAGAAAAGTCTGCCACAGAGGGAGTACGTCTTTTAAATGGGATTGGCCAGGTGAATTATTTTAAAATGGAGTAAGTATTTTAAGTGGAAGTTACTCAATTACTCTATTTAAAACTAATACTCCCTCTGTGGAGTATATCTTAGATTTCAAACGATATAGCCTTCTGTTTTTGACTTAACAAAATAGAATCTGTAGCCTTTAAAGAATTTTATCATACACTAAACATGCTTTTGAAGGATTGACATCTTGAACTAACGGATCTGTGATTTAATTGTTCTATGGCGACGAAGGCGAGCGGGGTAACAGAGCCATACTGATTTGTCCAGTTTTAGATACAGGGTGTCCCAAAAAAAAGAGGCCCCTCATTGCGCCCTCTTTTTCTCCTATTTTTGAAAAATTGATCAAATGTATCTTGGTATGTAAAGAAACCTTAAATCGTTAGCTTTAATGAACCGAAACAATTATTTCAATCGGCTCATAACTTTTGAAGATATGCTCTTTTAAAGAAATGTATCCGTTTTTCACTCTGTCCACGGAGGAGGTTTGGCTACTTCAAAGATTGAAAAGTGCATATACCAAGCATGAATATAAAACATTCCTCGATGATAACTTTATAAAATAACAACTTTATTTTAGGGAATGGGCTTTACCGGTGGGCTTATGGGTTATGGATTTTGTTAAGTGTCATTAAAGGCCCATTCAGTGATTTGCTCATCCGGACGATCGTAAAAATCATCAAAATTCAGATTTTGGTACCTTTGTAATTGGCATAGATGTGCTAACATAGCCTGCTAGTGGTTCGGTCGAAAGCCGTGTATTTTAGACAAAATAAAGCATTTACATGAATCTGGACTTTTGATACTGACAGTACAAAAGTCCGACTCGAGATCGAAAGAAGCTCACTCTCCACCGTACCAACACGCGTTGCGTATTGTTTCTACTACTTATTACATCAGTAGCTACTAGCCTACTATTTTAAACAAAATACACAATTTTAACTGTTTTTCATATTTGAATTGACCGTTAGTTTGCCTCGGTGACCTTTAATTGCTTATTTTGTTTTCTACTACAAAATTAAGCGTCTGTTTTAAATCAATTTAGACTCTACTTCCCCGTGTTAGAAACACTGGACTACGAAGTTTTTCCAGTCGATTGGTGGCGCACTGTACGAAAATCTCGATTTTTTCGAGTCGATCTGAGTTGAAGTAGAAAACCTTTCTAAAACTTCTGTTTTTGACTAATTTGTCGATGTATTCAGGGAAAAGTGGTTTAATGAAATTCTGTAGACTTATTCTTTATTTCTAAGCAACTCTGACAAATTTCCATTTTTTAATGTTCCTGTGAAATCACTGAAAGGGCCTTTAATTTGGGCAAAATTGATGTGGGATGGGACTTCTTTTGCTATACTTGCAATTACTTATGTTTTTCTCGTTTTTCACTTTATTGTTTCTTGCTTTCTTTTTATTGACAACTTCTCTTTTTGGAATAAAAGGTAGCCCTGAAAAGGGCTGTTTAGTTTGTCTTTGGTTCTTTTGAAGTGAGTTTACTGTGCTGCTTTGCCCTCTACCTGGTTGCCTCCGTGCCGAATACAGGTTTCAGCCCTAGTTCTGCGTACCATCCTTGTACGCCGGATACTTGCGAATGCAGCAGTAATACGGGGTTGCGAAGATGTTTGAAGCTAGCTGGTGATCCTCGCTTATAGTGAATGCTTTCACAAGCTTAATGCTATTATCTATCCATGTCATTAACCGTGTGTTTCGTTTAAATCTTTGATGTAGCCAAACCTCATCCGTGGACAGAGTGAAAAACGGATACATTTCTTAAAGAGGGCATATCTTCAACAATTGTGAGCCGATTGAAATAATTGTTTTGGTTTATTAAAGCTAACGATTTAAGGTTTCTTTACATATCAAAATACATTTGATCAACCTTTCAGAAATAGAAGAAAAAGAGGGCGCAATGAGGGGCCTCTTTAACTAAAATTGTACTTCTTAAGGTGGTACTACACCCCCTGATAAAGTTTGTGACTAATTTTGCATTTTTCTCAAAAAATAACTACACACTGGTAACAAAAGTTATGTATATCAATAGGGGCAAGGAATCTAATTAATTTTAGTGATTCAAGACAAGTGGCTCATTATATATTTTAAGAAATGAGGTACATTCTAGCGGTACCTGTTTTCATAAATAACGTACCGCTTGTATTGAGTCACTGAAATTTCAGTGTAGTAACTGGATTCCTTGACCCTATAATATACACAACTTTTGTTACCAGTGTGTTATTATTTTTGAGAAAAATGAAAAAATAGTCACAAATTAATCAATCGGTGTAGTCCCGGGGTGTATAGTACCACCTTAATGCATTGATCTTACAGGCAACGAGCCAAGGAAGTCAATAATCGCATAAATATTCATAGATCCAGCGATTCTTGAAGGCCACTAATATATCAATACGAAGGTTTCACCCGGAAATAACGTGTACTTGGGGCGGAAATGACACCGTGACCCTTTATCATATCGAGCATTAAGATCTCCGTTATACAAATCCACAATTGTTTTGATAGCTGAATGCAACACAGCTATGCTTTGATCAGCTCGGTGGGCCTTATAACATTGCGGATTAATATCAAAATATTTTATTTTGAGAATTTTCTTGTGACATCTCGCCACAAGCATTACGAATTATTTATTCAAGTTCTATATTATTTTATCTACTTTCTTTAACACACAAAATATGGACCTGACAGGTCAACTAATAGCGCTCTTAACGTGGGTCTACTTTTGGGCGTAGTGGTAAAAGCCTAACATTTCCCGCCTATTACGAGCTGATCAAACTATGCTCACAAAGTAGATGGCTTATTTTTTCTGGAATAATTATGTGTAAAAGTCTATTGGACATCTTTTGTATATAATAATGTTCTTGGAAAAATACAATTTGAATCTCTGAAAAAGTCCCGAGAATCACTTGTGGTCGTCCTCGCCAAAGGTTAAAAAAAAGTGAAACCTTGAAGTAGTGAAAAAATAAAAAGACGACGTGACTTCTGTATCAGTAAGTCTATAAAAAGATGACAATTGCAATCTTTCTGATTATTGTCTATTCTTCCGGGATTTTTAATGGCTTATCCAAATCCCTAACCAGATTGTTTACAAAAATGTCTTTATTTGACCTTACTGATTCATTTTTCAAGCGATGAATTTTGCTTTAAATATTCCTTCTTCTTTATTTGAATAGTGAAACGTTATAATAGAGGTTGTATCAACATGATTGGTTGATATGCCACAAATACAACATAAGATCTGCATAATTTGTTGATTAATGTCATAAATAGTCATGGTCATTTCATAGAGGATCTTTTGTTATAATATTTATTTAATGAAAAAAATAATATTGATAATTTTTGATGGCCTGAACCTCCGCGCGCAGATCGTTAATTCGACAGGGTGATGTATTTAATACAAAATGATGAAAAATTTGGTGAAGATAGTGACGCAAAATATCAGCTGTTTTATTTTATTATCCTGGTGCTAATGAAATCTTGGAAAATTGAAATTGCCATGGAAACGTGACAGATGTGTGAAGAAAACATTTCACTAATTTACTCTTTGATTTTTCTACCCTAGGCCACGAAATAAACTTGTTTTGGAAGTAAACTCATTCCATCTTCATCTTTTTGTCCGAGACTAGCATCGTGTTTATTTGTTTTTCTTTAATTTTTTTTGTAACATTACGCTACATGTCCCTGTAAGTTTTAAGCATTTCTTCTTCTCAGGTTGAGTCTATCCCTGTCCCCGAGATGAAACATGACCATCCACCACAAACCAGCAGTAAAGTCGGCAAATTGGATATGAAGGTCGTATTCATAGGTACCACAAGTTGGTGCAACATGTATCTTATTTTGCTAGTGTCAGTCAAACACCTTAAATCAATCAATAATCCTATTGCTGAATAAGCTTCTACATGTCTGTAGAATTCTTAAATAGCTCTAGTCTTTGTTATCTTTGGCTAAATCTTGTTCAAGTGGTGGGTTACAACGCATTGTATTTTGTCTAGGTATGTATAACCAACAATTAACAATGAGAGGACATTCCTGAACCTCGTTGACTTGGGGATGATTGGAAATGACCGCCAATTATGACTGTTTGATATTTATTACCAGCAATGTGGAAAAAGAGACACACGTAGAACCGAAATAAGGTACCATTTTGCTGAAGGAGCAAAGTTCAACAACCCATAACTCCGCTTCTGGATATCATTTGAAGTCAAATGATATATCATTTTAAAGCTTATGGTATATTTCTAAACACGAAATAAAACAAAATTGACCGGGCCGACTTTACGGCCGTTTAATTTTGTGGTGGACGGTCACAAATGTTTACTAGGTTATCATACGGCTAATGGTTGCATAATTCGCTGTGGAAGTAGTGATGTAACAGAATTAATTTCCATAGCGATGGGTCAAAACAATTTTTGAATGTATACTCCGCACTATAGGATCTCATTACCTGTCATACCTGTGTATGTGTGTAATCACAAGTATATTAAATACAATAACGCTCATTTCACTAAACGTACAGGTGCCAGTGAAACTCAGTATAATCTGAAATTTCTATAGAATTACAATCCAGGTGTTTATGCACATACTTTGATAATCTATGGTGCGATGCAGCGGTACATCGTACGTCTACGTGCAGGGCAATACAGTAGAGAGGTTACCGTATTTGCCGGAACTGGTTAGGGTTAGGGTTAGGGCTTCTGGCAAATACGGTCATCGCTACTCTCAAGGTGTTTTGACTCATCGCAATGGTAATTAATCCTATTACATCACTTCATACAACGAATTTATGAGCGTGTTTTTAGTGGCTAATTATTTCGTGTAATCTAATCCTAAATCTAACCCTAATCCTAACCCTAACCCTAAGCCTAATCCTAATCATAACCCTAATCCTAACCCTAATCCTAACCCTAATCCTAACCCTAAACTAACCCTAACCTTAACCCTAACCCTAACCCTAATTTCGTGTGAAATTACATGAAGGAATAACCAAAAGATTATGCTGCAATAACAATGTGATTTCGCAGTACTTACACGCTAATATACGCTAAATACCGAATAATCTGGCTGACACGCTCTTTGACCGGTGGAATCAATTACATCAGTTAAGTTTGTGCAACTTTCCTGAATGTTGACAGTTGGTAACAGGTGTCACATATTTTGGGACTATAGTAGTATGGTTGAATCAAAGGTAATTAGCCTCTTTCTCCGGTGAAATACTAGTAAGACCGACATCGCAAATGTTTAAGGGGTCTGATAACGTAATGAATAGAATTAGCAAATATCATAAAAACTTGAACCTCATTGTTACATTATTGTAAAGTTAATTTAGAGTTAAAATTTGAATTTTGACCTCATTGTTACATTATTGTAAGGTGAATTTGGAATCAGTTAATGCACTGATTAAACAGTATGACAGTTTCGTAACCATTACAAATGATCAGATCCGATAATATACACAAAACTTGCTTCATGATTTGTCACATACAGTTGCAACTCTCATTTAGTATTTTGCGTTATTAGGAATGCACCACATCATGAAGTCAAACAATTGACATTCGAGACATTTCAGTATAATAATATATCATATTAGCCTCTTGAGTGGAATTCGTGTGTATTCCCGCAAAAGTAGTATATTTGATATTCCCACGCAATGTTCATAATCGTATGTGTTCTCCCGGCGTGATCCTAGTTCAAAAGGGTTATTCCAGTTGAAACAAATAAACCCCATATGGAAGACACCACTTTTATCACCCACACAGGGGTGTAGATATCATGGAGTCACCCATTCAGTAACCCCATTGGAAATGCACCCTACCTAGAAATTAAAGTCATGCCTTCCATAGTAAAAACGCTGTGTCTTGAAGATTTGACCAAAACCGAAACACGTTTATAACACGTTTATAACGTTGCATGGGGAGGTATAATTTTGAGCTGGCGGGTCATTGTCATGTATGTTAAACAATATGCATTTTATTAACCAAAATTCATATACACTTATAAGCCCTGTACTTATATATTTGCCTTGAGTCTGTTTTGTTCTTTATTAGACACCAAAGATAAGCTATTTTCTAATCAAATTCAAATAAATTGATACTTACTCTTTACAATAAAAATATACACATAACATTTTGGTTATTTCAATAACAAATACATATAAACACCCCAATTTTATCAAGAATAATATTTGAAGTTGCAGATCAAAAATGATCCGTAGCAGATCAAAATGCTCCGGCTCAGATCAAATATGCAATTTCAGTAGATAAAAAATGATCCGGAACCAGATAAGCTTATATCGAGGGCTCAGTGCCACAAAGATTCACCTCCATTAGCTACTCCATTCGGGGGATGTTATTCATAAGCATGATTGCATTTATACACAACATTACCCACGGGATGGGCATGGGGCCACTGAGCCCTCTGATAGACTGATATAAGCTTATCTGGTTAATCCCCAGGTCAGCTTGATCGTTTATGAATTAAAATTGTGGCTTACAGTACCGACATCAGCCTCTTTGTGCCCTGCCGAGGTAAAGGCAGTATCTCACGTTTTCATCGCTATTCTCCGTAGAAGTTAATTACCATAGCAATAGATGAATACAACTTTTGAATATGTCGCCCTGCACTACAAGCAGGTTGCACTCATTACATGTGTATGTCTGCAATCATTGATTGAATACAATACCGCTCTTTTCAAAGATACTAATCATTCATAGAATTGCGATCCAGGTCTTTATCACTGTTCTTTTACATCTGTGGTTCAATGCATAGGTACCGCGTGAACGTTTTAGCGCAGGGCGATATATTCAAAAATTGTATTCATCTATTGCTATGGTAGTAAATCCGATTATTACATCACTTCGACGGCGAATAGATACTGCTTTTTCCGTAGGAGGGTGATATTTCTCTCTATATTTTGTGACATAAATAAGTCTTGTTTTCTCAGATTCCTACGTGGTTCGCTCACCGCGGGTAGCGACCATGAGGCAAATAGATTTACACTACGAATATCCCAGATTACTATAAACTGTCCCTACGTGATTTGATCACCGCGGGTAGCGACCATGGCACAAATACCTTTGCACTACAAAACGTGTATAACACCTCCGCCTGTAGTCTGTATAATAATAAAGGAACGGTATATAGTTATATGGGATTCGTCAGAGTTTTTCTTGATAGAAATCTGTAAAAAGACAAAACAAAAGGCTGTACAATAATTATGAGCCATGAGGGAGGGTATAATGGGGGTGGGCGAGAATTTTTTAGTTGGCCAAAAAAGGAGGGCCAAGCAATTTTTGGCAAGCCGAGGGGGGAGGGCAAACGATTTTTGGCACACATTCAATGGGAGCCTTTTTAATATAACACTCTAAAAAGGTTTAGAACACAGTACGGAAACGCTTAAATATTCTCATAATATTGAATAGCCCCAAATGACAAAGAAAAGTATCAGATATTTAAAAAAAGTCATTATTATATTTTGTCTTGTTTTGTATCAGATTTGTATTTTTGTTAGAGTTCCAAACTTGTCTAAACCCTTATGTTTACGTCAAAAACTTTGCATTAAAACAAAACTTTGTACAAAACCTAACATATATTGCATCCTTTCTTATATACATCATTAATACAAGATAATTATTATAGCAGCCAGTCCACAAAGGATCACTTCCGGGTCAAACTTCTAGTCTTTGCAATTATCATGTGTAACATGTCCTTCTTCGGTATCCCTTTACACATTCAAAACCTGTCCGTATAAAAGTCTAGCGTTACGTAGCGGTAAATACTGCGTTGACGTCTACTAAAGCATCCACGAGGTCAAAGTTCAATGTTTACTAAAGTTGACATATTTCTATAATATTGCATATCAAACCAGGGTATAAAAACGTGTAACGTCGAGCAAATGTAGTCTATATACACCAATCGCGTCCGAATCAAAACTTAAGATACTTCCGTTGAGTACACGCACAGTCCTATTAATCGTAAGTCATAATAAACTTAGTTACGTAAATCTGTTACACAGATAAACATGCTAGTATGGATATCTAAATTGTTGATAACTATTTAAAAATACGCAAAGCAGTAATAATAGTTTGCATCTGTATAATATTATGATTTGTAAGTTGTTTCTTTCTATTGTTGCGCTGAAACACTCTTGTATAAATATTTTGTAATGTTTGATCAAGAACGTAAATCGAAAGTAAATATAGGAATTAAATTGCTGATGCATTGTGGGGTAGCTGAACTCTGACCTATCAGCAAATATTTTTGCGATTACAGAATATTGTTTGAAATGTTGTCCTAAAATTTAAATGAATATATATTGTAATCTCACAAATTAATTATGTAAAATATTTTGAATGGCAATATTATTGCAGGTACAATAAGTAATTACTAATTAAAAATGAAAGCAATTTTGCCGATAGGTCATAGTTGTACTGTACGTGGTCCTACAATGTACAGCGTCAAACTCCGATATCGCGTATTATCATGATTTCAAAACATGCCAAACGAACAACAGACATAAAAGCAAACAAATCGCTTCACGAGTCTATGCTCTAAAAGGGTTTCCAATAAGCGAGTTCGATATTACGAGATCGCGTTGCATTGTGGGAAATGTCATCCGTTGCAAACACACACAAAAATGACGTAATTTGCAATTACTTGCTGACGAAATGTTTCAGCAACAAATAAAGAAAAACAAGAACAGTAGAATTTTGCAAGTTATTTGGAGACTGTTTTATGTATATAATTCTATAACAAAAACCTAGTGCAACAGTGAATTAAGTGGGTAATATCAACATCGCTTATTCTAGGTAGAACAAACCTAAATACTTTACTTCAAGTAATAACTTTTTTGTATATTACTTGTTTTAAAAACTAAAAGTGCATAAAGTTACTCCAAATTCTTTTTAAATGCTTAAAGCTTACTAATAAAATATATGATTTTCTTGTAAATTACTAGAATAAGAAGGAAGTGGACTCTCCAAAATTAGCAAACAAAAATGCTAGTAACAACAAAGTCGCCCAGCGACGTATAAGAGAGAACAGGTGACACTACTGTTCAAGTTATATAGCAAACCTTGGAATTAGTCTGTTTACCGAGTACAACGATCCTTTCAGCCCACAATGGGCTTTTAATTTGTGAATATCCTGCTCACTATAGAATTCATAGATTTTAGAGATAATCATAATAATTGTGCACTTTATTCTGTTTTACGTCTGCAATGCCAATGGTATTCAATTAGCTGCCTTAGCAACAGAGAACAATGAAGCTAGGATGAACGTATCATAATGATAATCCGTCTGTCTTAAGCATTAAAAGTAAGAATACCGTAATTATATTTTGGTCACGTGACGTTAATTGTCCAACCTGGGACACGTCACCACATACGTATAATAATAAGTACGAATCGTTAATTAAACGTATGCAAAGTATATAACTTATTATTAACAAACTTTATTTCTATATAATATCTTATATTATAATCATAACACAATTATCTAGTAACGTTTGGTGCATATACACGCGAAGATGAATTTTCGCGATTTTAAGGAGGAAGATTTTTTATTGGGTTCGGTTCTGGAAAAATAATAACAACTGTAATGTCAAAAAGTCTTGTGACTGGATCACATGACCGTACATTTTCCCTTGAGTTTTTCCCGCCGTTTTTGTGATTTGGATTTCTTGGTTTCCAGATGAAGACTCATGGTTCTCCGTTTCTCCAGCTGCAGCAAATCTTGAAAAAGTTCCTTTACATTGTAATTTGTCTTTGCAGATGTTTCCAAAAACGCGCAGCTCCAGCTTTTTGCTTGCTCCATACCTTCCCGAATCGTGACTTCCCTATTGGCGTCGTCACATTTATTCCCTACTAACATTATAGGAATACCATCCACATCTCCTTTAATCTCACAAATGACGTCATATATCGGTTTAAGTTCCTCCAATGACTGTCTAGATGTGATGGAGTAGACCAAAATAAAGGCGTGGCCTTTGCTGATTGACAGCCTCTGCATGGCGGGGAATTGATGTGATCCTGTAGTATCAGTGATCTGTAATGTGCAGACATTTTTGTTACAGCTTATAACTTGCCGATATGTGTCTTCAATAGTAGGGATGTAAGTCTCACGAAATGTCCCGCGTACAAATCTTAGTACCAATGAGCTTTTCCCGACACCCCCAGCGCCGAACACGACGACCCGGTAATCGTTGCTTTGTTCGGGCATAACTCGCAGTCGTATACTACGATCACGTGGTAACTGCAACAAAAAAATGAAAACAGAAACAAAAATCGATTAATCAATAGTCAAAGATCAATGATCAGAGGTCATTTTTTCCTCGCTAAAATGAATGCAAGGGATGGTTCCACAATTACCCCAAAGTCGTTTGGCATTATAGCGTGCCAAATAATCTAATTGGGCGAGGTTTAATACACAAATAATATGAAACAAAGAAGGCAACACAAAATAAAGGTATAAAGCTTCATGAAGGTTTGAACTCCACCATCAGCAATGAAATCATCACATTGGGCACATTCACAGAAGATATATTACGCTTCCTACAATGCAGTTAGTACTTCAATGATAAACAATCCCTGATTAGCCACACTGCAGTTACTGTCCGTTTTCCTATACACAATACACAGTGCTCTCACCATTGACGCGCGACCTTTACAAATAGTGTATGTTAGAAGTATATTGCATCTGCCTAGTTAACATCACTGTGTGAAAAATAACCGGCCAATATTTAAACTATTCTCCAAACTTCTAGCAAATATATTTCTCTAACGCTCCGTTCTGAAGGATGCCACAAAAAAACGGTACAAGCTACATTTCAACTATTCTATGAAATTCTAGAAAATATAGTTTTGTAACATGTCCTAAATTTTTAGCTAATTTAGGTGTTTGGAGAGGGTCGCACTTTTGTGTTTTAGGAAGGATATGTAAACGACAGATAACACCAAAAATATGAAGAAATTATTTCCAAACCGTGTTAAGTCAACAATCATTATGTTGCTCATTTTCAAGAATGCTGGTTAACAAAAAGCAGGCCATTGTCTCATTTCGTGAACAAAGGTCCACATACCATTGTTTCCTTTCGTTTCCTTTATAATCGGTTACCCAACTGAAGCTATAATACCAGCTTTATTGCGATATCGCACATGTAAAAACAGACACATGTGCACAACCAGAGAAGATCCGATTTAATCAGTTGCGCTGTTTCAATGAGTGTTATCTTGGTTTAATAGCTTTTAATGGGGTTTAAGTCCTGCAAAGGTCGAGATGAATTCTACTATAGACATGACTGCATCATGCCAGTCTATTCTCAATGTTTACATGAAGCTTAGAAACATTTTATTACACGAGGTGTAAGATGTTGCAAAGGATTCTGGGACGGGTAAGATATATACTTTGATGCAAACTAATCAAGTGATTAATTCATCCCACACACAGCGCCACGGGATTCAAAACGAAATATTCACTGCGTGTTTATTACCCAATACGCATTTTGTTCTCAAGCATCAAGTCGTGAACTATACATGTAGCATAATACAATGACTTGATTTAGAATAAAGATTATGGGTCATGTCAAAAGTCCCTAGTGAAATAGAATCCGGAATAAGAGACACACAATATACATTAATGCGCGGATTTTAGGCAATGGTGATATTTAAGCAAGATTGTTAAATCCAAGACTTGAACTTGAAAGACAGGTAACAAATGATAATAAACATGGAGGTTGGTTATTCTGCCCCATGGAGTACAACATGCAATATTAACAATGATATTCGTAAATCATACGGGAAGATAATGTCACATGATAATAATGTTTTGTTGCAAAAATCACATGGCTATTTGCATAGTCCACCAATGTAGGCAATTCGGAATAATTCTGGTATACCCTGCGTACAAGTATAATAACCCTAACCCTATCCCTAACCCTAAAACAGGGTAAACCAGAATTGTACCATATAGGAATACAGGGTGCGCAGGGAAAATCAGAATTGTACCGGCTATTCATATCATACTATATAATAATATGATTATTGTGTGGTCTTTTTACACATTTTACGATATTGTTTCTTCCATAGAAATACGAATGTATGAGCAAATAATACCGCATTATTCGCCGTAGAAGTATAGAGGTTGTGTATATGTCGTATCATACCGTAAATATGGCGGACTACTCAAATGTATTCAACAAAAGCATGATTGCAATCTACCGCGACAGTTCGTCTCGCACACATAACAAATGAACTACGATCAAATAGGTTGATGACAACATTTGATTGAATGGACTGCACTGCGTCATGATTACGATGAAGGGCACCGGTTCAAATCCTTTATTTGGAGCCAATTAATAATTTCACGCACAACCTCTATAGTGATGTAACAGGTTAATTACCATAGCAATAGATGAATACAATTTTTGAATGTATAGAGGCCCTGCATGCTTTTATCGATTGGCTCCAAAAAAAGGATTTGAACCGGTGTGTCCTTCATCGTAATCATGGCGCAGTGCAGTCCATTCAATCAAATGGTGTCATCAAGAGCACCAACCGATTTGATCGTAGTTCATTTGTTATGTGTGTGAGACGAATTGTCGCGGCAGATTGCAATCATGCTTTTGTTGAATGCATTTGAGAAGTCCGACATATCTACGGTATGATACGTCATATGAACAACCTCTATTGTCCTGCACTACAAGTAGACTGCACACATCACCTGTCATGTCTGTGTATACCCAGGGGGCCAAACTCAACTTTTTTGGTCAACCTGACATGGGATGCTGTAAAAGGTTGTGTGGTATCAATGTGTTCGGTGGACATCCCTGAACAACTTCTAGGTGGACAACCCTGAAAATATGTTGCTGAAAAAATATGGCGGCCATTTTTCAAAATGGCCGCCATTAAAAACTATTTTGACTATATCTCAGTCCATAATGTACATAGAGTTGTAATTTTTGTGGCTATACCCATATTTTGGGGGTTGCAGAATCCATTGGAACAATCAGATAATACATAGAGTCGTTGCATCTACCACAAATCCAAAATGGCCGCCAAAATGGCGCCAAAATTGCAAAATTATTTAATTTCACGATGCAAACAACTTCTTTCTTTTTCTTCATTACAGCTAACATGAATAAGGTATAAGTGACCTTCCAAGGATTGGTATTAATTAAAAACACAGTTATTTAAGAGGAAACTAAGTCCCCTAGGTGTAAGTATGTATGATACACAAATGAATTATGTTGGTATGATACTGATGATATAAACATGAGCCTTTGTTGGAAGGAGAGTTGACGGTTATCACAATGGTGTATCTCCAGATATGCTACTGGAACAGAGCTACAATAAGAGAGCCAAGGAAACAAGTGGCTTAGATGGAATAACAACAAATCCTGCTGCTCGAACCAAATAGGTATATACCAAGTCCACGACTGCAGCTGTCTCTTCACAGTTAAAGAGTATGCTGCATCTAGATCCAGAAACCGAAGACCCGCATCATGAAGGAGGTCGCTTGAAAGAGATTCTGATGAAGTTGTGAAGGTAAATGCTGCGATTGAAACAAGCCCATTTGCCAAGAATGCAAATCTCATCAACATATCTACTGGTCAGAAGGCAGATAAAGTGGTACAACAACAACTACTTCAAGTGAAACAAATTGGTACCGAAGCCTTGTCTGATTCAATACAGATGAAACAGAAGAAGACCAAAACGGTGAAGCTTCAGACATTTGCTACTCAGAACAAGGCAGCAAAATCTGGCAAAAAAACCTCAGCAAGCGCGAAGAGTGATGAATCTGTTGCCCTTCTTCGCATGATTCAGATTACAGCAAGCGGTGGAAAACTTGACATTGTCCAGTATATCGGCAACCATGAATGCACGAAATTTCCACCATCGATGTTCACAGAAGATGGTCAAATGAGATCTGGCAAGAAACCAAACTTCGTCAAGGCCATAAAAGCGGAAACAAAAGTTAGTTCTGTTCCTCAGTTGCCAGAAAGCCAGTTGAAAACATCAGTCATAGTAGATGCCATGTTTGCCATTCGTCATTGGTCTTTCCAGAAGGATGAAACCTTTGGAGAGATTGCCCAGCGATTCAAACAGTTACTACTCTCAGATGTACCAGGTAATACAGAATCGATTCACTTTTGCTGCGACAGATATAGGGCAGCAAGCTTGAATGGAACCGAACATCAAAAGCGAATCAAGACAAAATCAGCACAACCCAAAGTTTATGACATTCAAGAACAGATCCGTGCACCAGAGCCACTTGAGTTTTTTTCGGTGTCTTCAAACAAAGCTGGATTGCAACAGTTTCTTTGTGACGTGTGGTCTGCGGAGGAAGCAGAAAAAGACATATCTGGGGAAACCAATCTGTATCTAGGAGGAGGCTTTAAGGAAGAAACCAAGACTGTCATGATCAATGAAGAGTCTGTCACTCCGATACCTGAACTAGAATCCACTCAAGAAGAGGCAGATACTAGACTCATCCTGCATGCTGTCTATAGTGTACAGAAAGATAATGCTGAGCGTTTGGTTATCCATGCCAATGACACTGATGTGGTTGTCCTATTATGCCTCCTCGCTGTTACAAGATGTGTCAGAAATATGGATAAGAACAGACAGAGATACACACATACCTATACACGCCATAGCTGCTGCGTTAGGACAACCCCGATGCCGATCTCTACCGTTCATCCATAGTTTGAGTGGAAGAGACACAACTAGTTTCTTCTTCTTCACCAGTAAAAAGGTATGGTTATCCAACAGCAAGGCTCTCAATCTAACAGCCCTACAAGAGTTTGCTGAAACTGCTGGCTCTTTTGATGTTGAAGCTAATCTAACGCAGCAAGCAAGACAACTTATGCTCAGTGTGTATGCCAGAAATACTGATGAAGATCTAACTCTTGATGTTTTCAGAGCTCACAAGTTTCTGAATAACCGTTCCACTCTTTTGAAACTTCTTCCACCAACTGAAGGTGCATTCAAGCTCCATCTGAAACGTGCAGCTATGATAGACAAGTCGGCTCATATTCCCAAGCCAAACTTACCAGCATTTTAAGAATTTGGCTGGACTGTCAAAGATAACACCTTTGTTCCTGCAACAACTTCTGACCCAGTCTGGCCTCAGGAAATGGCTCGATCTATTTCCTGTACCTGCACCAAAGGATGTGGTATCAGATGCTCCTGCGTCAAGAAAGATGTACCATGCTATATCGGCTGCAAGTGTCCCGGATCACAAGACAAGTGTAATCACACACGACCTTTGACACAGCTTGATGAACCGAGTAATGATGAGAGTGACAGTAGTGATGAAGAGAACTAATCATGAAATTTTAACATGACATTAAGCCTACATATGATATGAATGAACTATGTTTGGCAGAGTTGAGCAGCACAGCCACGAACTATAAATTCTGACATCATTATAATATGTGCAGAAACATAGACGATTTATGGCATAACTAATGACAAAAATGTCCAAGTTTATATAATACCAATATTTAACATTTTGGTACTTATATTCACCATTTTAGCGCCACTGTGGTAGTTACGGCAGCCATATTGGTGGCCATTTTGGATTTTTGTTGTAGATGTAACTATGCTATGTAGTAAATGATTGCTTCAATTGATTCTTTGACCCCACAAACCTATGTATAGCCACCAAAATTACCACCCTATGTACATTGTGGGCTGAGATATGGTCAAAATCGTTTTGAATGGCGGCCATTTTGAAAAATGGCCGCCATATTTGGTTTATTACATATTAATGTATTACCTGATTGCTCCAATGGATTCTGTGACCCTCAAAACCTGGGTATAGCAACCAAAATCACTATTTTATGTACACTGTGGGTTGAGATATGGTCAAAACTAGTTTTTAATGGCGGCCATTTTGAAAAATGGCCGCCATATTTTTTCAGCAGCATATTTTCAGGGTTGTCCACCTAGAAGTTGTTAAGGGAGGTCCCCTGAAGACGTTGGTACCAAACAACCTTTTACAGCATCCCATGTCAGGTAAACCCGTGTGGCCCCCTGGGTAGTATGTGCAAAGATAATTGAAATCAGGATGTGGAAATAACTAATTTGCATGTGTCCAATTCTTATGTTAATAGCGTATTGTTATTAAAATGACGTCGTGACCTTGCTAGGGAGCGCTAATAATATCCACAGACAGGTCTTGACTCGAATTCTATATTGGGTTAAATGCACAATTAAATTGCCTTTCCATAGAATACCATTTCGTTATAAGATAAATGTAACTGTTCAATTTATTGTGTGTAAACTTCAAGTTTAGTTTGTACGTGAATTTTCAGCATTAAATTGCTGAGCTCGGGTGAAATCTAGCTGAATCTAGTAGTGTCAAATTCTGCTGCATCACCCCATCTGGATGATAGAATTCTGTTTAAAAATATTGAATTCTAACAGATAGATGCGCAGGAAATACGATCTATCAGCATTTAAAAGAGATTGTGGGATAGGCTTTTACGACGGGAATTCATAACAATTAGTGGGTTTTTAGCGGGTTCGCCGTCGGACAAGTTTAGAACTGTCAAGCTTTCGTCAGGAGTAGCTCTGACTTCTTCAGGACAAAGTACCTAAGAATGAGACATGTAGACCGCCCCTTGTCTACTGATGACTCTGAAAAGAGCCGTTTGCTGAAGACTGCCCCTTGTCAACAGAAACTAGCAGATCTCGCCTATCTGCTGATTTTGTAAGTTTTGGTGGCTCTGAACGGAACGGCTCTTTTCAGAGCCACCAAAACTTACAAAATCAGCAGATAGGCGAGGTATTTTCTACTTCCATCTTTGGCTGCACTACAGAATCTTATCGAATTTCCATATCGCGCGATAATTTAACCTAATAAGTATCTGCTGATTGGTTACAAGAAGACTGTTTTGATTCATTGAGCCAATCATCAACATGGTAAGAATGGTGTTAAGGCTGAAGAGAATCGAGCTAAATATCTGGAAGCTGAAATTTAATTTGTGACTCCGGTGAATATATCTCGTAATTAACCAATTAGAAACGCTGTAAGAAAGGCTGTAGGGGTTAACTTAATGTGCAAACAATAAAGGAAACTAATAACGAAACAAAAGAACCAATAATGATTCCCACCATCGACATATGGTCAAAAGCTTTGAAATTTCACCCACGTGCAGACATCATATATCCAGATCCACGTGTGCAAATCCGATCTATTTTGTGAGTTAACCCTGGAAATGGTAAAACTACTCTATATGCATGCAGTCCACGACGGTACTGTTACATAATGCGACCGTGATGCAATGCCTACTGGCGGCCATGGCGCTATTATATTATCCCTTTCCGTCCAAGCAATCCAAATCCAAATAAACGATATTATTTGTTAAAATTAAATCAATTTTATCAACTAATAGTAAAAATTGTCAAATTTAGAATTTGAATGCACATATTTGGATTCTGCGTGCAAAATGAATCAAATTGAGTACAAAATAAGACTAGTATAAACAGTCTACAAATTTGAAACCCATTGATTCAGTACATAAAGTATCATCTACCAAGCTGCACCCTGATATCGTCTGTATGGTTTCTGCTATGGTAATAATACCCCAACCAACTAGCGTCTGTTTTCTTTGCGATGAAAATAATATCAGATTAAACCGGTTCTCACCCTGGGGCGGTAACGACTATCTCGTACTGACTGGTATAGCAAGAGCTCGTTCTTTCACCATTTAGACTATTAGTATATTACATAGAGACAGTAGTATAATATATCCCTTAATTTTTAACCCGTTTGTCATGCTAATATGATTTGTAACATCGGTAGCAGCCATTTTCAGTTTATGTTCTTTAAGACATAGACGAAAGATATATAATAGAGGTTATCCATGTTCTATAAGCTGCATATCCTATCAGCGACTGCTATACATTGTTTAGGATTTTCAAAAGAAGTACCTGTATGTGCAACAATGACTGTTTCAAAATAGCCCGCCAAAGTCATGCAAGTAACTCCGAGCTCGTGCATTGAATTGGTTTGAATAAGGAATACTACGGGAACCAGTGTCTTTTGTTAAAAGTCACACATGAGTAACGTGGATAACCTCTATTCAGACAGACAAGATCTTATAAAACGAACAATATTATTTGTATATTATAACATTCTAAGAACAATGCTAAACATTTTCCTAAATATCACGTGACTCTACATCATCGCATCATGAGCTAAATATAATGTGTTTGGCTCTACAAAGAACTGAAGCCAAAATGGGTCATTTAGGCAATAGAGCCAAATGTGTTCGTTCATCCGATCGGCAGCGAAGGTCAAATAACATGTCAAAGTACAGAGCATTATTTAAAAATTGATATTTAAACATGAATGAAAAAACAAGCTTAAAATAACCCGGGAAATAACATAAAATGGAATAGCCTACACAAGTAAATATGATAAAATTCACACTATTAAGGGAGGTGTTATGAGCGAACCGTGGTTTGGATTCCAGAGGGAGGGTGCCTGTAAGAGGCACAGCCATCAGAAAATGAATAACTGAGATCGCGCGCCAAATAAACTTACTGCAGTAATTTTCCAAGTCTTTAAAAAAATAGACATAGGTGGGAATCGAACCCGGCACCTTCCGGTTCTGAATCAACAGATAGTATCACTAAGCCAACTTCCAATCTGCAATAAAACCTGTGATATTAATTCTTGATAATGTTTCACGGAAAAATCAATACTAATGTACGATGTCATTCAAACTCTAATAAAGTCCCACAACTAAAGTAGCAATCGATAAATCTGCTCACTCAATCATCAAATAATCAATCGAAAAATAAATAAATAAATAAATAAATAAATAAATAAATAAATAAATAAATAAATAAATAAATAAATAAATAAATAAATAAATAAACAAATAAATAAATGTGTCCGTTTTCTCGAGCCCCAAAACGTCATTAAATAAATAAATAAATAAAATAAAATAAAATAAATGAATAGATAAATAAATAAATAAATAAATAAATAAATAAATAAATAAATAAACAAATAAATAAATAAATAAATAAATAAATAATACAAAAAGAAATTATATTATAAATTAGTTTTTCTAGGACCTACGCTGGAAAAATAAATCAGCGCATAAGAAAAAGAAACAGACGCTCGGATTCGAACAAGCGACACTGAGAACAGCAACGAAGAAACCACAATGCCTTAGACCACTCGGCCATAGAAGCACACAGTCTTCTCCATGTCAAAAATATATATTAACCTTTAACGTTGCGCAATATTGGCACGTGACACGGGCACATGTCTGTGGGTAAAGATACTGCATGATAGAAAGGCGTGCAAAGGATCTATCCCTGAAGTTAATGGTCATTGACATGTAACCAATTTTTTGTATACCAGCTACACTCAACCTATACAAAGAAGTATATTATTAGGCGTTGACGCAATCATGAATGCGGGAAGTATAAAACCATAGTCGCCACTCGTGCACTTGTTTGAGTCCACAGGTATTCCGGAAACAGCATTCAACCCCGAATTCAGAGGTCGATTTTGGGTTGTTACATGCAAATTCAAACTAATTATATCATGAAAAAACCCACCAAGAGGACTACGATACTTATTCAGAGCCAATCTACATTCTGTTATTTACAAAAGCCGACGGTCAAAGTAAAATTATAAAAGGAGCAAGACCAGATATCAACGTTAAATCACGGTAAGCCTAAAATCGCATCGTAAACGCAAAAATGCAGTCACAAAATTTATAATATTACTAAATCACCACAACGAATTGTAACGCAGGTATGCAGAAAAGAGTTGTATTAGCAATAACAAAGTATGTGCAAAAAGATTTGTCTTTGGCATGTTGCTTTTTTGAAATATCGCCAAAAATATGAAATTTTGGAAAAAAGCCCCAAAATTTAAAACAAACACGAACCTTCCAAAATAAATATATATTAGCACTCGGCGGCCCAGTCACTACCTGTCGCTGTGATTTGGGGTAACTCGTTGCTTCCCTTCTCCAGATACCTGTACTTCAAGGTCGCTCATATATACCCCAGCCCTTAATGCACATCATATAAATATAAAATTTTGGGAGCCGGTCAACGGGACGACTTGGAACCCAGCAAATACAAGTTATATTTTGGCTTTGTGTTTAGGTAAAAACGTTTTAATAACATTAAAATGTCGGGTGATATAAAGGTCATGAAAACGTTTTTAAAACGTTATTGCAAATATTTTGGGCAAAGATTTTTCACAAAATATTTTTTCAACCCCAAAATAACATTCTGTTTAAAATGTTTTGTATCAAGTTTTCAAAAATGTTTTTGGAATGTTATTAAAACGTTTTTATATCCTTTATATAACCCGACATTTTGTGTTTGCTGGGCAGTAGAGTATCAAAAAATGTTTTTAATGTTATGAAAACGTTTTATACCCTTAACATACCCTTTATATAACCCAGCATTTAAACGTTTTCTGACTACCTTTTTATAACCTTTTGCGAATGATGTCGAAAACGTTTTGTGTTTGCTGGGGGGTTTTGCCTGGTACGCCGCTGATAAGTTTCGGTAATTAACAAGTTCACTGATCTATACAGGGCTCGAAAAAAATTTAATTTCCCGGGAAACAAGTAAAATGTCCCACAATTTATTGCATGTTTTATATACAAAAAAGACACAATTTCCCTCCAAATACCAGAATTTCCCTCCAAACACCTTGCGATTTGAGTATTGAAACGCATTCTTAGTATCACAGAGGTCAATTGAAAAAATGCACTTCGAAGTAAAAGGATATCGAACTGCGCAGTGGAAGTGAAACAGCCTCGGTTTACAAATCAATGATTAAATAAGCATCCAAGGAAAAACCTTTTTGGCTCTACGGTCTATAAGAGGGCGCACCACCAAATCACTCCACGATTTATGTAACAGTGAAATTCGGTTAAAATAGTCCACCGCTTATTTGAGCTTGTTTCGGCTTTATTTTCTAAACGTATAGTCAAATTTTGCCCGTTTTCAGCTCATTTGCTTCCGACAAGTATATACATGAAGAATTCGGAGAAAAAGTCCCAATTTTTTATTTCAGAGTTGAAGTTCTGGCGCGAATTTGGACAACGTCCGGTTTCCAAAATTGAGTGATTTTTTAGGGTTAAATTTGCACAATTTTTCTTTGCGGCAAAATAACAGAAAAAGTCGGTGGTTAGCAATATATTCCGTTAAAAGAATAATATTCTACACATGATCAGCTTTAATCTGATACCAAGCTTTATAGTTGAAATACGTAATTCAAGTGCCAAAACGAGATCCAAATGTAGGCCTTTTACCGTGTATTTCAATGGGCGCGTTTAATGGTGGTGCGCTCCCTTATAAGAGGCTTTCAAGATGTGTTACTATGTTCGCGCTTCTGTACAAAAAGACATCGAATAAGGGCGGAAGTCTTAAAAATCAGTTTATTTCAGTCACAAATGCTTTAAATAACTTTTGTGATTAATTTTAGGAACATTTGTTAAAAATTTACCCAAAAATACAGGTCTCTGACGTCAAGAAAAGCATGAAAAATCGCTTTCGTGAGCGCTTTTGCTGTAAATTTATACCAGATCAGAATAACGCATAAAACTTTTATTTTTGCTTAAATTGCCAATATCAGTAGGCCTTGTTTTGAAGACAGAGAAGAAGAAGGGGGGGGGGTACTTTGACATAATTAAGTAAATAGGCCTATATTAAAGATATTCAAAACATGAATACACACATTTTGTACTTTTCTCAACTAAAATTTTAAATTAGAAAGTGTCCTTTTGCATCAATCATTCAATTTTCTGTCCAACCTGTGCAAAACTCTGCATGTTGATGAACATGATGAAATTTGGGTTTTTTGGTGATTCCGAGCTGAATTTTAAAACATCATTTCTTCCGAACGGAATGTCGCAGAGGGATGAAATTTTGCAAAATGACTAGAAACTATCTCTAGTTTACTTTAAAAAGTAAAATTTGGATTTTGATAACTATTGACGTTTATAAGAGGGCGCACCACCAAATCACTCCACGATTTATGTAACAGTGAAATTCGGTTAAAATAGTCCACCGCTTATTTGAGCTTGTTTCGGCTTTATTTTCTAAACGTATAGTCAAATTTTGCCCGTTTTCAGCTCATTTGCTTCCGACAAGTATATACATGAAGAATTCGGAGAAAAAGTCCCAATTTTTTATTTCAGAGTTGAAGTTCTGGCGCGAATTTGGACAACGTCCGGTTTCCAAAATTGAGTGATTTTTTAGGGTTAAATTTGCACAATTTTTCTTTGCGGCAAAATAACAGAAAAAGTCGGTGGTTAGCAATATATTCCGTTAAAAGAATAATATTCTACACATGATCAGCTTTAATCTGATACCAAGCTTTATAGTTGAAATACGTAATTCAAGTGCCAAAACGAGATCCAAATGTAGGCCTTTTACCGTGTATTTCAATGGGCGCGTTTAATGGTGGTGCGCTCCCATAATCTCATAAAATGGTATCTCATATCGGTATTTATTACGCTATATCGCGGAAACGTTTGTAATACAACACGGTAAAATGCAATAATGGGTAAAACCACTGCGCTGTATACATTCCACCACACGCCACTTCATTATGCAGTCTGGTCTATATTTAGAAAACGTTTTGTTATCCCGTACATGTATGTGTGGTTTTTTTTTCAAGCTTGCGCCCCAGCTAATCACGTGACTCATTGAACCGGAAATAAAGAGTTTTAAATTAAATTGATGGTATACAATTACGGTGAAAAACCTCGACTAAAGGGAGTTGGATTGTAACATCAATTGTGATATGATAGTGGATTGCTTCCAACATCAAGGTACACGTGTCTTGTATTGAGAACGTACCAAGATGCAAATTTATGTTTGTAATTATGGAATAGAAATACTATGATATTCGGCTGCGCTTACCCTATCGTCATACGCATGTAAGTGATACCTTTCCAGGGGCTTTCTTGGGCAAAAATGGGTTTCAACATTAATTTGAATATTGAAATAAAATAACAATGATTGATTACAACTATGAATCAAATAGAACCAAATATTTTGTTCATATCGTCATGTGTATTAATTAGTGCAATGTTATCAATACATTATTGGACTCGGCTTATCTCAAATCAGTATTCGCATTTGCAGATCGACAGCCTCGCCCCACTTTACCTTATCATAACTAGTGGCGTAGCCAGGAATTTTTCAAGGGGTGGGGGAGAAGGGGCACAGTGTCATCGCCCCGATATCTTTATGGCAGAAATCGCCATGGTACATGGTAGGTTGAATCCACCGCCACGCATGGCCATTTTGTATCGACCTGTTTAATAGTTTTGAGTCGCATAATGGGCCGAAGGACATCTGATTAAGGCTACTGACAATAGCCCCGATTAGGCCGGTGACTGACATCGCTGTGTCTGATTCGAGCATGGTACGCCATAGGTCATATGCTTTTAGACTACCTCCACGATTGGCCTATACACTGCGCTATATAATTCGGCACATATAAATCAGAATTATTGTCAGTTTTTGACTCAAGACGCAAGCTTCTTTCTCAAGACGCAAGCTAACGACTATCATATCTGTTCAAAATATATATTCAAGTGCAAGGAACCATATCTGGTTTCTTTATACGAAATCATTTACGGGAGATATTCATCATTTTCTACCCCGGTATCCAAAGATTTTCGTCTCATATCAAACTCGTGCATAGTACATTCACGTGTATCGATCCCGGGTATTAATTTTAGTATCTCTGCTGACAAATAGTGCTGCATAATGGTGAATCCTAGCAAAAGTTAAATATTTTTGTGAAAAGTGTGAAATTTGGCTCAGATGTAGTATTCAGTCTGGTGAACAATTCTAGGGGGAGGGCCAAAAATATTTTGTCCAATATGGCCGCCATAGAGGTCATCGAACTTTATACAGGGAAAAAATTCAAAGTTGTTCAAATCGAGTTATAAAATTTGGCCCCTGTAGAGGTCTAACCTTGACATTTGACCTTTTTGCTTATAATTTGAGAACCATGCATCACAGATAGGTCATTCGTTTGACACTTTATAGTGATAAATCCAATTTTATACCCGCATGACCTTTCACTATTCGTAGGGAAAAATTATGACCCATGGTTGTTACAATCAAATTGATACTAACAACAAGACAATATACGGCAGTATAATATAATTATTGAAGTGGATTTTTTAAATTTTCTTTTAAAGGCAATATAAAAATCTACAGTCTGTCCACTCTAAAGTACAAAGTGACAACGCGCGCATATACCGCGCGTAAACAGTTCGCAGTGTTGCGTCTCTGCTGAATGTATGATGCGTGCCTTCAAAGTCGGCACAATGTATGCGTCCGCGTCCGTACTTTGTACTTCAGAGTAGATTGACTGTAACGTATTGCATACAAATAAAGCTTATTCATCTACAAAGGGTATGTTATTGGGATATGGAAGACATGACCTTAATCTCCCACATAGGGTGTGTATGTTGCAAATGGAGTCACCCATTCAGGTAACCTCCTGATTCACACTCCCTGTGTGGGAGATTAAGGTCATATCTTAGATTTGGGTGCATGGATTTTAACTGGACTAGCCCAGTCATGCATAGTGTAATTAACTAATGCTGACTAATTATGAATCATAAATATTATATAGATTATATATTGTCTAGGCGTCTGGGCTCAGGGAAGGTTTGTTTTTTTGTTTTTTTTGCTTCTCGATTTATTGTTTTATTCATGTGTCTTCATATCCTATCCACCCACCTCTGATCTGTACATGATAATACCAGCTTACTACCTCTCTTCGTTGTCATGGTTCTGAGAAAATAACCAGAGAAAATTGCTGATTCCAACCAGTTTTTATGTCTTACTCACAACACTGTAAAGTTATCAGTGTATTGTAGGCTCCTTCTAATTATTTCTTGCTGCGGCAAGAGATTAAACATAGTTAGTCTTTCTAACAGTCTGTGCAAGGGTTCGCCGGTTTGTAGTATGTATGAACAGTCTGAAGTGGAGGCCAACTAGGCGTGCAAGGATTGACCATCAGGTTTTGAAGGGGTTATACTATATTATTCCGTGAATTGAAAAAGTTTGCACTATTAAAAACGAAACAACACGCCATTTTACAAACCGACTAGTATCCTTAGTAAAACTTGACGGGGTATTACCAAATTTAGGGTGTCTTTAGTGTGTAATTTAGGAGCAAACTCTTGACTTGCCAGATTACAATTTTATGTTTCCCTAAAAATATAATGGTATGTCTTTTATACCTTGGGCATATACCAATTACGTGATTGGTGTATAATATTTGACACGATTGCTCTTCGTGTATGGTGAGGGCTTCAGGAAATGGTGCAGGGGGTTATTCCGTGAATTCAAACAGTTTGCACTATTAAAAACGAAACAACACGCCATTTTACAAACTGACTAGTGTTCTTAGTGAAACTTAACGGGGCCTTACCAAATATAGGGTGTCATTTGTGTGTAATTTAGGACTTGCCAGATTACAATTTTACGTTTCCCTAAAAATATATTAAATGGTATGTCTATGATAACTTGGGCGGACCTTCCGAGTTACGTAATGGCCATAGTGACATTCACCTGCCAAACCAGATCAGATTTCATGTAATCTTTCAACACAGACTTATTTTTGCAAGTAACTAATGTTGTTATATGTACATATAAACGTTATATTTTTCCGCCAAATAAAATCATACGAAGTACAATTTCTGTGTTCAAGTGCTTTACTAAAAAGTGTTCTTACAGTATAGCTTAACTTATTTACTTCCACTTCAAGCCGAGTGTATATAACACAAACCTATTTAATACCCAACATTTCGCATACACTGTAAATCCAAGTGTTTAGGGTTTCTGTAACACTTTTTAAACACTGCAAGGTGTTTAATTTTTCATTTACACAGTAAAGGTATATAGGACACCTAAACACCAAAGTAAACACAAAGTAAACACATAAACACAAAGAGTAAACATGAGAGTAGGCCTATTTAGATTCTAAACATTCAACATGTTTACTTTCAAAATTATTTAGAAAGTAAATGTACACCAAATGTTTACAAAGTAAACACATGTGCATTTACTTTCCAAACAATACGAAAGTAAACATGTTGAATGTTTTAAATACTCTCATATGTTTACTCTTTGTGTTTATGTGTTTACTTTGGTGTTTAGGTGTCCTATACTTTTACTGTGTAAATTAAACACCTTGCAGTGTTTAAAAAGTGTTACAGAAACCCTAAACACTTGGATTTACACTAGGAATAGGATATTAACGTTTAGCGACGTTTTCACGTATTTTTTGTGGGAGCGGAGAGTACACCAGACCTATCTAATTGCATTCTGAATACGAGGAATGTCCTTCTGATATCAAATAATTTTTTTTTTTTTTAAATACGCGATATAATATAAATTGTTGATATTTAACAGTCTTCGAAGTAAACTTTATAAATCTAATGATATGTACTGAAAGTGTATGTAGCTGGGATGAAAAGCCGATGATCAATTGAAAATTTTGACCTTTCATATTATTGATATACATTTTTTTTCCCAAAAGACAAAAAAAAATTTTGGTGTTTTTGGGGAAAAATGCCATATCTTCAATACGAGAGGTCAAAACTTTCAACTGATCGTCGGCTTTTCTTCCCAGTTACATACAGTTTAAGTTAAATATAAAAAATATAATTTTTTAATTATTTCCCATAAAATGCGTATTATATCGCGAATTTCAAAAAATCAAACTTATTTGATATCAGAAGGACATTCTTCGTATTCAGAATGCAATTCGATATGCCTGATGTGCTCTCATGTCCAAAAAAATACTGTCCAAACGTCCATACCCCATCCCTTAAACCAATCCTAATAAACTTAACATTCATGTCAACACGTTATTGCTATGGTTTGTATACCTCTTTAAGTCACCCCCCCCAAAAAAATTGAATCGTCACAGTTTTCAACATTTCAAAGATAATCCCTTGAGGCTGCTTAACCCTTTTAAAGGTTTTTTTTATTATGTAACTGCTGTCAAATGATGATTTTGAATATACTCTTGCTCAAATGACCTCTTTTGATATACCCTGTACACATGAATAAATCATTAACTGGCGTTACTTCCTTACTTCCCACAGGCTTGACCTCTTTTCTTACACCCTATACGAATACAGTATTTATTCCTCCTGAAATTCAACGTTTCATAATACGACGATGATTCTTTAATTGATTTTAACATGTTTTTAATTAATTTTAATTATTATAGTTAATGAATAACTCATCTTCCACGGTTTATCTCATGCTACATAGGCCCTATGTACATGGAATATGCGTAGGGTATAAGCCCCGTTTAAGCTCAGTAGTCCCATTCAATTATTTTTAAGGACATGTATTTTTCCACTTACAATTTAATGTGCTTACTCCTTTATGTATTTTTACTGTAATTGTTTGTTTTTTGTCGTTATTTATCGTTAATACACACCTATAACGTCGCGCTATTGTTTTACCGCTCCATTATTTTCCACGAATGGAGCGATGATTACAATAACACGCCATTCGTAATGCCTTTCTCTTTTTTCTGAGACCAAATACTTCTCAGGGAAAGAGTACTGGCATTTACGAATGTAATGTTAATAACAATTGCACTTTCGAAAAGCAAGTATTTGCGAAAAGTGCAGTATTGTTATCATCACTTCATTCATGCAAAACAATGATACGAAAAACAACAAGACACAATAAGCATTATTCAGCCAGTCAGACCATGAGGTAGAAGTGCGTCCAATTTTCCTTTTGAATTATTTCCGTGATTGAATGTATCCACATATATTCATTGAAATCATCATGTAGATACACATTGATTTTATTATTATTATTATTATTATTATTATTATTATTATTATTATTATTATTATTATTATTATTATTATTGAGCAGCTTTGGTCATCAATAAGATGTTTTGGTTTTTTTAAGATTTTGATATAACACACGTCGCAAAATGACAACAAATGGATGACGTGCAATATGACATTGAACATTAATAAGTAATGAATAATAAATCATGCTATTCACACGCATACATCATTACATCAATATCGATCCGCGGGTATCTCTTCCTGAAATTTACATGGCCATACATAATATAGTTGCCATGTCAAAGGGCAGTATATGGCTTGCCATTTATCTCCACATACTTCGTTCTTCCCTGGGAGGTTGGGCATTCAGATGAATCGATTGCGCTGCTAAAAGTACCGGGAGAAATCAATATAAATGCCCTGATATATTTTCGTCCTGTAAAATCAATTTTGGCTAATTAACCGAAAATAGGAGACGAGCTAGTTTGATCAGCCAGCTCGTAATCGACGGGAATTGTTAGGCATTTGCCACTCCTCGGTATTGTCGTTAAAAAAACCCACACACAATTTGTATGCTGACTGGATTTCTTCAAGGTGTATGGTGCATTTGACAGCCTTTCCGTGGTGAATTGGAGACCTCAGGAAGTTATCATTTTAAATCTTCTGCTATGTAATGACAGTGATGTTATTTGAGACCCTTTCCGGGACTCATTTATAAACCTTCTGCAAAGCGGTTACCGTGAAGTAATTATATACAAATTCTGATCTGAAAATTCGCCGAGTAATAAATCGATATCCACCACCACAAAATTGTGTCATATATATTGGTTAATTGCGTTTCACCCACATAATGTTGAAAAGCTTTCCTTCCTCGTATGACAGCTACGTGTAAGGTTGGCTAAATCAGATACGTGCCATAAACTGGGTCATTTCCGGTTTGTTTCCTGAATGGCTCATTTGTTACACAGACTCGTGTGGAGGCACGACAGGAAACTTTTATGAATTTTATGAAATAAAATATTTATTTGTATTTATTTATTCATACTCCAGTTCCCAGCAGCGAGTAACCAACATGACCAATGTAGGTGATTGTAAAATACTGGCTTGGAAAGA
The DNA here is from genome assembly GCF_039555335.1 of Amphiura filiformis. NCBI lineage: Eukaryota > Metazoa > Echinodermata > Ophiuroidea > Amphilepidida > Amphiuridae > Amphiura > Amphiura filiformis. Next base: position 62,100,525 of record NC_092629.1, on the reverse strand, counting down.
ACCACCAACTAATAGGCTTGTGCGATGGATGAAAATACGACGAGGAACTATTTGTTTGTGGGCCATTTGAAAAAGTTGCTTTAGCCTATATCACTCCGACCAACTTATATAGCAAAAAAGTACATTTAGGGTTTTGATACTTCGAAATGGTATATTTTCTCATTATATGACACTTTTGTTGAAATATTACCAAAATACGGCTAATTGTAACTTTCAGCTTCGAGTGCATTGGCGCCTTAAAGTATTTACGGTTCAGTGCATTAAAACAAGCAAAGGCTCAGGTCAACATATGTTGAGGTTTTGATACTTTGGCATCTAAATCATCAAGTTTCATCTGGTATTGCTGGTAACTGTTAGAGTTCTGAATATGAGAAAATTAAGCCCAAAATTAGTCATTTTTCCATTGAAACCTGTCATAGGCAATTAGTGCTATTGAACCTGAAGCTACAGTGAGTCGCAGAGTTTCACCTCATTGGTCAAAATTCAACCGCGTCTCGCTCAAAGAATGCGGTAACAATGAATATAAGTTCAAAACGTAGGAATTAGTGTATTCATTTTAATAATATTATGTCCATTGTAATATCAATTTTTTTTGCGATCATAATTTATTAATATTCTATAGCATTTTGAATGTAGCAAATTCATGATAGAAAATATACTTTTGAGTAAGACTCTTTCTTACGACATCATTACAGAACACTACATGTATTTATCTTCTTTTAATCACGAAATAATAGAATCATAAAAATGTATAATAAGCAAATTTAAGAAAACTTAATTAACAATAATGTGTTCGTTTAAATTGCACATAATTCGAACATCGTAAACAAATCTCTGTCAGCCATCAAAGATATTTTGTATCATTTAGATCCCATATGAGGAAAGCTCTCCCTGCGCACGTACCTCGGGTCAACTTCACCAAGGAAGTTAATAGCTATTTGGGCGCAAACCTGTCAGCGGTCTATAGTCTATACAATATGATAATTGATATGTTTATGCTTAGATATGCCTTGCCATAAAAAAAACCTCTCCCGCCATAAGGATGGTTCTGACAGTTGTTTATATACAATATAATACATTCATTATGACTGCAAATTTAATTAGCTATCAACTCGCAGCAAACGGTTGGAGTACATGTCAATAACATCAGAAAACGTTATTAATATTATATCGTAGGATTAATAATTGTATTGGCAACAAACAAAATTAAAATCGAGATTATTATGGAAGGGAAAATATTTTGTTAATAGTTTGGCATAATTCCTACCCCAGGGCTACTAGGGTTTGATAAGGTTATTGTTAGGGCTGGGGGGAGGGTTAGTGTAATGGTTGGGTTTTAGGGAAAGGGTTAGGGTTTACGTTAGGATTAGGGAAATGGTTAGTTAGGGAAATGATAGGGTTTGCCACAAGGCCAGGCAAATCCAATTTAGGACTTGTTAGTAAACTGAAGGGTTGCTCTTACAATAAAATCAAAAATTTAGGATAGAGTTTAGGGAAAGGGATTGGGTTTAGATTAGGGTTAGAGTTTAGGGCAGGAATAGGATTAGTTTTATAGAGTTTGGGTCTGGGTTTTGGGTTAGTGTTAGGGTGTGGAGTGATCTATGCTGGTAATGTGATCTTACCAAAGTCTAACAGAACACCTATTATAGTATAATAGAGACATAAGAAGCTCTATTCTGACATTAATTAATTGTCCTTCTTAAAGATCGGGTGTAATGCAAATCAAAATGGCGTCAGCGAAGAACGTGTCAAATAAGTATGGAGGTATTTACCGACTTACTTATCCATTATTCAAATGTTTAGTCTTACCGGATCGGTAAGCAAACAAACAGATGGTATTAATGCACATTTAAAGGTCATCATTAGACATTTGGTTAGCCATTAACATGCGTATTCATTGATTGATCAATTCATTGATGTCCATAATTATACGTAATAATCAAATCTTGCATGTTTTTCTCTTTTTATAACACACATGTTTGCCATTTGCGTACACAAGCAATCCTTATGATGGTAAAGCTTAAGTTCTGTTTCATTTTTTAAGCTTCAAGTGATACATGGCGCTGGTTTTTAATTTGAACAAGCGCAAAAAAGAAAAAATACCTAGATTGAAAAAATGGTTCCATTTTTTGTCTTTCATTTTGAGATCTTGTTGCCATCCAAGTATATAGATTTTGGCATTGTTTTACGTCAAACGATACGGGATTACTCAGCATAGCTTTCGTAATTATAAATAAGAAAAACAGAAAATACTCCTTATTTGGTAAAAAAATTAATACAGGTTATCCGTGTTCTATAAGCTGCATATCCTATCAGCGACTACTATACCTTGTTTAGGACTTTCAAAAGAAGTACCTGCATGTGCAACCATGACCGTTTCAAAATAACCCGCCAAAGTCATGCAGGTAACTCCGAGGTCATGCATTGAATTAGTTTGAATGAGGAATACTACGGGAACCAGCGCCTTTTGTTAGAAGTCACACATGAGTAAAGTGGATAACCTCTATTATAACAACAAATGACGCATGCCAAAACAACTTTACAAGTCATTGCCTAAATATTCATTCTTCAATTACTTCTCGCGTAGATGGTTATAATTATGATACACAATAGCAACTAAATCAGTTCATTATAGTCTGCGCTGCTAAAAAGCTCATTTAATAAGTATATTGTAATGTGCTCCATAAATAAGCCATAAAAATGCAAGTTTTAACTACAAGTGACGCACGATAAGGCGCTATACAATTGATTGCTTGATTATGCATTTTTATGTGTTCTTGATAGCAAAGGCTCATTATTATTACAAACAATATGGTTTAGTAAAATATGTTTGTTCGCCCACCAATCCACACATTGTAAAGTATGGAGGATGAGTTGGAATACATTAATTAATGAGAGGTAGAATAGTAATCTAGCTCTATTAATCAGACACATATATTGTATCACATATTGTATTACATATATATATCGGAGGTCGGTAATACAGTGATTCTTGAGACATGGCCTAGTGTGCATTCTGACCGGAACGCGTAGGATGCTATACTTAACCGTTGGCCACAATATAAAATACGCAAAAGGGGGCGATGAAAGTGTTTATGGAAATGAACCGGAACAAGTGGGATTAGAATGGTATCATTGTAAACTCAATTTCAGTCAGAATTATTGATTATACGCCAATTCTGCGCATCAGTTGTTTGGAGGGCGTTGTGAAAAATCTAACCATTTTGTCTTTTCCCCCCAAAAGACCTAAAAATTGTAGGTCTTTTTGCAAATGTTTTTGGGAAAAATGTATCATCTTCAATACAAGAGGTCATACGTTTTTCAATTTTTTTCTCCCAGCTACATACACTTTAAGTTCATATCAATATGAAAAAATATCAATATGTAATAATTAGTCATAAAATTTGTATTATATTCCGAAATAATACCAAAAAAATTGATATCAAAATGACATTCCTCGTATTTCGAATGCAATTTGGCGTGTCTGTTGTGCTCTCAGGTCCCGCAAAAATACAGTGCAAGCGTAGCTAACCTGTTTCCTAAAAACTGGACATTTTATACAGCAAGTCCCTGTCGGATGCGATTTTTAATTATTTATTTGTGAATACGTCTGTCTATTCAAATCACGGTACTGGACAATGGTTTTGAATAACGGGAATAAGCACAGCGCGTGGTTGTCAAACATTGGTTCTAAATGCCATTAAAATGATCCACACCCTCTAGGTTGTAACAGTTGGCATTGCATCCGAAAACTAAAAGCAATTCCTACATGTGCTATCGGAAATAAACATCTCAAAAAAGTAACTATCCCCCTTAAATAAAGACCATTATTCAAAAGGGGCTATTGTATTACAAATCTGTAAAATGCGTTGGAAGCAGGGGTTATTTCTGCGCATTTTGACACCTCATTTGATACGATAGCCCAGAAAACAATAAAACACCGGTTAATTTAATGTAGTGAGGTCCAGATTTGAAAGTTGCACTTACATACAAATTTTTACAACACAAAAACACTTACACTCAGATATCATTACACAGATTTCCTTCCATTACACTGAATGCAAAATCAATAGAATTTACTGCAACTTTCAAATCTTGGGCTGCATTGATTTCAATGTACGCTGTGACGTCAATATTTAGTCAATTGCTACAAATGAGGTGTCAAAATGTGCAGAAATAAATTCTGCTTCCAACGCATTTTACAGATTGGTAATACAATCACCCATTTTTGAATAATGGTCATTATTTAAGGGGGGGTTAGTTACTTTTTTTTAGATGTTTATGACCTGCAAAACAGGATAATGGCAGTATTATGGCACATACAATATTCAACAAACCTATTTGATTGCTCTCGACTCAGTGCTTTATAAATCCACATTTTTGATAAGATAACAATGCTTCTACTACGCTGTTCTTTTTTAAAATTTCACACTATCCTTTACTGACATGTTTAATAAACAAAGGCACGTTAGAGCCCAGATATTGGAACTGCACATTATATGTGGTTTATAGCAGTCGACCAAGAACTAACTTGCGTGGGTTGGTGACCCGGGGTTGGTGAGCTTTCATTGGTGGGCGGACACACTTCATGCTTTTTCCAAGAAAGTCTCGAAGACCGTTGGACTTGGTCTTGAAGTTTTCTCCTAATGATCAATTTCCATTGTATGAGCACAGTTTACAAGAACAAAAATTCAATGGCATTTCCAAAACATCTAAGAAATTCAATTGATTTAGATATCATACCTATGGCTTTATTCGCTGTCGAAGTGACGTAATAAATCGGATTAACTACCATAGCAATGGATGAATCAAAGAAGATGAATCTATTCTCATCTTCTCTGGGATGAATGCAATTGTGACTATTGCCCTGCATTACAAGCAGGTTGCACTTATCACCGGTGTATGTCTGCAATCATAGATTGAATCCTTACCGCTCTTTTCAAAGATACTTATCTTACAGGTGCGAGTGATCAGAATGATATGGTTCCATGCATACATGTAGGTACCGCGTGAACGTTGTACATGTAGTGCAAGGCGATGTCAAAAATTGTATTCATTCATTGCTATGGTAGTTAATCCGATTATTACGTCACTTCGATAGTGTTTTACTCCCTTACCATTCACGAATAAACTCTACTGTAATCTCTAGCCCATGAGACTACTCTGATTCGTATCATCTCAAAATCAAAACAAAACAAAATAAAAATAAAACAAAAGAGAAAACAGACTACCATAAATAGCTGCAGAATGTCAGTGTAAAATGTAAAAGCATGATATCGGGTGTTAAGAAATGTTGTCTTGGCGAACATGTTATCAAAATGTCACTACAATAATCCACACCCACCCTCTAGGTTATAACAGTTGGCATTCCAACCTAGAATTACCTAAAAATGCAATCTCTACTTGTGCTATCGGAAATATGACCTGCAAAAGGCAATGGATTGCCCAAACAGGATAATGGCAGTATTATGGCACATACAATATTCAACAAACATATTTGATAGCTCTCGACTAAGTGCTTTATAAATCGATTTTATGTAGGCCTACATAATCTGGCGCAATAAATTCAGAGTATGGCCTTTTATATGGGTTGTAGCAGCGTCATAGTAAAGCAGGCCAGACGCGATTACAATCTATTACAATCTATTATATCTTTGCTGCATACAATTACAATAAAGCTTTATTTTGTCCATTTGTGATGGACACCACCTGATTCAATTATGCAGGTCCAAAGGAGGCAATTTTGAAAATTAAAAGAAAAAATTTGGTTATTTTTTATTTGATTTATTCGAGTTTGATAATCCTGGATTACTCAAAGAAAAGCTTTTGTGAAGCATATTTCCATTTGGACACATTTGCATACTCTTCACGAAACTGACTGCAGGCTACATAGTACTTGTACAGGTGTGGCTCTTCTCGAAACTGACCGCGGGCTACATGTACAGGTGTGGCTCTTCTCGAGACTGACTGCGGGCTACATGTACATGTACAGGTGTGGCTCGTCTCAAGACTGACTGCGGGCTACATGTACATGTACAGGTGTGGCTCTTCTCGAAACTTACTGCGGGGGCTACAAACATGTACAGGTGTGGCTTTTCTCGAGACCGAAGGGAAATTCTCTCATTGGTCAGGCCAAAAAAAAAAGTGTTTGTTTGCCCAGATTCGACCAACCCAAAAAAATCAAAAATCATCATACACTTTTTTTTTACAATGATATAAAAAAATAAAGAAAATGATGTTTTTTCCCAATAAAAATGCCAAATGACACTTGAAAGTTAATATTCCTGGCAATCACCGCTTTCATTTTTCCCATTTAGCCTTCCCCAACAATATTTTACCATCAATCAACATCAATATAGAGAACCAAGCATGACAAGTACTAGTACATGTATGGTTTGGGATTTTGTACTCCAGCCCCGAGTTTGTTACCAAAGAGGTTAAACTTTATATTGTAATCATACACTCCTATATCAAAGCAGCCAATCAGAAAAGCGGTTAGAAAAGTATGCGGAGTGCATTGATTGTGTATAATGTGCACTCTGTATACTACGTGCAGTGTTTTCGCACGCTATCGCATCGCATAGGATTTATTTATTTTTCGGGCGGGTTGATGCATTTATATTTGGTCCTAATTTCCAACATTTTTAGGGATAGTTTTGTTATAGAAAATGTGAAAAATCTACGCGTATTACGTGTTGCTCGAGAAATTAGACAAAATAATGCACTTGCACTACGTATCAACATCAGCGCGCAATCCCCAGCGCATGCATTATTTTTGTCTAATTTCTCTCCCAACAAGTAATACACGTTCATTAACCTAAATAAAGTTTGATACAAGTACAAAATGTAAGGCTGAATGTCGTTTATTTTCCCGCTGCAACACGTGTACAGATCTAAGAAAAAAAAGGAAGTCGACCTACTACCGACCCACTCCTTTCTACCCCATATCTGGGCAAACAAACACTCCTTTTGGCCTCATTTACCCAACTCTAAATGCACCATGGGAGAGCGAAAGTCTGAATGAAATTCCGACTATTTTTCGAGTAAATATCACAGAAAGTTTTCCAGCACCGGGGATAGAACCCGGGACCTCATCTTCTTTTTTCACTTCGTGTTTTAGAGTACCAGTCCAGATGGGCTATATGATTACTACCAGGCAGGCCTTGCCCTTAATGCATCTAACTAGCAGATCTACTGACATGGCAATACTTTATTTCAAATTCTTAGTATACCATTGCTAAGGTTTCTTTGAACTATTATCCTCCCGATTCTCGTACACCTCCTACGATAAGTGGAAAATACACATGAAAAACGTTTATGACAATGCCCCATAGGATAGTACATGCTTCCTTTTGTGTGACCACAATTCATCACGTTTTTGTTCACACGAAACAAATCTCGGCAACTGAATTTTACTGGGGCAATGAGAAAAATATGAGTCGATGGGGTCACACACCTTAAGGGCTGGGGTATGAGCGACCTTGAAGTTCCGGTATCTGGAGAGGGGAAGCAATGAGTTACCCCAAATCACAGCGGCAGGTAGTGACTGGGCCGCCGAGTGCTAATATATATTTATTTTGGAAGGTTCGTGTTTGTTTTAAATTTTGATATTTGATATTTTTGGTCATATTTCAAAAAAGCGACATGCCAAAGACAACTCTTTGGGCACATAGTTTGTTATTGTTATTGCAGTTCTTTTCCACATACCTACGTTAACATTCGATTGGGTGATTTACTAATATTAAATATTTTATGACTGCAATTTGGCGTTTTCAATGCGTTTTACACGTATCATGAAATTAACGCAAATATCTAGTCACGCTGCTTTTAGAATTTTTACCTGATCGTCGGCTTTTGCAGGCAACAGAATGCAGATTGGCTCACGATAGATGTCGTATTCCTCTATGTGGTTCACTCATTGATAAAATGAGTTTGCATTCCTTGTAACAACACACACATTGCCGTCTGGAAACCGGGTCTGGTACTGATTTTGGGACAGCCAATAGACTTCAGCGCCGTATCAAATCTCATAAAAACCACACGACTGACGACTTTGTGTTTATGTTTCCCGCACGAAAGCTTGTGTCTACATCTATTACTATACTTCTTTGGAAACGTTGACCTTTGACCTTTCTTTGTATAACGCCCTGATATGACCTTGATATGTTCGCTTGATTGGGTACGTTATAGCATCCATTTCATTGAGGTGTTAGGACTTGGTCAGTAGATAATACTTGCAGGGATACAATAGTTTAACCATGTTAACATGGTGTGTGAGCATGGTGAAAGACTCATTATTGATTAGGCGCGGACATATTTAAGGCACAGGTCCTTTGCGTGTATAGCAGAAAATTATAATAGAATGTGTGAATAGAATGTTTGGAATTTTGCAACTAAAATACTAACTGCATTCTGCATTATGTATTTATTTATTTATTTAGGCCTATGCCTATTTATTTATTTTATTTATTTGGTATATTAGTTAGCCTAGTAGGCCTAGTTAGTAATATTCCATGATAGGCCTACGTCGGTTTATTATTGATTGTTGATAACTTGACAACTTGATTGATTGATCGATTGATAGGCATTTCACATTATATTCCTAGTTTATAGGCCAATTTGAATAACATCGTACATTAGATAAATATACCTATCAGTATTGATTTATTCTATTCAGCAATATCAAGGATTACTATCAAACTTCTCATAGCTGATTGTCAGTTGGCTCAGTGGTAACGCAGTAGGTTTTACAACACCGAGGTCCCGGGTTCGATTCCCACCTCTGCCTATTTTTTGCAAGGCTGAGCAAAAAATGAAATTTCTGGACTGCAAACTTATTTGGCGCGCGATCTGAGCTGGTCCTTTTCTGGTGGCTGTGTCTGTTACAGGCACACTCCCTCTGCATCCAAACCAGGTTCACGCTCATTACACCTCCCTTAAAAGCATACTGCTATATTATTCTGGCATGCAAATGTAAGACTTTTGCCCCCGAGGAATGCTACTCCTCTCCGGATGTTGCTTTGTCGCCGTATAAAGTGGGCAAACAAACCACCAAACGGGCCCGTGTAATCATTGGACCTTCTTTGGCAAATTTTAGCAAATGTTTTGGTGTTGTTATTGTTGTTTTAATGTTTTGGTTTTTGTTGTTGTTGTTATTTTGACTCTATTACCTTACTCAGTGTAGGGTAGGCCAGCCAACTTCATTTAATATATTTTATTTCATTTGAAATCAATTTTGCTTAGCGGGAACAAGGACACTTGTAGATATATACGCAACAGAACAGAGCTTCAAATTGATCAAGACTGTCATTTTCTTCATTTTGTTTGAAAAAACCCTAGTGATAATTTTAATGCCATTCTCAAAATCAAAGTAAATAGTGCTTTCTTATGCAATTTCATAATTAAATATACTTTCACTTTAGCTTAAAACTACTGTACATTTTGAAAACGATATTTTTCAAATGTATTGCAAATTTCACAACACACAATAAAATGGTAACATAATAATCAGGCTAAATAACCAGGCATATAAATTGAAAACTTTTATGTGAAAAATCAAGAAAAGATTACTGACGACTTGCACTTTCGCCATCTATGTTGCTGGCTTGGTAACCATGGTAACAAGTATCTAGTCGTATAAAGTATCATTTGCTGTGATGTTTTAAGATTTATGATTTACAATATTGCCAGCACATCTATTTGCTGACACCAGGTATTTTCTTCACAATTGGCTATTCCAGTTGAAACCCATACACCCCCAGGGGGGGGGGGCTGGCCAAGATTGGCTGAATTTTGACGTCGCCATTGGTTTTCACGTAAACACAAAAATTTCTCAAATTATTCCAAAACTGTACGTATGTTATTAAGCACTATTTTATCAGTCTAAATCCGTTGAGGTTCGCCAGTGACCCTCATTGGAAGTACTGTTTTTTGAATGTGTTGTATGAATAACATAGGCTACGGTATGTTTATGATATATACCTAAAATTTTCCCCCATTGTGTATCATGGTTAGCGTGGTGTAATGGTATTAGTTGTCGCCTGCGATGCAGAGGGTCCCGGGATCGAGTCCCGCTCACTCCCGATCCCGACTATAATTTTTTTTCTGTAACGGGGCCAATAGAGCTAAAAACACAACTCGGCACGGGCGGCGATATTTTTTTCCTAGTCAACATTTGCATCACATAATACATTTACATGATATAGGCCTATGAGGCTGGATTGAGCTGTGTTCAGTTTTATACGGCGGCTTTATTGCCATAATTATTACCTCTTACTTAACAAAAGAAAAACAAATTTATTCCAATTAAAATTCTACCAGGGTTCGAACCCACAACCTTTTGATTAACAGTCGAGATCGAATACCACTACGCTGTGAGTGCTTCTGCCAGAAATGCATTTGTTCATCATACTTATTGATTACGGAATAAATCGCAAACACACGATATATATATATTACTTGTCTATTACTAATAAATACGTATATAATCTCCAATCTATGCGGTTCCTATGCAAATGTTGACTAGTAAATTAATATAGGCGCACGGGCGTCCAATGTCCAGGCAGTGTTGCCGTCATATTGTCTGTTTTGTTTACGATATTGGCTGTTGCCACAGTGAATAATGTAGTCCACCGTTGTCTGACACCCCCTATGGATGACATGACCTTAATCTCCCACACAGGGAGTGTGATGGGTTATCTGAATAGTGGACTCTATCTGAAATTCACATTCCATGTGTGGGAGATTAAGGTCATGTCTCCCATTGGGGGTGTATCGATTTAGTGGAATTCAACTCCGTATCATTTATTTGCATGAAGTGATCACTTGAATATAGAGGGGGCAGTAAACTGTGGTAAGGTGCCAAGTGCTCAAAGATTTAGAGTGTGTTAAGATCGTTGTTTAAAATATTATAACAAGAATCAGGAGAGGGATAAAAACTTTCACAAAAACAATTTCGAAACAAATGCTTTTAATTTATTTAATTTTTTTAGTTCTTAAGAAACATTTTGATGTACATATATATTTGCCAAATTGATACTAGCTCAATATAAGAAAGGTAGAAGATGCCAAGCTTTTGCAACATCTGTTTATGTATGTTGTACATTATTTACAGAATGGGGGTTTGACCTGCTCACCTTGTCTTTACATATCACAATCATTTTCACATCAGTCTGGACTTTGATCTCTGGTTATTTCAATTATAATCATGATTATGTTATGCAATTAAAATGGCAATAAATCCATAAGCTTCTTTTAACGCTTCATGAATAAATCCAGACATGTTGGTTTCTCTTACGCGCGATTACCAATGTCTGCTCGTAATTAAGCAAATAGGCTATTCCAGTTGAAATCCCATTCAGGTATCCCCAATTGTAATTCACACTCTCTATGTGGAAGTAAAGGCTACGTCTTCCATAGTGGGTGTATGCATATCAACTAGAATAGCCCAACGGTGTTTGCGTTTATAGGTAAAGTACATGTCACCCCCAACCTGGAAAACATTGGTGTTAAAAACGGGGCTCGTACACTCGATACAGTAAAATGCATATACTTACTATTTAGTAACATTGAATCGATATGAAAGTAATCAAATAAATAATGTCTCCAACGCATTATTTAACAAAATATTTGCATAACTTATGGTAATTTGCAAAATTAAGCGAATATTGATGGACTTAAGTTGAGATTGCCCGAGTACCGACTGTGAACTCAGGTAGCACAGTGGTAAAGCTCTGGACCGGTAATCCAGCGACCGGGGTTCAATCCCCGCTGAGTCCTGATTTTTCTCTCAATATTTTCATATGCCAGTTTGCTCGAGCCCCAATCACGCCATTTAAATTATAATTTCTCGAGCTTGCATCGTTTATTTCCGATCCTCGCATATATTAATTTGTGTTTCGCATTGTCTTACGCCCTGCTAGGGTAGAAGCATATAGGCCGCCTCCTTCTTCATTATTTAATATATAATTGGCCGCTGAGACACAATGAGAGAGTTATCATGGGGACTTAAGTTGAGATTGCCCGAGTACCGACTGTGAACTCAGGTAGCACAGTGGTAAAGCTCTGGACCGGTAATCCAGCGACCGGGGTTCAATCCCCGCTGAGTCCTGATTTTTCTCTCTCAATATTTTCATATGCCAGTTTGCTCGAGCCCCAATCACGCCATTTAAATTATAATTTCTCGAGCTTGCATCGTTTATTTCCGATCCTCGCATATATTAATTTGTGTTTCGCATTGTCTTACGCCCTGCTAGGGTGAAGCATATAGGCCGCCTCCTTCTTCATTATTTAATATATAATTGGCCGCTGAGACACAATGAGAGAGTTATCATGGGGACTTAAGTTGAGATTGCCTGAGTACCGACTGTGAACTCAGGTAGCACAGTGGTAAAGCTCTGGACCGGTAATCCAGCGACCGGGGTTCAATCCCCGCTGAGTCCTGATTTTTTTCTCTCTCAATATTTTCATATGCCAGTTTGCTCGAGCCCCAATCACGCCATTCGAATATTGATCAAGTTAGAATTGATAGTACACCCAGAGTCCGGAAAAATGTTTACCGTATATCTATGTTACTTCGTGAAATTAAACGAATAGTGTTCAAATTAGAATCGAAATACATCCGCAGTCTGGGCCTCAAGAAAGAACAGATGATTAATTGTGTTTTCAACTGATTGAGTGTCCCAGGTTAAAGAAGAAATAAAACAAACAAACAAACAAGTCTGGAAAACGTACATTTGTATTGGTCCTGTGTCACAAACTGGGGTACAAAAATAGTAAAAAAAATGAAATGTTTCAAACATTTTACCAGACATGTTGGTTTCTCTTACGCGCGATTACCAATGTCTGCTCGTAATTAAGCAAATAGGCTATTCCAGTTGAAATCCCATTCAGGTATCCCCAATTGTAATTCACACTCTCTATGTGGAAGTAAAGGCTACGTCTTCCATAGTGGGTGTATGCATATCAACTAGAATAGCCCAACGGTGTTTGCGTTTATAGGTAAAGTACATGTCACCCGCAACCTGGAAAACATTGGTGTTAAAAACGGGGCTCGTACACTCGATACAGTAAAATGCATATACTTACTATTTAGTAACATTGAATCGATATGAAAGTAATCAAATAAATAATGTCTCCAACGCATTATTTAACAAAATATTTGCATAACTTATGGTAATTTGCAAAATTAAGCGAATATTGATGGACTTAAGTTGAGATTGCCCGAGTACCGACTGTGAACTCAGGTAGCACAGTGGTAAAGCTCTGGACCGGTAATCCAGCGACCGGGGTTCAATCCCCGCTGAGTCCTGATTTTTTCTCTCTCAATATTTTCATATGCCAGTTTGCTCGAGCCCCAATCACGCCATTTAAATTATAATTTCTCGAGCTTGCATCGTTTATTTCCGATCCTCGCATATATTAATTTGTGTTTCGCATTGTCTTACGCCCTGCTAGGGTGAAGCATATAGGCCGCCTCCTTCTTCATTATTTAATATATAATTGGCCGCTGAGACACAATGAGAGAGTTATCATGGGGACTTAAGTTGAGATTGCCCGAGTACCGACTGTGAACTCAGGTAGCACAGTGGTAAAGCTCTGGACCGGTAATCCAGCGACCGGGGTTCAATCCCCGCTGAGTCCTGATTTTTTCTCTCTCAATATTTTCATATGCCAGTTTGCTCGAGCCCCAATCACGCCATTCGAATATTGATCAAGTTAGAATTGATAGTACACCCAGAGTCCGGAAAAATGTTTACCGTATATCTATGTTACTTCGTGAAATTAAACGAATAGTGTTCAAATTAGAATCGAAATACATCCGCAGTCTGGGCCTCAAGAAAGAACAGATGATTAATTGTGTTTTCAACTGATTGAGTGTCCCAGGTTAAAGAAGAAATAAAACAAACAAACAAACAAACAAACAAACAAGTCTGGAAAACATACATTTGTATTGGTCCTGTGTCACAAACTGGGGTACAAAAATAGTAAAAAAAATGAAATGTTTCAAACATTTTACCTACACATCTCATTTGAAGTTAAAAAATGAGAGAGTGCGGGCAAAAACAATCACAGTAGGTGGGATTTAACCCCACCTTTTTTTCCACATTTACAATCATTCTGAGCAAGTATTAGTCTTTTTAATGACCTTCTGTTTACTTGGTTTAGATGTCTGGGAGTTTATTTAGACATTTTTTTACTAGATTCAAATTTTTAATGGGGGTTTTAGATTAAATTTAAGATATGAATCCCTCCCCCTAATCCACAACCACCCTTGGCACATTTCATGCCAAACGTCATAAGATAATAATTAAATATTATTTTAAAGCCGGATAAAAACATATTAAATATAGAATAAATTAGCCTCAATTTAAGACATAATTGAATCTTCTGAGTGAACTAATACTTAAGAGACAGTGTTTTGAAATCCAAGCTGTACATCAATGTAACAAAACCGCCTTTTTGGGCTAAATCACATGTTTAATATTTTTCACTCACTGGCCCCGTCTTATCTTGATCAATTCTTTACAAAAATATCTCATGTTCATAATTATACCACTAGGTCTAGTGCTTCAAATTTCCATGTCCCGAGAGTAGGCTCTTACACCAAAAAGTCTTTTTTCTATCAATCCACACTTGATTGGAATAATTTAGCATCCCAAATCAAAGCTATTATTGACAAAAATACTTTTAAATATGCCATAAAAAGCACCTTGCCAGAAGTGCGTTAACCCATATGGTTAACCCAAGAGTCAGCTGCATTTGTGTAACCTGTTCCTTTCTGTCCTTTTGCTGGTTTTGTCCTCCGTCCTAGGCACCGTCTTGTCTTTATGTTGGACCCCATTGGAAATAAGTTTACACATTTGCAGCTAGACTTTATGGGTTATCCTGGCATTTCGGCTTTTTGGTGTCTTTGCTTGTATCCATGTATTTCATATATGCTAAATTTGTGATAATTTGTGATTGATTATATTTATTGTTCTTGTCGATTTTGCCGAATAAATATGAATGAATGAATGAATGAATGAATGTACCTCAGTATATGACGCAGGATCTATTACATTACTATAAACCCTCATACTCGATACCAAATTTGATGAAAATAAATGCTCATACTCAGATAAATGTTTATAATCCGTGAAATTAAACGAACAGTGTTCAAATTAGAATCCGGAAAACGAACATTAGTATCAAATTTGTCAAGAAAATAAACGCTTAATATATAATGTTTATCCTTAAAGGCTTAATGTACGATTTCCTTCATATTTTAAATTTGTCATTATATACTCAAAATGCTGAAATAATACCAGTAATAATGATCGGGAATGGTTTCTGTCCATTTTGAGCTGAAATAACGAGGTAACGTGAAAGAAACACTGCTTGTTATTTTGGCCGTTTAACACGCAGTTCTATGGGCCGACATAAAGTCATAATTTCTTGAATTATGACTTTATGTCGAACTTTGCTCTGTTTACCTACAAACGCAACAAATTTGGCTGATTCCATTTAGGTGCAAGTTGTGACACGTGTAAACATTACAAATATGCCAAAAAATCAGGTTTGAAAAAAATTAACCAAATTCATATTATAAGATCGTACATTATGACTTTAAGGTAATTTGAAACGTATATTTTTCAAGTTAGAAAGAATGAAAACGCTCACAATAAATGTTTATAATGCTTATAGTAATTTGCGAAATGAATCGAATATAACAAAGTTAGATTTGAGAGTACACTCAGAATCTGGAAAGCGTACATTGGTGTCAAATTTGTCAAGATGATAACCACTTAATCTTAATACAGAAAGAGGTTCAACTAAACCTCATGTTGTTCACGGTTGCTATTTGAGGTAGATCCAGTACCTGGTAAACTTACGTTACTATCAACTTTGTCAGGAAAATGATAATAAACAAATGATTTCTTTCTGTTACATTGTTAACTTTATGTAAGAGGAATACTACAGATGTAAATATGATGAATCTGTAATTACTTTCACAAAACAAGTGTTTTTAAGAATATAAATGAAATTAAATGTTATTCGTATTTGCTATTCGTATTCAACTTACAATTAATTCTAAATAATAAAATATGCTAACTCCCAGAAATTAAATTCACTTGGAATATATTTCCATGAGCTATATTCCTACCAATATACAACTCAAATATTTTATAGCTGTAAATTTACCAGTAACACATCATTTTACTTGGATAAGCAACTAAAGTAATATTATATTATCTAACAACACTACATTACTGTCGCGCTCCCAAGGGTGTAATTCAATTCAGGAAGTGACAAAATCATAAAATATTTGAAAGCACTAGAGAAATAAATTAAATCAGTGTTAAATTTTACAGCCTTCTGTTGCTACCACACAGACTCCATTGTGCCCGCATATTATACAACCATTCTTGTGATGTGCCGGTATGCGCTTCAAATAACCTTCATATTTTAATCTTTAGTACTGCGCGCGCAAATCCCACATGTGATATTACCTATTCGATATCGTCTCTTTATGTATATCAAGAACCAATAGAAAAATAATTCAGATACAATTCAAAGACATTTTATGATGATTTTAAGTATAAAACAATTAAAATATAAAATGCTAATTTTAAATTGTATTTGCAAAATGAGTGCTAACATGCAGACTACAGACATTGGGTTAATTTTGAATTGGCACACGACAAATGTATCTTCATGAGTAAAAATAACATCTAAATCTCTTATTGGAATATGCTTACGTCGTGTTTTAGTGTATCTATATTATAGAAGATCTGTACCGAGCAGTGTAATGGTATTTCTGCCTTATCTAAGTGATATTTAAAACAAAACCACCATCATAATACTGACCTTTTCCGATGCTCACGCTCACTCTTAAGACGATTGATATTTACAACCACCTCGATAGAAACCCGTCCAAAAATCCCCGTAAAGAATTATAAATCCACAAAAACGGAACAATATCCTTAAGTTCAATATGCAAATATTTCCAGTTATGTTTCAAATAGCCAACACTGATGACTTGTAATGTTTGGTCGGTGTGAAACTGTCGTAAAATATCCAGAAGAACACATTTTTTTAAAGAAAAATATGAAACACAGCGCAGCAGTAGTGTACAAAATGTATGTAGCGCAAGGCGATCAATAAATGCTGAGCAGAGAAGGTATAGTAGTGCATAAAGCGAGCGATGTTGCTTGCGAGCTGAATAAAAGCCCCGGGCTCTTGTGACGTCAAACCAGATATGCTAATTAGGTCTTTTAACTCCACACTACATGCACTAGCAGCGGCAAAATTAATCATGCCATTTTATGAAATAAGGTGTAAAATTTCACAAGAGCTGGAAATTTTATCAAGATATTTGTAAACAGCATGTTTGATATATGAACATCAAAAAATGACTAAATTTGGCTTAATGTGTAACAATGACGACGTGTTTTTACAGTAAAATGGCAGAATTTTCCGCGTTGAATGTACTAAATAGCTCTAAATCATTGGTGACGTAAGTGGAAGAATGAGCCGAGATGTATACGGGGTTTTAGCGGCCATGTAAACACACTCATGCGCAGGCAATGCTTAACCATGTGCATACAGGTGTCATTTGACAGACAACAGTAAAAACATTAAATCATTTTCAAAACAACCCGAAGAAAATAATTGTTTGATAATTTTGTTGAATCAATATGACAAAATATTTACAAATATACGCAGAAACATTACTAGTATTAAAGTATTGAGGAAAGTCTTCAAAACCTAGGATAATATATGAAAAGTACAAATTCTGTTGTGGGTACTCCGTCAACAAATTCTTAATAACATGAGACTTCTTGTCATATTAACATAGGGGATATCCTTGTGTACATTGCTGCATCTCTATCACGAATGCATACGGATAATTCACATATTTTCTGATCTATCTTACCGATGACATTGAGTAACTAGCGCAATGTACTTAGCCAGGTTTTATGGATACCAATTAACGCTCTACTGTGGTGTCGTCATCAAAAATAAATTAGTCCGTGCATTTTCTTTCTTTTTTCAAATGTTACTGGATATTCCACAAAATTGACTTATTTTGTGCAGGATTTTTTTATGAAAAGAATAAAATCATAAGCAGAATTTGAAATATTTTCATTCGCGGAATTGTTAAGTGTTGAAGGTTTTGTACATATCCAATTTAGAAACGTAAAGTGCACGTCGTCATTGCTTAATTGATGCGGTATAATGCACAACAAAATATCGCTCTTACATTTGGTATACTCATTGCGGATTACAGATTTTAATCTTTTATTTTTTAATTAGCTGAATTCATAGACTTCTTTTTATAGAAAAAGATGCGAGTATTTTTGTACTTAAAAGAAGCATTGATATCCGTCGCTGAGCGACGAGCGATTAGTTTTTAACCAATAGCGTAGAGCAATGTTTATTGTGATGAGAAAAGAGTATTACATCATTGGTCAAAAACCAATCGTTCGTCACTTAATAACGGAGAATGTAAATTCAGCTTTACTTCCGAATTGTGGTTAGAGTTAAAAGTGATTTGCATCAATTAAAGTAATGGCTTTAATAGTAAATTTACTAATCAAATTACGAGAAAATAAGAATTAGTCAAACACTAAATACCAATATGCATTGCATGTTTGTATTGCAAATCTACTGTAACATTAACACCAACATTTGCGAAATGTTATTAATTTTCATTTGAAAACCTAAGTGTCACCTGCAATAAATATTCCCACTCAAATGTTACAGCGATGAGTCAAATATTTTAATTACAGGTATGCCGTAGGTGATTCAAGTGTCAGAATATTTAGTATAGCTATGTACCATATCTTCAACCAAGCATGGTTTGTCATAGAGGGTGCCACAAAAATGTAATCTGATTATATCGTAAGTTCATCAACCTACCGTCGTTTTATCTTTTCAGTTTCTGTTTCCGTATCCGTAATAGTTTTTGTAAGTCATTGTTATTCTGAAGTGGTAGTCTCCCAGGTATGACCAATCTTTTATTCTAGCCTTTTGTTAGTTACTGAAAATTTGAAGCTCGTGAATTTCAGTTTTCGTTTTGGTAAGTTATATTGATTTTTTACATAAAACCTTGAGATGTGCGGTTGGGTGCCAATCTAGACAAAAGAAGAGTCTAAATTTTACGGTCCTAAATTCGCGGTAAATTGTACGGCTTCAATTGACTTGTGTTTGGTGTATATGCACTTACGCCTAGATGTAAGTGCCTCGTAAAAAAGTCTTGCATTGAAATATATACTAACCATGTTGCCAAGTTATAAGCAAAAGTCTTTCATATTGGCGATGAAACGAGCGTCTAAAATATCCCAATGAGGCTCGTACAAGTGGTGATTTGGTAATCATGTTTTATATTGAAATGCAATACAAAAAGAATTTGCATTGGAGCAAAGATAATGTATTCTATTCATGGCAAGCTAATCTGATAATTGGTTGAGCCTATATGCAAGACTCGGGTTTATTTTAAATGTTTATTTTGCAGAGCTTATTTTCAGTCATGGATCATACCATACTGATAAATTTCATGAGGGGGGGAGGAGATACTTAAGTTGAGACTGAACAAGCGAGAGTGGGAGGGGTGAGGAAGAAAGAGAGGAGAGGGAGAGGCGGAAATACTAGAAAGAGAAGAACTCGAGAGGAGAGAGTAGGGACCGGGGGACGGGGAGGGAGTGGGGAGACTGATCATGGGGGGGGGGCAGGAGGAAGCAAAATAGGGAGGTAGACATTGATACGAGGGAAGGGCGACACTGTGGCCCTGCACAAGTGCATTGGGGTGCGATATGCTCATAAGCGAGCCTTTTGTGATTTTAGGGCTTATTTGCAACGTTTTTACAGAAAAAAGTGGACTTTGTCATTCGGATTGGCATGCATTTTGTCAAATCAATGTAGATCAATTTACCAAGAGGGCGCTAGGCCATTAAAACACTGGTGTTAACATAATTGTTTTCTCTCCCGATTTTATTGACATAAGCAATCACCTCTATTGAAATAAGCTGATTGGTACTTCAGAGTTAACAATGAAATCAGATTACAGTAACTTACTGAATCCCTTGCGTTTTCGTATCTGAACAAAAGACTTACGGAAACTGAAAAGATAAAAAGACCCCTAGGTAGCTCGTAGATGGCCATGCGTTTTGAGTTGGGCCAGTAAATAGGTGGAGATGTTACATGCGCGCGACATTTTAGGGTTCATCTTTTTAATTTTCTCAGTTAATATGCAGCCTATGTAGTTAAATTTGGTGTCAAATTAAAGCTTGTGATGAGACCAATACAGTTAACCTTTAAAAAGTTGTAAAAAGTTATTAACATTTGAATAATTTGCATCTAATTAGCATAATGTGCGGGGTGGAGGAGGATCAGGAGGAGGAGAATCAGGAGGAGCAAATTTGATAAAAGTGACCCCCAGGGGTCATATGATGCTAGAGGTCCATTTCTTTTTTCACATTTTTTACAATTCACTTTAAACTGCATACTATAACACCATACAATCATATTCCAGGTAATTTAATTTGCTTTGAGAAGCAATTTTGCATATTTTATTTTCCGTTCGGGTTACACATTGAAGTCAATGGGAAAATATGCCCTGAAAGAGGCTGGCGCAAAATCATTTCAATTTTATTGAACCCTAAATTTGTCAAATTTTACATTTTTCCCTAAAATATTTGGTATTTTCAGTTCCATAACTCCTACGTGTTACACCCTGTGCCATTTTAAGGTGCATTTTTGGATTCCTTGGTTCATTTGCAGCAAGAAAATGTATACTCTTATATATGTTGGGTATAATATGTGAAAGATATGCATATCTAAACGAAAAAACATGCAATTTTCATCTCGCGAAAACATGTAACGCATTACCGGCCCAACTCGAAACGCATGGCCAGTTAACATACCACGAATAAAGTGTGTTGAGGCTCGTGGTTAACGTACCACATGTGTAAAGTGTGTAAAGTGTGTTTCAGTGAACATAATATTACAAAAATTACACATCATCAAGTCTTTTAATATGTTATCAGTAATTCATCCTTAACTAGCTGCTTATACATGTACTGCACTAAGCCATAAAAGAAACTTATAATTTTTCACAAGGTCATATCTTAAAATCCTTTCCATCAAAATTCACCAAAATTACACCAGGATCGCCTCAATAATCTACCCTAAACACATGTCCGTAACCAAGCAGGTGTCCAATTGACATAATAGCAAAATGCACTGATATGGAACAGCTTCCTGAACCACATTCACAGCCCAATAGTTGGCACCCAGCATAAGAAATCTGTGAGAATCGTTGAACAGATGATAATATTTACAAAACGGTGCTGCTTTCTGCTTTTCACGCACTTTCTTTAAGAAACAGGTCTTGCTCCACACTATTCCACTTATTCTTTGGGAATTATCATCTGTGCGAGGACCTTGTTCACATTGTCACAGATTTCTTGTGCTGGGTACCAATTATTGGACGGTGAATGTGGTCCAGGAAGCTGTTCCATGTCAGTGTATTTTGCTATCTGATTTGTATCAATTTGTGTGCAATTGATAGATTTTCACATCTGATCTTTTCAGTCACCGTACTCCCTCTGTTTGCTAGCTTCCCAAGTGGACTACTTACTTTCGATTGCGGTTAACTTGCTTAACACGGTTGTCTGTGGATGAGATTGTCAGATTTTTGGCCTACTAAAATTGGCCATGATGTAATGCATCTTTGAATGAATCTGGCTTGTGATTGGTCGCCCAGATCTCGTTATGGTAATGGTTTAATCCTCCGGGCACGTGCCATTACCATGAACTACATCGTACACAACTATAAAGACAGAGATAACAAGAAGAGTCTTTCAAAAAGACACAGTTCACGGATCAGGTGTATAGTCATTTGTAACTTTCCATTTTCATATCTAACCTACTCTGCACTGATCTTACAATAAATTAGTGATTTGAGGCATAATGTCAATTATACCATGGCCCACTAGAGCTCTAATTAAGATAAGCAAACATTACTGGGTAGATAACAGGAACTTAATTTCGTCAGTTGGAAGTATATAATTGAGTAAATCGCCTGTATCAAAATAGCAGTGTATTTTTCATATATGCAGTAATATGCTCAGTCTTATCACAAAATAAACAATAGCATTGACCTTACCCACCAATCAGTAAAGCCTATTATAATCATGTGATGGCTCAATCCAATAGTAAACATGCTTAGAAAAGAGGCAAAAAAAATAGTCCTGTCTGCCATTGTCTCAATACAAGATAAGATGTGCTAAAAAGTCCTTGTCATGTGGGGCAGGATTAAATAAAGGGATACAAACCTAGGCATGAGACATTATAAATTATTTCCTAGACTCTTAACCACAGGGTTGATGGGCTACAAACCTATCCAAGATACAGTGTATGTAAGGGATAAACTGTGCATATGAGATATGGGTTCAAGTGGGGGAAATGTTCACTCCGTGAACAAAAAGAATTTATCGCGTCTGATGTCACTGTCAATATACGATCTTTGATTGGTTTACACAGGTTAAAAGCGCGTAAAAGGAAGACCGATCTATCTGGTGCTGATCGGAGAAAAGGAATAGCAGCAAATGGCGGATTTTTACAAGGCAAAAAGAAGCTTTATAGGCATTGTTGACATGGTGCCTTCGCCAAAGAAAGTGTCCTACTATCAAGACCTAACTTTTGAGATGGTTTGCATGTTTGAAGGTGCAAAATTAACAATAAGGCGCCCGGTTGTACATGTACCGCCTCGTTCAGCAAGTCATCATCACGACATTTGTAAACAAACCGTGCTCGAATTTGATTGACAGATGACGTCAGACGCGATAAATTCTTTTTATCTCTGTCTTTAATTATATCTGTGGTATTTGCGGCGCTTTTGTGTTGGCGCGAAAGTTAAACACTCATCATACATCTAGCGCGTCTTGTACTACCATGCTTAGTGCTTGTGGTTAAATTGGATTGATAAACAAGTATGATTGACAGCGTGTGTCAGAGAACAAAGTCCCGGGGTAAAGTTCTGCTGAAAATCCAATGTTCATAGTCGGATTTTTACTCGGACTTTCGCGATCAATAAACTGGTAGATTCCAAAATCAGAATAATTGTTCAGTATTGAAGTGATTTATGCAAGATATGTTGCATTCAATAACATATGCCTACGTATACTTTATTTTTGCTGTCACTAATTATATAATCTCTTTATGACCATTTTACTGTTAATTTGAATAAACATCAGTATAATTTTGAGTCCAACAGGATGCGTTCATCATGATTAATAATAACATATTTTTATTTATCAAAATTCGACTATGGCATAGTCTATTCTCCAACAAGAGAACTAGCGCCGATTTTCATTGATAATAAATAACATTAAACTGCAACTTTGATTTCGTTCCTTCCTGGGGGTTTTCGGTCACCTTTTCTTTAATTCTCAACCGATTTCAACAAATGATGTCTTAATCAGAGCTAAAGGGTACTAACAGGCAATGGCTGCTTGATTTAAATTTGACATATTTGTTTTTGTTTAGGATATGCAGGGGCGAACATAACTCGTACATCAATTCTTTTACGGTATATATTCAGCGTACCAAAAGTATCCAAACACTTAATATAAAAGCCATTTTTTAAAGACACTAAAGCTATATTGCAAAATAAAGTAGTCAATAGATAGAGAATTTTGCTCTGCGTATATTGATACCTCATTCGGAACGATACGACATTATTTTCCTAACTAAAAGCAATTTTTAAAACATTACACATGCAGCGGAGTGATCCGTTATGCTACATTGAACCCGTAACAAAAGGTAAAAGAAAGTTGCCTTGAAGATGGAAATATCTTAATTTGTCACTTCTGAAACAAACAGAGCTGTATAGAGCAGTATATGGTGATCTAATGGAAAACTGTACATGCACACTTTAAGAAATCACACTATATCAGAATTGCAACGACCAATATATAATTTAGATCCACGAAAATTTATAACTAAGGTTTGTTCTCTTCTCGGATTTACGAAAACAGGTTATAAAGCTTACGAATTTTGACCGTTTGATAAATTAAACCAATTACCAACCCAGTTATTTCTCACATTAAAGGATAACGCGCAAGCACTGGATACGTGTGCAGACCTTGGCCTGACTGAATTGGTGAATATATATCCCATGGAACTATTATAACATGGAGGAGCAATAGATTACGTAACGCATTGTTCCTTTGCCGATTTGATTTGCCGACAAGCTATTCATCGAGAGGTACCTTTTGTTCAGAACAAAAGAGTCCACACCACCAAATCACACCACCAAGGTAAATGGCTGGTAAAAAAAATCAGCGTTTTTATTGTGAGAACCACACCAGGGCTAATTAAATGGGAAAAAATGTTAGAAAAGAAGGCTGATGTGCCTATTTTTTTTTGTGATAGCTGTACTTTGTGGATGGTTGTCCAAGTATAAAAAGATTACATTTGTCACAATTCTGAAATTTGAGGCACGTTTTTTGTTCTTCTTCACCAGATGACGTCACTACATAGAATCAGTGTGCTGTAAGATTGACAGGATGTACACAATTTTCGACGCGTCACTGCGAAAAATCGAGCCGCTTACCTACCCAAAATTTGTTGGTTATATGGTAGAAAATATCATAAACATTAGGTAAAATGGTGTTTTGAATGAACCAGGGAGGTTTAACAATGAGAAAACGGCCAATTCCTCCATACCTTTTAACACATAAATGAATAGGAACTCTATTTGGTGGCGTGGAACCAAAAGGGTTCCGCCATTAAGGTTAGCAACTATTTTAAACTGTTGCGATTTGGTAGTTCACAGCATCTTGCGAATGGTAGTGAGCTTTGGCAAAAATTGCATGATCATTTTCATAGCGAGTGTGGAGAACGATTCAAATATCACAGATATACTTTTGTAGGTACTGTGGTTCTTGAGTTATGTTGTAAAGAGGGATGAAACAACAACACTTTTGTAAAACGTACATAACTCATTAAAAACAATAAATCAAGCAAGTTTTCAAAGTATATAATTTGTAGAATGAACTTTGCAAAACATCAAAGTGTTATTTTACAATAATATATTTAGTTTCAGAACGAAAATCGAACAACAATACATCATGTTATGACCCCCCCTATTTTTCATTCCAAAAATGTATTACCCCCTGTATAATTGGGACCCCCCTTTCCGAAGAAAAAGCCAGCCCCCGTACAATCAATCCTTGCAGCATTTAGACAAGTTGGCCTACTATAAAAGTGGAAATTTTTGCACTACTTTTTGCATTCCAAGCTTCTACTGCAAAAATAACAATGCATATTTATTTTGTGTTATAGGTCGATGTAAAGATTAAGAGGATTAAGATGAAAATTGCTGTGAGTTCTAAAAGCTCTATTTTGATTGGTTACTCAGATGATTATATCTAACCAATTAGAGACACTGTAAGTAGTGGGTGTAAATGGCCCGACAGCGTATTTAAATGCCTGGTAAAAAAGCTTTACCAGTCAGGCTGCTACTATCAATAGGCCTAAGTGATCAAAAGAAAGTCATGTGAAAGCGCCTACTTGAGCGAGATGTACCTTTTGTTCTCATACAGCCCACGGGTGTGATTGTGTCTTTGCCAGCCCACAAAAGCACACTGAACGAGCAAGAACATCCCATTAGTCCGGAGGGTCACTAGTAACAAAGGCACCATCATTGTGTGACTGCAGCGTGAACGAGCAAGGAACATCCCATTAATCCGGAGGGTCATTAGTAACAAAGGCACCATCATTGTGTGACTGCAGCGTGAACAGGCAAAGAACATCCCATTAGTCCGGAGGGTCATTAGTAACAAAGGCACCATCACTGTGTGACTGCAGCGTGAACGAGCAAAGAACATCCCATTAGTCCGGAGGGTCATTAGTAACAAAGGCACCATCATTGTGTGACTGCAGCGTGAACGAGCAAGGAACATCCCATTAATCCGGAGGGTCATTAGTAACAAAGGCACCATCATTGTGTGACTGCAGCGTGAACGAGCAAAGAACATCCCATTAGTCCGGAGGGTCATTAGTAACAAAGGCACCATCAGTGTGTGACTGCAGCGTGAACGAGCAAAGAACATCCCATTAGTCCGGAGGGTCATTAGTAACAAAGGCACCATCATTATGTGACAGCAGCGTGAACGAGCAAGGAACATCCCATTAGTCCGGAGGGTCATTAGTAACAAAGGCACCATCATTGTGTGACTGCAGCGTGAACGAGCAAGGAACATCCCATTAGTCCGGAGGGTCATTAGTAACAAAGGCACCATCATTGTGTGACTGCAGCGTGAACGAGCAAGGAACGTCCCATTAATCCGGAGGGTCATTAGTAACAAAGGCACCATCATTGTGTGACTGCAGCGTGAACGAGCAAAGAACATCCCATTAATCCAGAGGGTCATTAGTAACAAAGGCACCATCATTGTGTGACTGCAGCGTGAACGAGCAAAGAACATCCCATTAGTCCGGAGGGTCATTAGTAACAAAGGCACCATCATTGTGTGACTGCAGCGTGAACGAGCAAGGAACATCCCATTAGTCCGGAGGGTCATTAGTAACAAAGGCACCATCATTGTGTGACTGCAGCGTGAACGAGCAAAGAACATCCCATTAGTCCGGAGGGTCACTAGTAACAAAGGCACCATCATTGTGTGACTGCAGCGTGAACGAGCAAAGAACATCCCATTAGTCCGGAGGGTCATTAGTAACAAAGGCACCATCATTGTGTGACTGCAGCGTGAACGAGCAAAGAACATCCCATTAGTCCGGAGGGTCATTAGTAACAAAGGCACCATCATTGTGTGACTGCAGCGTGAACGAGCAAAGAACATCCCATTAGTCCGGAGGGTCACTAGTAACAAAGGCACCATCATTGTGTGACTGCAGCGTGAACGAGCAAAGAACATCCCAATAATCCGGAGGGTCCTTAGTAACAAAGGCACCATCATTGTGTGACTGCAGCGTGAACGAGCAAAGAACATCCCATTAGTCCGGAGGGTCATTAGTAACAAAGGCACCATCATTATGTGACTGCAGCGTGAACGAGCAAGGAACATCCCATTAGTCCGGAGGGTTATTAGTAACAAAGGCACCATCATTGTGTGACTGCAGCGTGAACGAGCAAAGAACATCCCATTAGTCCGGAGGGTCATTAGTAACAAAGGCACCATCATTGTGTGACTGCAGCGTGAACGAGCAAAGAACATCCCATTAATCCGGAGGGTCATTAGTAACAAAGGCACCATCATTGTGTGACTGCAGCGTGAACGAGCAAAGAACATCCCATTAGTCCGGAGGGTCATTAGTAACAAAGGCACCATCATTGTGTGACTGCAGCGTGAACGAGCAAAGAACATCCCATTAGTCCGGGGTCTCATTAGTAACAAAGGCCAAAAACAAGCAATTTTGCATGATTTCTGACAATTTCAGTCACAAAATTCAAAGACTTGGCACATTCAAGTCTAAGCATTCTAAATTTGTAGTGTAGGCTATGAGTTTGTTATAAATTTAGAGAAAGTATTGGGGTATAAACAAAACAAAAAATAATCCTCCCAAAAACATATTTCCCGCAAAAAATTATTCCTCGCAAAAATATTCCTCTTAAAAATACACGAATCACTATCTAGAGTAATTCAAAAATATTGCCTTCATACGCTGAAATTAACTCATGATATTCCGTTGATATAAGTACATATTAAAAAATTTGTTTAGTGAGCCGCAAATCGTGTTTTTCCACCTCTGCTCCGTATCGTCCATCTCCGTACCAAGCACTACTTCAAGCCCCCCAGGCCCACCCGTTATACAGGCGTCAACCACCAATCAATTCGTCAACACACAGTTGAGATCTGCTTCCACGAAACCAGGATAAAGTCGTCACAGCTCAATATTAGAGATAATGAAGACAAATCAAGTAATGAAATTTCCCGACTTTGTCTGGTTTTTGCTATGTAATGCTATCCAGATGATATAGTTGTTGTGAATGTCACAGTAGAGGTTCTATATATTCTGAAGGTTCTTTTGACAACAAAAAAAGGGAAGCCGTTGAATTGACATGTTTGTACTTATTTTTGTTGCATATGAGAAAACAAGTTTGGCTATTATTAGCATGGTTAAATTGTCATAATTATTTGTGCTCATTTTGTTGCTTGTGAGAAAACAAGTTTGGCTATTATTAGCATGATTAGTTGTTTCTGAGGAAATTAGTTGGGCTTTTTAAAAAATTCTATCAATATTCCTCTAAAAGAAAAGCAAGGAAACCATTTTGTTTATTAATCAGGCACGTTTGTCAACGTAACATTTAGAACACATTGTTGAAAACTTGATGCAAAAAGTCTGACATAATGTTATTCAGAAAATTGAAAAAATACTCTACAATAAAATTTTGACAATATGTTTTAAATGTTGTTGTAACGTTTTTTCATATAAAACGTTATAAAGATGTCTTTTGTATAACCCGACATTTAAATGTTATTGAAACATTTTGGCCAAAACCAAAAACAAACTTTTTTGTGTTTGCTTGGTAATCCAAGTCATCTTCATGATCCACTGATGTAGACTGCCAACAAGAATAACATCGATACCAGAAGTGGACACATCCCGCACGTCATCAGCGGTTGGATCATCACAGCAACAAGCTTTGAAAAAGTCCCAGAAAAAGTCAGTGGTTCACTGACAAACCTTTGAACGAGAAAATAGTAGGTTTGTTTTCAATAGGCTTTATCAAATTAAAAACTCTTTAAAGGCTCGAATGGCGACGTTTTCACGTTTTTGTTGTGTGACCTGAGAGCACATCTGAATACAAGTAATGTCCTTCTGATATCAAATAATTTTGATTTTTTTTTAAATTCGCGATATAATACACATTTTATGGCAGATGATTACACATTAATATTTTTGAAATTTAACAGTCCTCGAAGCAAATTTCATAAATCTAATGATATGTACTTTAAGTGTATGTAGCTGGGATGAAAAGCAGACAATCAATTAATAATTTCGACCTTTTATATTGAAGATATAGATTTTTCCCAAAAGACCTAAATTATTTTCAGGTTTTTTGGGAAAAAATATATATAAAATCAAAATTGTTTGATATCAGAATATCATCCCTCATATTCAGAATGCAATTCGATATGTGTGATGTGCTCTCATGTCTCAGAATACTATTACCCAGGGGGCCAAACTCAACTTTTTTGGTCAACCTGACATGGGATGCTGTAAAAGGTTGTGTGGTATCAATGTGTTCGGTGGACATCCCTGAACAACTTCTAGGTGGACAACCCTGAAAATATGTTGCTGAAAAAATATGGCGGCCCTTTTTCAAAATGGCCGCCATTAAAAACTATTTTGACTATATCTCAGTCCATAATGTACATAGAGTTGTAATTTTTGTGGCTATACCCATATTTTGGGGTTGCAGAATCCATTGGAACAATCAGATAATACATAGAGTCGTTGCATCTACCACAAATCCAAAATGGCCGCCAAAATGGCGCCAAAATTACAAAATTATTTAATTTCACGATGCAAACAACTTCTTTCTTTTTCTTCATTACAGCTAACATGAATAAGGTATAAGTGACCTTCCAAGGATTGGTATTAATTAAAAACACAGTTATTTAAGAGGAAACTAAGACGCCTAGGTGGAAGTATGTATGATACACAAATGAATTATGTTGGTATGATACTGATGATATAAACATGAGCCTTTGTTGGAAGGAGAGTTGACGGTTATCACAATGGTGTATCTCCAGATATGCTACTGGAACAGAGCTACAATAAGAGAGCCAAGGAAACAAGTGGCTTAGATGGAATAACAACAAATCCTGCTGCTCGAACCAAATAGGTATATACCAAGTCCACGACTGCAGCTGTCTCTTCACAGTTAAAGAGTATGCTGCATCTAGATCCAGAAACCGAAGACCCGCATCATGAAGGAGGTCGCTTGAAAGAGATTCTGATGAAGTTGTGAAGGTAAATGCTGCGATTGAAACAAGCCCATTTGCCAAGAATGCAAATCTCATCAACATATCTACTGGTCAGAAGGCAGATAAAGTGGTACAACAACAACTACTTCAAGTGAAACAAATTGGTACCGAAGCCTTGTCTGATTCAATACAGATGAAACAGAAGAAGACCAAAACGGTGAAGCTTCAGACATTTGCTACTCAGAACAAGGCAGCAAAATCTGGCAAAAAAACCTCAGCAAGCGCGAAGAGTGATGAATCTGTTGCCCTTCTTCGCATGATTCAGATTACAGCAAGCGGTGGAAAACTTGACATTGTCCAGTATATCGGCAACCATGAATGCACGAAATTTCCACCATCGATGTTCACAGAAGATGGTCAAATGAGATCTGGCAAGAAACCAAACTTCGTCAAGGCCATAAAAGCGGAAACAAAAGTTAGTTCTGTTCCTCAGTTGCCAGAAAGCCAGTTGAAAACATCAGTCATAGTAGATGCCATGTTTGCCATTCGTCATTGGTCTTTCCAGAAGGATGAAACCTTTGGAGAGATTGCCCAGCGATTCAAACAGTTACTACTCTCAGATGTACCAGGTAATACAGAATCGATTCACTTTTGCTGCGACAGATATAGGGCAGCAAGCTTGAATGGAACCGAACATCAAAAGCGAATCAAGACAAAATCAGCACAACCCAAAGTTTATGACATTCAAGAACAGATCCGTGCACCAGAGCCACTTGAGTTTTTTTCGGTGTCTTCAAACAAAGCTGGATTGCAACAGTTTCTTTGTGACGTGTGGTCTGCGGAGGAAGCAGAAAAGACATATCTGGGGGAAACCAATCTGTATCTAGGAGGAGGCTTTAAGGAAGAAACCAAGACTGTCATGATCAATGAAGAGTCTGTCACTCCGATACCTGAACTAGAATCCACTCAAGAAGAGGCAGATACTAGACTCATCCTGCATGCTGTCTATAGTGTACAGAAAGATAATGCTGAGCGTTTGGTTATCCATGCCAATGACACTGATGTGGTTGTCCTATTATGCCTCCTCGCTGTTACAAGATGTGTCAGAAATATGGATAAGAACAGACAGAGATACACACATACCTATACACGCCATAGCTGCTGCGTTAGGACAACCCCGATGCCGATCTCTACCGTTCATCCATAGTTTGAGTGGAAGAGACACAACTAGTTTCTTCTTCTTCACCAGTAAAAGGTATGGTTATCCAACAGCAAGGCTCTCAATCTAACAGCCCTACAAGAGTTTGCTGAAACTGCTGGCTCTTTTGATGTTGAAGCTAATCTAACGCAGCAAGCAAGACAACTTATGCTCAGTGTGTATGCCAGAAATACTGATGAAGATCTAACTCTTGATGTTTTCAGAGCTCACAAGTTTCTGAATAACCGTTCCACTCTTTTGAAACTTCTTCCACCAACTGAAGGTGCATTCAAGCTCCATCTGAAACGTGCAGCTATGATAGACAAGTCGGCTCATATTCCCAAGCCAAACTTACCAGCATTTTAAGAATTTGGCTGGACTGTCAAAGATAACACCTTTGTTCCTGCAACAACTTCTGACCCAGTCTGGCCTCAGGAAATGGCTCGATCTATTTCCTGTACCTGCACCAAAGGATGTGGTATCAGATGCTCCTGCGTCAAGAAAGATGTACCATGCTATATCGGCTGCAAGTGTCCCGGATCACAAGACAAGTGTAATCACACACGACCTTTGACACAGCTTGATGAACCGAGTAATGATGAGAGTGACAGTAGTGATGAAGAGAACTAATCATGAAATTTTAACATGACATTAAGCCTACATATGATATGAATGAACTATGTTTGGCAGAGTTGAGCAGCACAGCCACGAACTATAAATTCTGACATCATTATAATATGTGCAGAAACATAGACGATTTATGGCATAACTAATGACAAAAATGTCCAAGTTTATATAATACCAATATTTAACATTTTGGTACTTATATTCACCATTTTAGCGCCACTGTGGTAGTTACGGCAGCCATATTGGTGGCCATTTTGGATTTTTGTTGTAGATGTAACTATGCTATGTAGTAAATGATTGCTTCAATTGATTCTTTGACCCCACAAACCTATGTATAGCCACCAAAATTACCACCCTATGTACATTGTGGGCTGAGATATGGTCAAAAATCGTTTTGAATGGCGGCCATTTTGAAAAATGGCCGCCATATTTGGTTTATTACATATTAATGTATTACCTGATTGCTCCAATGGATTCTGTGACCCTCAAAACCTGGGTATAGCAACCAAAATCACTATTTTATGTACACTGTGGGTTGAGATATGGTCAAAACTAGTTTTTAATGGCGGCCATTTTGAAAAATGGCCGCCATATTCAGCAGCATATTTTCAGGGTTGTCCACCTAGAAGTTGTTAAGGGAGGTCCCCTGAAGACGTTGGTACCAAACAACCTTTTACAGCATCCCATGTCAGGTAAACCCGTGTGGCCCCCTGGGTATATTAGGCTGCGTTCACATAGAAGTATACTATTCGGGTATACGGTGCACGTTTTGCAGGTTCACGCGTATAGCTCAAATCGAGCAAGGCAATTTCATAGTACCGGGTCACATAAGGCTACGATCGCATAGAAGTATACTATTCGGGTATACGATGCACGTTTTGCAGTGGGACGCGTATAGCTTAAATCGAGCAAGGTAATTTCATAGTACCGGGTCACATAAGAGCTATTCGAAAAGGCCGTATACCTGCGTTTAGTATAGTATAGTGGGAATCGCGCGTGTTCGATTTTAGTGCAGCGTATACCGTCCAAATTTTAAAAAACCTAAACCATATGTGGGTAAATTCATTTTTTAATAGATGCACTATCTAATTCTGCACATTATGACACCTCATTGAATGCAATGTGACCTCAAGAAGTAAAGTTACAAGCATTTGATAAGACGAAGAAAATGGGTAAACTGACATACTCACTGTTCGCTATACGAAATACGCTCATTCGATCAGGCTCAGTTCACATAGTATACTCCTATAATGAACTCAGCCTGATCGAAAGAGCGTATTTCGTATAGCGAATACCGTATACCGTATACTTCTATGTGAACTCAGCCTTATGCAAACGTGTCTATTCGAGCCCTCGCTATTATACGGGCCATCGTGTAGGTAGATTAAAAGTACCCTCGCTATTATACGGGCCATCGTGTAGGTAGATTATAAGTACCCTCGCTATTATACGGGCCATCATGTAGGTAGATTATAAGTACCCTCGCTATTATACGGGCCATCATGTAGGTAGATTAAAAGTACCCTCGCTATTATACGGGCCATCGTGTAGGTAGATTATAAGTACCCTCGCTATTATACGGGCCATCATGTAGGTAGATTATAAGTACCCTCGCTATTATACGGGCCATCGTGTAGGTAGATTATAAGTACCCTCGCTATTATACGGGCCATCGTGTAGGTAGATTAAAAGTTAAAATACTATAGTTTGGCTTTATTATAATATTTATTTTATGTCCATTTTATTAATCTGCATTCAATACATTAAGATACGAACAAACATCCCCAGTTCTGCATTTGCATCATGTATACCGTAGTGTTTTATTTTCAACCAGATAGAAATCAACATTTTGAGCAAAATAAATCATAATTGACTTTATTTTGATACATTGAAGCTCGTAAGCTTATTCTTTACATGCAAGTACAGTCAAGTACATAATCTCAAAAATATTCACAACTTTAAAACGTTTTTATATCCGAAAGCTGTGTGATTTTAATTGATCACATAATCGCGCAAGTAACCAATCAGAAAACGCTGTAAGAAATACAACATAGTCAGTAGACTTCGGGTGTATATATAAATGCGCATTTATAAATGCGCACGTGACCAGATGGCCAGCGCCATATTTGCATTACATCACTGTCAATCACTGAAATGGCGACCATTGAAGGAGTGGTTGTGACCTTGTTTCGTGGCTAGCACTGGCAAGGAACATTGGCTGCATGATGCAGTCATGTCTACAGTAGAATTCATCTCGACCTTTGCAGGACTTAAACCCCATTAAAAGCTATTAAACCAAGATAACACTCATTGAAGCAGCTCAACTGAATAAATCAGATCTTCTCTGGTTGTGCACAAGTGTCTGTTTTCAATGTGCGACATCGCAATAAAGCTGGTATTATAGCTTCAGTTGGTTAACCGATTATAAAGGAAACGAAAGGAAACAATGGTATGTGTAGCTTTGTTTACGAAATGAGACAAAGACCTGCTTTTTGTTAACCAGCATTCTTCAAAATGAGCAACATAATGATTGTTGACTTAACACGGTTTGGAAATAATTTCTTCATATTTTTGGTGTTATCTGTCGTTTACATATCCTTCCTAAAACACAAAAGTGCGACCCTCTCCAAACATCTAAATTAGCTAAAAATTTAGGACATGTTACAAAACTATATTTTCTAGAACCTATTTAGAATAGTTAAGATGTAGCTTGTACCGTTTTTTGTGGCATCCTTCAGAAGTGAGCGGTCCGATACCAATATTTTCGGTCAAATCTCCATTCAATTAACACGGGGAGTTGGCTAGCTATGCCTTGCCCTCACTCATATTTTACAAAAGTGCGACTATTTCTGAACATCTAACCTAGCTGTAATTTTAGGTCATGTTAGAGAAATATATTTGCTAGAAGTTTGGAGAATAGCTAAAATATTGGCTGGTTATTTTTCACACAGTGATGTTAACTAGGCAAGTGCCCATTCTTCCATCGTACATCATTTTTATAGGTCACGCGTCAATGGTGAGAGCACTGTGTATTGTGTATAGGAAAACGGACAGTAACTGCAGTATGGGAGGTTCGATGCTATAAATTTGCAAGGATAAATCATGGATATCGAAGGATCATGATTATTGCACAGCACCCCCCATGTACAAACATAACTAATGTTTATTTATTTTTATTTATTTATTTATTTAATTTATTATTTATTTATTTATTTATTTATTTATTTATTTAATTATTTATTTATGTACTTAGGCGGCGAAAAACTAAAAATTTTGAACAAATTGGGAAACAAATTTTTCCTGTACAAATGAATGCCGACCCCAAATTTCGGAAATTTCAGGATAATTTTTGTGTGTATTTTCTCAAATTGAAATTTATTTACAGATTTTTGTGATTTTTTGGGTTATTTAAAAAAAATGAAAAAAATGCCAACCGACCGACCGACCCTACTTGAAAGGTCCGTCCGCTCGTAGAACAGGGTTTCTTTTTTTCTCGCCTTATTTATAATTTTATAAATATTATTTGCCCCCCTTTTCCCCAAAACCACCCTCCCCCTTTACACTCATAAATTAATTGTTTTTTGCTTTTTTTTCCCTTCCGTGTAAAGTAAAACTTTATAAGCCGGTTGAATCAAACTGAACAAAATTGACGTATACAATTACAATATAATACCATGACAATAATGTGTATGACGAGATCTAACTTACTAGCTGAATAAACCTCAAACCATGCATCACATACGTGATTGTACGTCAAATTGTCATATAACGTATGAGCGTGATGTATAGTATACGAGTCTTCCTCAACATCTTCCAGCCGGGATGATTAGATCATGTACAGTCATCTACGTGTTTATTCTCTAAATTGTACGTCAACATGGTCAAAGGGTGTACAGATCACCGATTTAGCATGGGGGACACAAAAAGGTGCTTAAAAACACATTTTGAATTAGTTTTTTGTCAATTTTTGATGTGAGCATCTGTGATATGAGCTAGCGAATGAGTAAGTTAGGGTTGAGGAGGTCGAGCGGGGACATCTAGCCTATTAGTTCGAGAGGGTCATTATTCCGAAAAGGGCTAAAGTTATATAGTTTCGTCAATTGACGTTAAAATTAGAGTTAAAATTAGGGTCAGGGTTATTTCAGTGGCGGCACTACGGGGGGGGGGGGGATTTATCGTGACTCCCAAGTAAATAAATCCATGACCCATTCCTTCCGAAAAATGACAGCCCCTAAGTTCCCTATCATCACGTGCAAAATTATCAAATAACATCATCGGCAGCTACTCAGTTCCGACCTTAATGCCAGTAAGAATCACATTTCGTCATCAATATGGCCAATTGCCACGCCCATTTAGCACGGAAATAATGAAATATAAGTTTTTAAATCAGCTATATCTAGCTTTTCCGTCATTAATTTTTTTTTCCGTGATGGAAAATCCAAATAAAGAGTTTATGTTTCGGGTCAAATTATTTTCCCTTTGCAATCAATGCCAATATTTTGCAAAAACAATTTTCCTTGTAACATGCCATTTTCGCCTATACTTTTGCGTGTGGAATTTGTGCACATCCGGGTACCTTACATCGTTGAACACGGTATGGCGACTTGTAGATGTCACGTGCGCATTTATATATGCGCATTTATATATGTACCCGAAGTCCACTGATAGTTGTCAACATGCCCAAGGGGTCACAACTGCACAACTGCAAATAGACACAAGTTATTTCAGCTGTAGAACTGTTACATGTATTAGCTGCTAATTCGTCTTTATGACCAAAAATATCATTAATATTCCGGAAAACACGCTGTTTGAAAAACAAGAAAAAAGAAAGGAAATGTTTACAGATTCGAGTTATTATGTTTTTCTATGTTTTTCTATTATTATTACCAGCACGTATGAACTTACATTCGAGTTATTATGTTGAAATAGTACGTATAATAGCTGGAGAGAAACTGACTTATTATCATCAACTCTTTTAAAAAGTGAATGATAGTAAATAGTTACTTCATCAATACCCATATCAGCAGTATATACGAGGGGCAGTCAGTATGTAATAAGAGTTGAGTTGTGACGTCATATGCGGATTGTTTTCATGGCATTTCTCAATGATTACATAAACATTGTACCTTTGTCTTTCAAACAACACAGTATACAGCTTATTCACCAATACCCATATACTTTTCAATACTATATATCAGCAGTAGATACCTACTTCATCAATATCCATATCAGCAGTAGATATTGTTTCAGTTTTCTTTTGTTCCTTTTGTTTTAAATTAAAGGCACGCACAAGTTAGCCATTCATCACTGTCAAACCAGATGTCTAGTCCGTGGAGTTTTGAATAGGTCAGTTTGTCGCTTTAAAAAATTGGACCTTCGTCTAATCAAATGCTTGTAACTTTGCGTCTTTGAAGTCGCATTGGATTCAATGGGGTGTCATGATGTACCGGATTAGATAGTGCATCTATTGAAAAAACAAAATTACCCCAATATGGTTCAGTTTTGAAATTGTAATTATTTTTCCAAGTGTAAGGATACTTTTTGGCGCAGTATATTATTTTCAAATTATCGCATTGGTAGATCCGATATTGCGATAGTCGGCTGTTACTCTGTTGGATGGGGGTTTCCCTCGCATTTCACACCCATCAAACTCACGCGACTAATCGGGATAACAGGATGGAACAATTTTATACACGGTGCCCAGAGCTATATATTATCGTACAGCTTTGTGCATAGGTGATAGTTACAGTAGGCTTGTTCAGACGATCGCTTGTAAAGTCGCTTGTAACTACATTCAAATGTAAACTTGTATGTAGTGCCCGTCTAAACGCACTCGCATGTAGCTACATGCAAGTTACAAGTGACGATTTTACATGTAAGATATCTTACATGTAGCGAGTAACATTCAAATGTAAGGCCAGTGTGAACAAGACTTGCATGTTAGCTCGCTTGTAAGCATGACCTTGATGACCCAATCCTATTCTGATTATGCATAATCATGGCATAATAACCAGTGAAGGTCACTCTTACAAGTGAGTTGGCTTACAAGTAACTCCTGTGTGGACACACACTCACTTGTAGCATAATTTAATTGCTGGCTCGCTTGTAAGTAACATTCAAATGTAGGCTACCGTCTAAACACACCTCATATGATAAATACCACATAAGTTAACGGTGGGCGGTCAGATGTGTGTGTGTGACCTGAAAACGCATAACTACACACCAAAGTACACATACACTAGAGAATAAAGCAGCTTAAATGAAGGTTTGAGTTTCACACTTTTGAAAAATACGGCAACTTTTTACGACCGAAGTGATATTTTTTCCGCCATGGGTTAATTCTGAATGGACACTTAATTTGGGTGTACTTTGTCTTGGGTCCAATCTCTATCATGGAAAGTTTGCTATATCTTTCTAAATATAATGATTGTTTGTTCTAGATTTGTGTTTTAGCGTTTCATATTTGAAAAAACTAATGTTTAATTGCAACATTTCGAAACTACAAACCCAAACTGGGTGCTATGATGTACAAGATTGGGCTACGAGTATGCATTTTACCAAGTTGGCAATAGGTAGTAAATTGACTGCATGAAGCGCAACTTCAACCTTGGTTGTGTAGGTACAGGTGCATTAAAATTAGTGCATGTCAATCGCGTACTACCTGGATACACTTAGCTTTGCGGCAGAGTAAAACAGAGATGGGGCAATGGGGGCAACACTATATGGCCACAGGGGTTATTGGAGTAGCCCTGAATGGTCATATGGTTGCTTAGTCTTCATCATCAACACCAGACTAAGGGTGAGGTAACTCTGACATAAACCTCTACTGACAATACGTCCAGCCAGCGCGTCGGTATATGGCTAAAATCCCTCAAGTAAATGGAAGAGAATACTAAAGGAGGCCGTAAAGCCCAAGGCCAAAATGGGCGCAATCATCAAAGACCTGGTGACTGCAGATTGCCTATGAATCGTGACCCAAGAGTGACATATGCGGATGACGTCACACAGCCAAAGCCAAAAGGAAACTGTGTGATCGATAAGGGTCACAAGGATGGACAAAAAACACTCAACGTTGAAAACGGATGAATCTCTAGAGTCCTTATTGGATGAACTACAAAACTTCAAGTGGGACATAATTGGATTATGTGAAACGATGAGGGAAGGAGAGGATGTAGTGGAACTTCAAGGAGGAGCATGGTTATACAACCAAGGAAAAACAGAGGACAACAAGGATGCAAAAGGAATTGGGTTTCTTATTCACCCAAAATTCAAAGACTTTGTGAAGGGAATGAAATGTCACTCAAACCGAGTCATTTCTGTCACAGTGCAACTCACTGGAAACAAACAACTACGCATAGTTCAGGTGTATGCACCCACCAGCGAGTATGATGATGAGGCAGTGGAAGAGGTTTATGAGGAAATAGCGAAGGCGATAGAAGAAAGTGAAGCCGAGTACATTATAGTAATGGGAGACTTCAATGCCAAAATAGGAAGTTACCAACCCGGAGAGGAGTCCATCATGGGAAAGTTTGGGATAGGAGAGAGAAACGATAGAGGGGACATGCTGCTGGAGTTTGCTGCACAACAAGGACTAAACATCGCAAACACTTACTTCAAAAAGAACAAAAATAGATACTGGACATGGGAAAGCCCAGGAGGGAAGTTTAAAAACCAAATTGACTTCATACTAAGCAGCCAGAGAGGAATTGTAGAAGACCGTGGAGTCATCACAAGTGTAGATATTGGAAGTGATCATAGGATGGTCAGAGCAAAGATACGCATCAGGAAACTAGCAAGGGTTCAGAACATCCACAGATTCCGGGAGAGGAGACAAGAGTACCAACTTGAATTGAAAAATCGTTTTGCATGTTTAGATATAGAGAGTGCAGATATGGATACCATGTATGACCTCATATCCAGCACAGTTATAGATAGCTGAATAAATAGCACCAAGAGAAAGAAAGACTATAAAGCAAACATCTGAGGAGGACAAAGTGATAGAGGATATGGATGCGAAAAGAAAGAAACTTCGTGAAGTGGAAGACAAAACACCCCAACAAAAAACTGAATACGCTGAGCTTGTCAAAACAGTGAGAAAGAAGAGGCGACAGAGAAGCAGAAAGAGAAGAAATGAAGAAATTGAAACCATCCTGATGAGCGGAAAAGGACTAAAACAGATTTCAAAACTGAACAACAAGAAAACCAGAATAAGCAAAATGAGACAAAAGGATGGCAACATCACAACTGATAGAGAGGAAATTCTAGACGTATGTGCAGAATTTTACCAAGATCTGTACAGTTCAAAATCAAATCAGGACAAGACAGATACAAACTGTAAATCAACTGATCAAACTGACCGCCCAAGTATAACAGTAAGAGAAGTGGAATTGGCAGTGAAACAAATGAAAGACAACAAAGCTCCAGGCACTGACGACCTAACCAGTGACATCTTCAAGGTAGGCGGTGCAGAGATAAGTATACAACTAGTCATACTGTATAACGACATATTACATCAGAAAAAGATACCCAAACCCTGGAAAGAGGCTAAAGTTATGCTGCTTCACAAGAAGGGCGACAAAGCAGATATTAAGAACTACAGACAAATAAGCTTACTGTCCCATGCGTACAAAATCTTTACAAGAATAATACAAAACCGCATCAAGAGAATACTGGATGAGAATCAACCAAGAGAACAAGCCGGATTCAGAGAGGGCTACTCAACTACAGATCATCTTCATGCACTAAATCAATTAATAGAAAAGGCAAATGAATACCAGTTAAAGCTTTGCATTGGGTATATAGACTACGAAAAAGCCTTTGACTCGGTAGAGCACAGAGACCTATTCACAGCTTTAAGAAAGATTGGAGTAAATGAAGGATATGTACAAATCATGGAGGACATATACACAGACGCAACAGCCATTATTCATCTTGAAAATGATGTATCCAAACCAATACACATCAAAAGAGGTGTAAGACAGTGTGATACAATTTCTCCAAAAATCTTCACAGCCGCCATGGAAGAAGTGTTCAAGAATTTAGACCTAAAACCGAGAGGAGTCAACATTGACAGAGATTATCTAACAGACCTGAGATTTGCAGACGATGTTGCAGCTGCATCAGTTGATGATATGGTTGTGCAACTAAACAGCTTGAACAAGGAGAGTAAGAAGATAGGACTGAATATACACAAGGGGAAGACCAAATTCATGACAAATTACCAGACAAACAAGTCCATTGAAGTAGAGAATGAACAGATAGAACATGTAGAAAGTTATAATGATCTAGGCCAGACAGTAAAGATGGAAGATAACAAGAGAGAAGAAGTCATGCTAAGAATAAAGGCTGGCTGGAGTTGCTTTGGCAGACACAAAGAAATCCTATGTGACAAAAGACTACCAATGACACTGAGGACGAGAGTCTTCAACCAGTGTGTATTACCTACAATGACCTATGATTGTGAAACCTGGACAACAACTAAGTTTTTAGAACAAAAACTCAAGGTAGCACAGCATGCTATGGAGAGGAAAATGCTACATATCACAATACGTGACAAAGTAAAAAATGTGGAAATCAGGGATAAAACAAATGTCAAAGATATCATGGAAAGGATCAAGGAGGCAAAGTGGAGATGGGCGGGACACATAGCTCGTAGAGACGACAAGAGATGGACAAAGAGGTTAACGGAATGGCAGCCAAGAACAGGAAAGAGAAGAACAATGGAAGAAGGGGAAGACAAAAACTAAGATGGCGTGATGATCTCACATCCTATCTGGGTACAACCTGGGCAAGAGAAGCACAGAACAGAAGCAAATGGAAGCTACTTGAGGAGGGCTACATCCGACAGTGGGTGACACAGCCTGTGAGATGATGTGAGATGAGATGAGAGATTTCCTTCATGTTGCCAATGCGTGACTTTCTTTATTATACTCAAAAACGGATTTTATTATACTAGAAAGTTGTTTACGTGCATATAGGCTCCTTCACAGCCGGTTTCTGTCGTGTATGTTTACGACTGAGCCAAATGCAGACTGGGTTGCCAGGGACTACCAGGACAAAGTA
This sequence comes from Amphiura filiformis, assembly GCF_039555335.1. Lineage (NCBI taxonomy): Eukaryota > Metazoa > Echinodermata > Ophiuroidea > Amphilepidida > Amphiuridae > Amphiura > Amphiura filiformis. Next base: position 62,058,693 of record NC_092629.1, on the reverse strand, counting down.
TCTGTTTTTAACTGTATCGATGTAAATATGAGCAAGGTCTGGATTTGGCCTCCTATCAGCTTTACTGATAACATGGCTAATTGGAAATACATACATTTTGTTTTGTCAACGATGAAAATCCGTTCACAAATGAGGTTTTTAGGAACCATTTGACATTAAACATTTTGAACAATTTTGCTCTATGAAAAAGGATACAATTTCACCCCTACTGATCCAGACAACTGATAAGCTGTCAACAAGCATTGACAAGTAAAGTGTGACCAATAATAATGAGCATTAATCTGACCATTCCCTGATCTGACCAGAGCTGCGTATAAATAGTGCAGGTGCCTACTACCAACACTAATTGATGTTGGGAGTGACACTAGTCGTCGGGGGTTTGGGGGGGGGTTGGGGTGTAAATACCAGTAATTGGGGTAGATAGTGGCTTTGGTTTTACACATTTTGGTAGAGCAACCAGGGAATCCCTGGGATTGAGTAATCAGTCTTTTTGATTAAAATGTGATTGTAACTACTAGTAAACTATACATTGCGAATAAATATATCTTAAATAAAATACCATGCTTTTAATGGATTTTATACTAAATATTGGTAAATGGTAAAACACAGAAAAGGTAAAAGGACAGAAATTTGGAGTTTATATGTATAAAAGAGTTGAGAGGAATTCGAAGGAGTTAGATTGTTATGGATATGATGGGTTAGTAAGCGGAAAATGTTGAAGGTCAGGTCAAGGTCATCTGAGGTGAATTGAGTATAGATTGTCAGATTGTGGATAACAATTCTGCCCAAAATTGTTAAAGGTCATTTGAGTTCGACTAAGTATATATTGTGTTGGATTGTCAGAATGTTCAAAGTGGTGTCAAGCGCATTTGATGTCAACTGAGCCTGATGCAGTCATGTCTACAGTAGAATTCACCACGACCTTTGCAGGACTTAAACCCCATAGAAAGCTATTAAACCAAGATAACACTCATTGAAAACAGCTCAACTATGTTACATCAGATCTTCTCTGGTTAAATCCACACTACACATGTTTCTGTTTTACCTGTGCAATGAGCAATGAGCTGGTATTATAGTTTCAGTTGGGTGAACGATTATAAAGCAATCGCAAGGTAACAATACTGTGTGGGTCTTTGTTCACGAAATGAGACAATAGTGTGCATATTGTTAACCATGCAGAATTCTTGAAAATAAGAAACATAATGGCTGTGGACTGTAACACGGTTTGGAAAAAATTTCTTCATATTTTTTGGTGTTATCTGTCGTTTACATATCCTTCCTAAAACACAAAAGTGCGAATATTTCCAAACACCTAAATTAGCTAAAAATTTAGGACATGTTACAAAACTATATTTTCTAGAATTTCAGAAGAGTACTTTAAATATTGGCCGGTTATTTTCACACAGCGACGTTAAGATTTCACACCACCAAATAGAATTATATGGTGGTGCGCCCTTAATTTCACTTCTCAGAAATTCTCTGCCAATTTAAGCATTAAAATGAGCAGAAATTTGCATAATTTTAGCCAAATTTGGATTGGTCATGATTAGTAATATTAATTCCTGCAAGTGTACCAGGGATGGGAGAGATCGAATAACTTTTATGATTTTAAGCAGCCTTTTCTTTACAGAAACACTGGCCTGGTTTTGCCTGTAAAACAGGCAATTTTCGGACATCGTAGACTTCGAGGGCCAGTCGTAAAAAATAATGACGGTCAACCCATATTTTATTCCCAGCCAGGCAAGGGCTGATTTCAGCCATCATAGCTGTCGTTTAAAACTGAGTCGCTCCTGTGAAGAAAAAATGACGTTTTCTTAAGGCAAATTTAGCACATATCTCTATGAGACTCTGATTTGGTGGTGTGAGATCTGAACTAGGCAATTGCCTATACTTCTAACATACACTATTTGTAGAGGTTACGCGTCAATGGTGAGAGCACTGTGTATTGTGTATAGGAAAACGGACAGTAACTGCAGTATGGCATTGATAGTCTGATTTTCATAAAACGTGGTGGATGTAATCACAATTTTGAGTATTTCCTAGTATGTCATTGGTGGTATTTACCAATAAATGCCAATATTTCGCACCCGGTTAGTTGTGCCAAACATTCAAATTTACTAGCATTCCAAGTACTTGCAATGCAAAATTATGAAACATGAACTTCATCCATGGCGTTGTCTTTTTAAAGACATTTCTTGTTTGTTTTAACATCGCCTGCAGCTGAGGTCTTCATAATACAATCAAGAAAATAACAAGGAAATTGAAAAAAAAAATCCCAATAATAAAAAAAAATCAGCTGAAATGTCACTTTACGAAAACATGAAGCATGTTTTGAAGATGAGCTTTGAAAAAAAACCCACCTAAAATGTATGCGACCTTTTGAGGGATCAGTTGGGTAAAATGGGAAAATCCAGTTGAATTCCATACACCCCTATGGAAGACATGCCCTTAATCTTCCACACAGGGAGTATGAATTTCAAATAGAGTTACCTGCATGAATGGATTAGGGTCATGTCTTTCATGTCTTTAATAAGTGGAGTATGGGTTACAACTGGAATAGCCCGTGCAATCCTAGTGTTTTTGCCAACTTCACGACATACAAATCCTCAATAACAACATTTTATTATTAGATAAGTCTCAGCTGCCAGTAAGTAAATATACAGCAAGACGGGTAGCCTATATCTTTCCTGGAAATACATGTACAACCTTTAAGGCATAATCTGTGTATCTACGGTGTGTTTTTTTCTTCGGGATTTGCAGGTGCAACGTGACGTCATTATATACCACTAGGTATACCATTTACCGTGCAAAAGGTCACCGGCAATGGGCTATTCCAATTGAAATCCATACACCCCTTATGGAAGACATGCCCTTAATCTCCCACACAGCGGGTTGTAGATTTCAAATTAAGTCACCAATTCAGGTAAAACCGTTTGAATTTCACACTACCACTACCTTCAGCATGTTCAGTAGTAGATATAAAATAGCACTTCGTCAATCAGAACTGTAATGTATATTAAATCTTGTCGTTCTCCCATAAATGCCATGCATATAGCTATATTTCAACCTAAACTCCAATAGTACGAAACGTCATGGAGGTATGTTTAACATCTTCGTAATCGAAACACTTTTCGATTTACAAGAACTTATTATAGTGTCAATAATTGAATGTTATTTAATATTATGGTGTCAACATTTCAACCTGAACTCCCAATACTTTTCTTAACATACATGAAAGCCAACTATATTGCTGACAATAATATCAGACCTTAAACTTTCCTTTCTTATAAAACAATTTCAAAACTTGTTTGACTGTTTCGAAAACATTTGGTTTTCAGACTTCACGATACTTTCTTTTATTGAAAACGATAATAATTCTTTTAACATTTTCACAGAATTAACATTCAGAATTTTATTCACGACACGATGTTATGCTATTGACTTAGTCACGATCTTTGAAGGAAGAATCTAATTTTTTATTCTTAACAAAAAACGCAGAATAACAATATAAATAACAGAAAACAACTCCCTTCTCTTTATTCCGCCCACCTACCTTAAGAAAAATTAATCTGAAATTCACTTTCTGCTTCTTTTTTGCGACTTAATTATGAAATCCAATGCTGTGAAGTGAAGTTCAATTGTGCCGGTTCAATAAAAGTCAAATAATTTTATCGTCAAATTTGTGATGAAACTGTCTGATACGCCTTCAAGAAAGCAAATCCCCATTTGCGTGTGCACGAGGGACTCAAAACAGTAAATCTAAGATGAGCGTCAGAATTTTGTCAAAACTTATCAGGCTTATACCAAGTACAGCTGAACCAATACCAGGCATGTTTGTACTCATTTCAAGGCATTTTCACGTATATTTCAAAAGGTGTGACAAAAGTATGAAATTTTGACGATTTTACAGAAAGTTATTATTTTCAAAACATGACGCTGTTGTGTGATCAGCAGGCGATAGGCATAACGTGTTAATATTAACATGATTTTAATCAAATTTTGTTTGTGAAAAATGCCCGGTTGATGCTTCCAAGTAACCATGGGCTAAACACGATCTAGGTCAACTGTACGCATGCTTTTATTGTACTTTTGATATGCATTAAGTCGGTTTTTATCATAGAGGCCGCGATTGTATTTCCTATAGTCGCAGTAAATGGCGACCCCTGCCCAATTTTGTGCCTATTTTTGCGTTTTTCTCAAAAATTATAGCGCATTGGTGACAAGTAAGTTACGTATATTATAGGGGCAAAGACTACAACTACTGCACTCGAAATTTATTTTAGTACAGACAACAGTTGTGGAGTTACAGTCAAAAATGAGGGAAACCCAATATTTGATCAATAAATCAATAACTACTTGCCGTGAGTTGCTGAATTAGAAGTCCATGACCCTATAATATATATATCTTTCTTGTCACCAATGCGCTATAATTTTTGAGAAAAATGCAAAAATAGGCACAAAATTGGCCAGGGGTGTAGTACCCCCTTTTAAAAAGTCTTTAAAGTCTGTTTATTTGATATAAATTTTGATTAAATTTTTTGGACAAGTCTTTCAATTTTGGGACAAGCCTTTCAATTAATACATTCTAGTGAAAATAATTCATCGTAGCCATATGCGTTTGTCAATTTGTCAACGTGAAAATGTCTGGCGGAAATGTCATGTCAAGGTCATTATGGCCCAAAACGTGTTTTTCACTTTAAATGCTACTACTCCCACATATTATATTATACATAGCACCGTGACATCACTTGCACACGTGTATCGTCTATATCCAGTGTCTAAAAGTTGTACACAGAATTGGAGTCAAAGGTCATTTAGGGGTCATTTCCGGCATGTAACCAAATATCTTAAATCGGCCATCGTAGACATATGCTTTTTGCCATGTTGACTATAGTTGAGCACTAGGACAATTGGGTGGTGCCACAAATGTCACGTGATCATTTGCGGTCAAAGTTCTTCCACTTACGGTCAATGGCTAACAAGAAGAGTCTTTCAAAAAGACACAGTTCACGGATCAGGTGTATAGTAATTTGTTCTAACTTTCAATTTTCATATCTAACCTACTCTGCACTGATCTTACAATAAATTAGCCGGTGATTTGAGGCATAATGATACCTACATCCTGACTCTGGCGTATATAACTCTCCATCCAGCAAGAAACTCATTGAAATACAAACTTTCAAATCAATATCATAGGCCTATGGAAATTCAAAATGGTCCAATAATTATTAGGGATCCAATTAAGATAAGCAAACATTACTGGGTAGATAACAGGAACTGAATTTTGTCAGTTGGAAGTAATTGAGTAAATCGCCTGTATCAAAATAGCAGTGTATTTTTCATATATGCAGTAATATGCTCAGCCTTATCACAAAATAAACAATAGCATTGACCTTACCCACCAATCAGTAAAGCCTATTATAATCATTTGCAAGAGGGGTGTCACGAAACCGTAATAGGTACAAATTTAGTACTTTCTGTCAATAACGTATGGTTTATTCTCTACATGTCAATCTTTAAATCATTAGCATAGTCCATATAATAACGGGGGACCGCCTTGATGAGTAAATGACAGCAAACCAGTGAATAATACCCCAAAACTGAGTCAGTGGAGCTCCGCCCGTACATGTCAATAGCGTCATTATCGGTTGGATTAGTCGACCGTAGCGGACAATTCGATCGCTCATTGGATTAATATTATCACGTGGTAATAAATTTGCGTTGGACAATCGATTACTGTAATGGTTTAGTACTGCATATCTCGGTTTAATCTTCACTAAGCGGGTTTATGGCTGGAAAGGTCACGGTGAATTTGCCGTGGACATAAATGCACTATATGTGGTTCAATGAGCCCTGTATAATAATAATTGGGCTGATCATTCCTCATTATATGTGTACTTTAAAGTATACATTATAATAAGAATAGGTATGTCCTTGCAGGGCTTTGTAAAGATAGATAAACAATCATTACAGAGCCTTCCAAGGACATATCTGTGTAGTTACCTAGCTGAGCTAGGTCCTGTTTTTCTATCCGATTCTTCTTTCCTTCCTTCTTTCCTTCCTTCCTTCTTTCCTTCCTTCCTTCTTTCCTTCCTTCCTTCTTTCCTTCTTTCCTTCCTTCCTTCTTTCCTTCCTTCCTTCCTTCTTTCCTTCCTTCCTTCTTTCCTTCCTTCCTTCTTTCCTTCCTTCCTTCCTTCCTTCCTTCCTTCCTTCTTTCCTTCTTTCCTTCCTTCCTTCCTTCCTTCCTTCTTTCCTTCCTTCTTCTTCCTTCCTTCCTTCCTTCCTTCCTTCCTTCCTTCCTTCCTTCTTTCCTTCCTTCCTTCCTTCTTCCTTCCTTCCTTCCTTCCTTCCTTCCTTCCTTCCTTCTTTCCTTCCTTCCTTCCTTCTTTCCTTCCTTCCTTCCTTCTTTCCTTCCTTCTTTCCTTCCTTCCTTCTTTCCTTCCTTCCTTCCTTCTTTCCTTCCTTCCTTCCTTTTTGTTCTTTTTGGTCTTTTTTCCTGCATGTTAAATCACCGAGACATCAATGTAAACACCGTACTGAACCAATAACCTTTAAAATAGACCACACTCTTAGAAATAAGTGCGAAATTTTGCTGGGTGAAACAGTTGGGTAATGAAGTTGGGTAATATTCAGCCCAATTTTGGGTAAAACACGTATTTCTTCAAAAATGATTTTACACATGCCGTTATTAATTCCAGCAGTCTTTGGAGTGCACCGTTCAGAGGTAAAAAAGAATAAAAATATTGGGTAAAATTGACTAAACAATTGGGTAGTCGTCTTTTAACCACCTTTCCTGCGCGAACTGATACCCACTGACTTGTGCAAAGCAACAACGTTAAAACATCGATGAGTGCTGAACCAGAGAGTGTCGCATTGCATGCATCGAGCGAAGGCCGAAGCCATGGCAGAAGCAATAGAAGATCTCCTCGAATCTTGGGGCATGCCAGAGGACCTGATAACAACATTTAAAGGTATTATTTGCATTGTACATGTATGGTTTTAGCGAGTGTTCATCGTGCAATTACATCAAATTTTATTACATCAAAGCTTATGTTATGTTCATGCATCGGCATGTAAACCATTTCTATTGTGGATTGCGTACTCGCTGCTTGACATCGGCAGCACTATCGTATGGCGTGTTCGCGTACATATTTTGAATAATATTGGAATGTACTTGAATCAGCAGGGCAGGTGAGCTCCCGACCGGAACCCCATATAGTGTGAGATCCATCATACCACCGTACACAGTATGTGTGTACAATAGGTCTTATTTACTTGAATTGGGTTCTGTCATGTATACCATGGAAATGTATACAGTTCAGCAATTAGGATATGCCGCTAAATCCCACCCAAAACCCACACATTGTCATTATACCTTCTCGTTTTTCACTCATGACCCCTGTTCTCACAATGAGTAGACCTATTTCGCACACACTTTTCAATTCAGCTTTCAACATAAAAATTTTGAGTATTTCCTAGTATGTCATTGGTGGTGTATTTACCAATAAATGCCAATATTTCACACCTGGTTAGTTGTGCCAAACATTCAAATTTACTAGCATTCCAAGTACTTGCAATTCAAAGTTATGAAGTTGATCTGCATCCATGGCGTTGTCTTTTTAAAGACATTTCTTGTTGTTTATCATCCTTTTTGTGGCGCCCTCTACGGAGGGGCCACATATAGGCATGTACTTTGTGAAAAGCTTCTAATTTCACTCTTGCTAGATTTACTCCTTAATTGTTTTGCTAAAATTATGCCCAGCTCAGAAATAAAACCACAATATGCTAGGATTTTATTTTATTATTGTTTTCTGATATGCACGGGATAAAATGATGTGTGTATATTCTTTGTTTAAAATACAAAATTAATGGACTTATAAAAACACCAAATAACCCGTGACCTTTGTATGGTTTAAACCAGTTTACCGCCTCTTAGAACCCGAAAGACGGTGACATTTGACCATTCTAATTATGTATGTTTTGAACATGTTTGCACATGAACTATTTGTTTACAGTGTGAAGAATCTACAACATGCTCATCTATCAGGGCACAGTTCTTTAACCCCAATACATTTGTGCATTCATTGAATGACCTTTGAAAATGTGAGTACAAAAACTCATACTTTGCAACTTAAGGTCAAATTTTGCACTATGATTGTTTAATTGAGGTTATTGATAATATGCCACTGGAATGAGGCCATTGTGGTCCATAGTGATTGCACGCGGTGCACCTAATCCTTAAACCAACACCAATTAATTATAGTTGACCAACACAACCACTGACCAATCATGAAATCACTAATTGGTTTATGACTTTATGTGCTTGAATCGACTGCTAACTGATTGTGACCAAAGATATTAGAAGCTCAGTATCTTTGTGGTGACTATCTCTGATAAAAAACATTAATTAACGAAAATCAGTTCTGGTCAGCAGAGAAAGGAATAAATTCGGAAGACATGACTGTGTTGAAGGTCAGAAGTGTATTTGCAAAAATAATATTCATTGTAATGCCTAACTGCTGGGAAGGGTTCCTAGCAAGGTTAAGGGATCTGAAATGAGCGTTTATTGGGTTTCGACAGTATTTTTTGTGGGACATGAGAGCACCTCAGACCTATCGAATTGCATTCTGAATACGAAGCATGTCTTTCTGATACCAAATAATTTTCATTTTTTGAAAATCACAATATAATACAAATTTTATGACAAATTATAAAAATTTGATATTTTTCAAATTTTTGATATATAACAGTCCTCGAAGTAAATTATATAAATCTAATGATATACTTTAAAGTGTATGTAGTAGGGGAAAAAAGCCGACGGTCAATTGAAAATTTTGACCTTTCATATTGAAGATATGGATTTTTTTCCCAAAAAGACCTATTTTTTTTTGGTGTTTTGGGGAAAAAATCCATATCTTCAATACGAAAGGTCAAAATTTTCAATTGATCGTCGGCTTTTCATCCCACCTACATACACTTTAAGTATAAATCATCAGATTTATAAAGTTTACTTCAAGTACTGGTAAATATCAAAAATATCAATTTTTAATGATTTGCCATAAAATGTGTATTACATTGCGAATTACAAAAAACCAAAATTATTTGATATCAGAAGGACATTCTTCGTATTCAGAATGCAATTCGATATGTCTAATGTGCTCTAATGTCCCACAATAAATACTGTCCAAAGGTTCATACCCCACTCCTTAAGTGAAAGAAACCCCACTGGCTATTTTGTCTGTTTAAAATAGAGTTCTATGACGTAATTTTGTTATTTATTAATTAATTTTTAGCAGAATTAATGACATAAAAATGGGCTGTGCCCGTTTCATGAAGAATAACGATCGATCTTACCCTTGATTTAACAGGCCTGTCAATTTCTTGGTATTGTTTGATATGAAAGGAGGGTATGATTGTTTTGTATTAGTTTAAGTATTTCCTAGCCTCTCTTAGCCACATGGTTGGCTACAAAAGACACAGAGTATACCTTAGGATAAACTGGCATGAGTGCGCCGACCCCAAGTTTTCAACATTTCAGGATTGTTTCTGGACGGAGGTCGAGTGAAAAACGAAATTACGTTTACATGACTTTGTCGAAATTCGTCGTGTGACAAGAATGAGTGTATAGATGACTAGGGGGAAGCTTACTTATTTGTGTCTTCTAGTTATCCATCATATACCCTAGGCCCTGCATAACGAAATTCAACAATATTCAATATCCAAAGCAATATCCTCACTACAATAGGCTCCCAAAACAGAACTCCGACCCCACATAATCGCAAATTGACACGAAAGCAAGCTTCATTCCATGAAGCATTTCTCTCATTTGATCATCTTCTACTCTTCCCTAAAAAATCATTATAATACCAAATCTAATCACCATGGAATTCACCATATCCCGTCCAGCTCACATTGGGCGCCACATTCCTTTTTTAAAGGAATTTTTATTGATCTTACAGGGCATACAGGAAGAGAGTTTTGCAACTATAGCTTGGATGAGAAACACTCAAGTATACCTGGGATCTGAGGGGTAAAGGAACCATGTGGACTACCTGGTATCTGTGGTGTAAAGAACACGATGAACATTATCAAATGCATATGTGTATGTTGACACGTCGTTTTTTAATATTGGGCTTTCAACAGTGTGTTTTTGCAGGTGAACTGTTAAAATGAGTGGACTCTAAATTATAACATAAAGCATAGTGACTATTTCATGGCATCATGTGAGAAATGTGTACATGCACTATACATTAATACAAATCATACAAAGAATGAGTGAAGACCAAAAGAATCATTAGTCATGAAAGGTAAACCCTTGTTTTTCCATTCAAGATGTGACAGTACATGTCGTCGGATGTTAGTTTGTTACATTTTCTTGCTTTCAGTAGATAAAATAAAGTAAATGTTTTTTTTTCAAAAACAGTTGTTTATTGATTTACATTTCTTTTCGTATTGCATCTATTGACACGGTAATAGTTTTAATCAGGTATTTTGCAGCAATGTGCACAATAAAAGTGCAAAATGTTGACACAACCAATGGGTAAAGTGACTACACAGCAGAGATGGGTAAAAATATTACACAATTAATGTGTAAGAATGTTACACAAGTGTTGGGTAAAATCACTGCACAGGTCGAGTTGGGTAAGGTTTGCACAATATTGGGTAAAAAAAGGGAACATGGTTGTTGTTGGGCAAAATTTAACCAACCTAATTGTGTCAAATTTGTAATCAGTTTTTGGGTAAACTTTTACCCTTTGTTGGGTAAAACCTTACCCAAACACCAAGTAAAAATTGCCCAATCTCCAAGTAAAACTTTACCCAACCACACCTGTGCAAGCTTTACCCAACTGACGACTATGTTCCCTTTTTACCCAAGTGTTGTGTTCTGTGTTACCCAATGTTGCTTAGTTTTTTCTAAGAGTGCAACTTGAACAATTCGTGATTTAATTTGATCAAGTAGGCACGATATTGACTTTATCTTGGCTTTGATATCAATTGGGCTATTCCAGTTGAAATCCATACACCCTGTGGAAGACATCATCTCAATCTCCTACTCAGGGGTGTAGAATTTAAATCAAGTCACCGTTCAGGTAGCCACGTATTTCTTAGAGTGTACAGAAATTACAAAATTAATTCATATAAAATGTCTATCTTTAATGCACGGCTTTTGACTTATCCACTAGCAGGCGCGTCAACTCTGCATTGCGATGCTTTTTACGATCCGTCCTGATGAGAAATCACTGATTAGACCAATTCCAATGCAAAATTATTATAAGATCGTTGAGAATTACTACAACTTTATTGATGTTAAATAATGATGCAACTTCTATTATACAAAATAAATTATTTATTTTCTATTTATTTTTTTCCTTCTTCATAACTAGAATACTGTCCAAATCCCGGTATTGCAATGCTGAGTAATGAACGAAACCTAGTCTGTACTGTACGATGATTTCTGTTCCGCTAATTAACGCCACGCATCGCATGCTATCTATTGAAGAAAAGGTTCTTTTAAGATGAGGGCGCACATTCCATTTGCAGCGACCTGTCACAATTAAGCTTTACTATACTCTTTCATTCAAGATGTTAGCTGATGGTCATGAAATGACATTAAAATATCATTCTAAAAATTCGAGCCAGTACCTTTTGCACTTCCAGATTAACACATAATATTACCGCTGTGCAATTGAATTATATATTTTCCCGTCCCGTTCCTTTGCCATGTTGGCTCCCGACATTTCCTTACTTCGTGTCCCCACCCATTCCTTCCTTTCTCTGACACTTGCTTTATCACACCTCTCCTCTCTTCTCCATTCACCCAACTACCTCTCTGGTTTCCTTTCTTTCCCATCCCATCCCTTTTGTCCTTTCTCTCCCGCCCGGGCTCTCCCGCAATCATATTCCACCATCCCTCTCCATCACCCCTTCCCATCCCTATCTTCTTCCCATTCTCGATCTCCCTCGGTATATTGATAAGCACAAGCAATGATAATGACGTATCATGACAACATGGAATTGTAATTCTCGATCTCGCTGGGTATATTGATAAACACACGTTTAGAGTATCATGACAACATGGAATTGTAATTCCATGATGCAGACCAACAAGAGACAATCACCTTTGAAGGGCATCCCACAAAACCGTCAATACATGGCTGTGTCATGACGTCATAACATAATGCCGTAACTTGTCTATTTAATAGTCACGCACAACAAAAAATAAATCATATTTTTGCAAAAGAAAAAAAAGTCAAAGAATCTGTTGTATAAACAGACAGCATCAACAAAATTATTTGTTCAAAATGTGGTCTTTTTGTTAATTTTTCCGTACATCTTGAGACTCTTGTTTTCAGGGACAGTTTGTTATTGTATAGATATGGGATTTACTTTGGAATTATTGACCAACAAGTTTACTTTATAAATTTAAAATAATTTAAAGATTATTGGCTAAAACCCCCTAACATTTAAATTCATACTTCTTGCCTTACTTAGTCAACCTAGTACCCACTCCATTGGATAATTTGCTATATTGAAGGGGGAGGTAAAACAATTGATTAAATATTAGCAATATTGTTTTCCCGAATGGAATTTTCATGATTTTAGTATTAGCTGCGGGAAAAACTAGGGAAAATCCAAAATTTTGGGACCACCCCACTGAACCGCAAAACGGGCTCATTGTCCCTTTTCTTTGCCTTCACGATTTTCTCTTTCTTTTTTTTTTGTCAGGGGATCACTTATTTCTTTCATTGTTTTTGTCCGGGGAGCACTTTTCTCTTTCATTTTTGTATATAAGGGGGCACTTTGCCCCTCTAATCCCCTCTGGCTACGCTATGCATGCTACCCACACCATGACGCCGTAAACCACAATGCATTATAGGATCGTGCTGGTGACATTTCATTTGGTATCAGTTTAAATTATTTTCATTGTCATACGATATATGGATGGAGATTATTTAAACCTATATATATGTCTCTAATTATAGACCTCTCACCATGTAACGGAGTTAAGTTTCAATATTAGGTCTATTTATTCAAAATAGGAAACACATTATCTCAATTTTTCCATTTCAAAACCAATCTCAAGAACCACTGAACCAAAAATGATTGTTCTCTTTGCATATATTTGCATGCAGGTTCCAAACATATACATATAAGAAAAAGTCCCATTCTGAAGTTTTATTATTTTAGTAGTGTGTTTTGGGCTTGTGTTATGAGCAGGATGTGTCCGCGGGAGTAGGGATAACATCATCATAAACAGAGCGATTATGCAATTTCGCAAATCAACAGGTCAAGTTCGGAATCAACCATCAATACTATAAATCAATCAAACTTATGCCTTTGCAGTCGATGCTATTTAAACACTATCTCTCCCAGCTAAGTTCATTTAAACCAATTTGCATATGAATAGGAAGTTTACACTGGGGATTCGAATGTTAATTCGGATTCTATATGCCCAATGTGTTTTTGATATCAGCGGTGCAACGCTACTTTGTAACCACGTGTTATATTCATTACACGGTGTCGGAACTACGTAACATATATACATTCGGTTTGTGCATTCTAATGTATACAAGGACAGAACTTAACCTTTAAATAAGCACTGGTATTGACAGTTGACAAATGTCACCATATTCGCTTTTTTAATGGTTACGTAAAACCCCTCTTTATTATGACCACATTAAAAGTTGCTACATTGGTATAGTGATGGAAAATTATCTAATGTTGATGTTGGTAGTGATGAAGTAATCATCTACTGCTGATATTGGCATTGATGAAGTAATCATCTACTGCTGATATTGGCATTGATGAAGTAGCTATCTACTGCTGATATTGGTATTGATGAAGTAGTCATCTACTGTTGATATGGGTACTTACACTAGACGAAATTTTGGATGAGAAAACGGAGATTTTGGTGAGAAACGGCCAAAATGGAAAGAATTTAAATTTTCTCATTCTTTTGGATGAGAAACTTCGTGGTGCGTGTGTCAATCATTATTGTCTTATTAAAACTGGTAATCCCCGCTGAGCTCAAAACAAACATTATTATTTTCTCATCCAAAAGAATGAGAAAATTTAAATTCTTTCCATTTTGGCCGTTTCTCACCAAAATGTCCGTTTTCTCATCCAAAATTTCGTCTAGTGTTATGTCATGTACTGCTGATATGGGTATTGATGAAGTACTAAGTACTTGATAAAGATATTTATACCTAAGTTTGGCAATGTTTAAGACCAATCAAGAATTTAAGAGTCAAATCTACTGCTGATATTGGTATTGATGGAGTAGTCATCTTGATTTGATTTGATTTGATTTGATTTGTTCGGGTTTGACAACCCTGGATAACCCAAGAAAGCCTCTATCGAAGCTTATTTCCATTGGGGTCCATTTGAACACCAGGACGGGTTGGGAACAGTCAGGGGTTAACACCCTACTCTTTTCGAAACTGGCTGCGAGATACATGTACAGGTATGGATCTCTTTACATGGGACCGACGGCTAAACGTCCCCTCCGAAGGACGGAGTACTTTCATGATTCATTTACCCAATTCTAAATGAACCATGGGGGAGAGCGGAAGTCTGAATTTAATCTACATACGTTGCCAACTAATTTCAGACTTTTTTTTTCCCAGTCAATATCCCAGCAAATCACCATCGCCGGGAATTGAACCCGGGACCTCATGCACTTAAGGCAAGTACCCTAACCATTGGGTCAGTCCATGTCAAATCAACCAATTTTCTGAAAAGTTCCCAGGTGACCCTCTCAGATTTTGATGAAATTCCATCAGAATAATCTTTTGTGGCCACAATGAACCTATACAAAAATTTGGCCTCATAGGCCATGTCGTTTTTGAGAAATGGCCGTTTAAAGTTTGGCCCGGACCCCCCCCTTTTTGGCACTTGTGAGTGTCATTGGTGATTTTTACCAAATTTGGTAGGTCATAACTTCCTGTTCTGAACAGATATAAAACTGCAAATTTGCATTCTAGCTAACCCTATGTCATATTTTCAGAGTCTGGCTCTAAATTTCAAATATCTGCTTTCCTTTTTAAGTTATGAGCACCCAAAGTTGGTCATTTATTCAACCACAAGTGTGATTTTGTCATTTTGGGGCCCCTGGTGCCAAAAATATGTGATCATATGACTCAAATGTCATAGATACATTGTCTATGGGTACATATCTGAGCCCACGAGCAAGTTTGAGCAAATCAAACCATTGATGGAGGAATAGGCGGCATCCGAAATTGGGTCCGGGTGAAAATTTGCTGAAGACCCCCCTCTTTCGGACCAATGGTTGACCTTGTGGACAGTTAAAACATGAATTGAAATTTACAGCCATGAAACATACTAATGAGACCTACATAGAAACAAAAATTCAGCTTTGGTACTCAATTCCATCATAGTTAGATGGCAACTTGAAAATAAAGCGGAAAACCAGCTATTTCTTGTCTAAGGTTGTTGAATTCAGCAACCATGACAATAAAATTTGCAAAAGTTCACAAGTTACCTCAAGTGTCATATGAAATATGTTCTGGGTGTGTTTTAGAGGCTAATTAACACATCTAGAGTGGTCTGTAAAGTATGACCCAAAAATATGAACATATACTTAGTCAAATTTGGCATATTTTGTTGCCATGGCTGCCGAATTCAACAACCTTAGAAATAACAGGTTTTCCTCCCTATTTTCAAGAGCCATCTAACTATGATGGAGTTGAGTACCAAAGCTGAATTTTTGTTTCTTGGTAGGTCTCATAAGTATGTTTCATGGCTGTAAATTTCAGTTCATGTTTTAACTGTCCACAAGGTCAACCACTGGTCAGAAAGAGGGGGCTCTCCGGCAAGTTTTCACCCGGACCCAACTTCAGAAGCTGCCTATTCCTCCATCAATGGTTTGATTAGCTCAAACTTGCTTGTGGGCTCAGATATGCACCCATAGACAATGCATCTGTGACATTTGAGTCATAATGATCACATATTTTTGGCACCAGGGGACCCCCAAAATGACAAAATCACACTTGCGGTTAAATAAATTACCAACTTTGAGTGCTCATAACTTAAAAAAAGGAAAGCAGATATCTGAAATTTAGAGCCAGATTCTGAAAATATGACATAAGGTTAGCTAGAATGCAAATTTGCAGCTCAATATCTGTTCAGAACAGAAAGTTATGAGCTACCAAAGTTGGTAAAAATCACTAATGACACTCGCGAGTGCCAAAAAGGGGGGGGGGGGGTCCGGGCCAAACTTCAAGAGGCCATTTCTCAAAAACGACATGGCCTATGAGGCCAAATTTTTGTATGGGTTCATTGTGGCCACAAAAGATTATTCTGATGGAATTTCATCAAAATCTGAGAGGGTCACCTGGGGACCCCTGGTTGATTTGACATGGACTGACCCCATTGCGCCACGCGCTCCCCCCATCTACTGTTGATATGGGTACTTATGTCATCTACTGCTGATATGGGTATTGATGAAGTACTAAGTACTTGATGAAGATATTTATACTTAAGTTTGGCAATCTACTGCTGATATTGGTATTGATGAAGTAGCTATCTTTAAACTAATTTTATTGATAACGATGAAGTATACTAATGTTGGTATACGAAGTAGATGTATTATTATCGTGACAATATCGCCAATTGCAATTGATCAATTTACGAAGTAATTATCTACTTTCATTGTATCAACAACTTAAAAGTTGCATAAAATTCTTTAAAAATTGACTTTCTTATTGTCATGTATATAGATAGCGCAAATATCACTAATAAGAAGTCTTGTTCACAAACACATGAGCTAGCACGTGTAACCAAAACTATGCAACATTATCTTCATTTGAACGTAAAAGTCAACAGAACAGAATACTGTCAATACAAAATGTTCATCCGTGTGTAACTTCATTATTGGAACATTTCTTCAAGATTACAAGAGGTCCGGATATTAAAAAGTTTCCGCAAATAATAGACATATACGGTACCCGGCTAAATTACAAATTACCATTAGAAAGGATTGATTAGAAGAAACGGAATAATGAGAAAATATGTCAATTTAGCCCACCCTGTATACGCCGTAGAAGTGACGTAGTTAATCGGATTAACTACCATAGCAATAGATGAATACAATTTTGACTATACCGCCATGCACTACAACGTTCATACGGTACCGATGCATTGAACCATAGATTGCTCCTGTAAGATTAGTCTATTTGAAAAGAGCGGTATTGTATTCAACCTATTATATGATTGAAGACAGGTGATGAGTGCAACCTGCTGCAGTGCAGCGCGGTATATTCAAAAATTGTATTCATCTATTGCTATGGTAGTTAATCCGATTATGACGTCACTTCTACGGCGTATTTATGTGCTTGCATGCAAACAGGAGGGTGAAAGTGCATAGGAACAATGCCGGGAACTACGTCACGCTATTATTCGACCTAGGCTACATCATTTTTAACGCATGCGTGTTCGTCAATACAGCTTTAGTCTCCTCCACCTTCGCAACACGGTACGTGGAGTGACTGAAATCACAGGGGCGGCGGAGGTCAGACAGTTTAATTCTATCAAGCATATAATACCTGAACAACAAGAGGAGAGCGTGGCCTAGCGGTTAAGGCATAGGACTGTGAACCCAAGGGTCAAGGGTTCAAATCCCAGGTCCGGCTCTTTGTGTCCTTGAGCAAGACACTTCACTCTACTTGCTTAGTGCTTCGGAGGGCACTTTAAGCTGTCGGTCCCGTGTACATGCATATTTTCACATTAATGTAGTGTGCACGTTAAAGAACGTCACAGGCTATTCGAAAAGAGCAGGGGATCATCCCGGTCATGTTGACTGTACTTCAAAATACACTCATCTACTCTAGGTTCCAGAGTAAAAATAAGTACAGCTAGTCTGTACGCAGTGCGACAATACTCATATATATGAGGGAGGCACTTATAAGGAAGAAGAAGAAGAAGAATCACCGTCATTTCATCGATTTACTACAGAATATATTGTATACTCAAAATATAATTTTAAAATTGTAAACCTGTTAACTTATATATTTGTGTACTAAAGTATAAGGACACGTGAATAAAATCATGTAGAAGACAAAATGGCCGCTAATCCTCCTATTTTCTAGACCTAGGATACATCTTCCGGTTTGGTTATGTAACCTAGGATGCTTATCCCTTTGTATCCCTGATGCAAACCAAAATGGTTCCGAGTTTATTACCAGGTTAACATGGTTAAAGTACAAATTACCATTGGAAATGATTGAATAGATGAATTAGCGGAACAATTGAGAAAACATTTAACCCACCCTGTATTTCTGTGCATGCAAATCAAAATGGTTGCGAGTTTATTGGGACTGCCTGTTTGTTATCTCGAAACGAAT